>NC_073258.2:110671590-110974621 GCF_029289425.2 Pan paniscus
TAAGCAGGGGGCAGAAATGGGAAATTACTATTAATGGATAAAGGTTTTTGAGGGGGGAGGTGACTAAAATGTTCTAAAATTGATCACAGTAATACCTGCAAAACACAATGAATATACTTTAAAGAGCATTGCCTTGTACACTCTAAATGAATGAATTGTATGGTATGTGGGTAATAGATCTATAAATCTGTTCTTCCAAAAGAAGAAAAAACATTTTACATCACAACTCAGCTCTCTTTCCATCCTTTTCTTTCTCTCTCTCTCTCTCTCTCTCTCACACACACACACACATACACACAAAATATTCAAAGTTTTACAAAATAGCACTTACCCTTTATATCCCTCTATTATTTTGTATTCTATTTTATTCTGGTTCATTAAAAAAAATCTTGATCTATGTTCTGGTTACATAGTGCTGCATAACAAAACTTAGAGCTTAAAAACAACATGTTAATATATTTCAAGAGTTTCTGTGGGTCGAATGGCCCCACTGGGTGGTTCTTGCTTGGAGTTTTTCACGCACTTGTAGTCAGAAGGCTGAGGCTGCAGACTTCTGAAGATTCATTTGTGTTGGATATCCTAGAGGACTCATATGGTTGGCAATAGATGCTGGCTGGCAGCTGGGAGCTCAGATCTGGTTGTTGACTAAGCAGCTATACTTGGCTTCTCCATGTGGTCTGGGTTCTCACAGCTTGGCATCTGGGTTCCCACAGAGAGTGTCCCAAGAATGAGCTTTGCAAGACACCTGAGCGGAACCTGCAAGCTTCCTTATGACCTGGCCTCCAAAGTCCCAGAATGACACTTCTGATGCCTTCTATTGGCCAAACCGATTACTAAGGCCAACCCAGATTCAAGAGGTAACACGGACTCCTTTTTCTTAATAATGAGAGTCAGAGAATGTGTGACCATATTTAATTTTTTTTTTTTTTTGAGATGGAGTCTCGCTCTGTCACACAGGCTGGAGTACAGTGGTGGGATCTCGGCTCACTGCAACCTCTCCTTCCTGGGTTCAAGCGATTCTCCTGCCTCAGCCTCCCAAAGTAGCTGAGATTACAGGCACTTGCCACCACACCCAGCTAACGTTTGTATTTTTAGTAGAGATGGGGTTTCACCATGTTGGCCAGGCTGGTCTCGAATTCCTGGCCTCATGTGATCCACCCGCCTTGGCATCCCAGATTGCTGGGATTACAGGCGTGAGTTACTGCGCCCAGCCGACCATATTTAATTGATCACAACTCAGTCAATTGATTTTAACACTCACTAATGGGTCACAACTTGCTGTTTGAAAAATATTGCTCTAATCTGAGGAGGTGATGTCTCTTCTAGTACTAACATTTCTTGAGTCTGAGAATTAATTAGATTTCATGTCTGGCTATGAAATTAGTAACTTCTCACTAGAAAATAGGCAGAGGGAAGAGGAGCAGTACAAAGCAAGAGGTACGGCAAGGCCTGATGGCTGTGGTCAGATTACTCCCTGAAAGGAGATGGCATTGTCTGTTCTCCACCTTCCTGCTGCTTCTATTTGGGTCCAGGTAAATTTAGGCCAAATAATTCACTTAACGGCCGCATGCAGTGTGGAAAGGCATGTGTGAAAGTCAGCAGTGACTGACTTTGGCCAGTGCTGTGTGTGGGGGAGAAGGGAGTATACAGACCTTCAGTGAGGCTAATAGACTAGAAGAATCATTGAGAAACACTCATATTCTTTAATGCTGTCCCTGGACTTGGCTGCTCATGGCAACAACATTCTTAGTAAAATTGTTTAACTATAAGATTTTTTTTAAAAAGCATTTTTTATCCAATCTCTGTGATATGGTATCAATGTGTATTATGTCTTAATTTATAGGGTGAGTAATCTTTGTCTATTGAAACTCCAGGAATACTTGCTATGAACAGATGTTTCCTATTCCCTTGGCTTATCAATGCAAAACTAAATAGAAGGCAAAAGGGTCATTAATCAAGCCAAAATAAAAGGGACGGGCAGAAACACTGTGAATTTGTGGATCAGCAAGAATTTTGCCAAGCCAAATCATTTGGAGAATTGATTTGCAAGCTAAGGTAAGCTGCTTACAGGAAGGAGTCTTAGTCAATCCAAATCATACCCATACGATTAACTATAACACGAAGAAAGAAAAAGAAGGAAGGAAAATGTTCTCTTTCTGTAATTTTATTCTGTTGGGTATTATGAGATGTTCCTAAATGGACAGTCAAACTTCTAAATGACCATGTAATTCCCCATCTCTGCATGGCAGGAAGAAGAAGAGTATAAATATGCAAAAGCTGTTCCATTTCATGGTCGCATGGATACCAAGCAGATGGGTAGATGAACATGAAACTATTCTTTATAAACATAGAGGGCCCCTGTCAATCCAAGCTGTATCCATCTGGCTATACAGCTACAGCACTGCTTTATCTAAGAAAGACAAGAGTGGATTAGAGAAAGCACTATTGAGAGAGAAATCTGTTTGATCGTTGGAGACTAATTAATATTAACATAATAAAATAGCTTTCAATTATATAAACTTTGGATTATGCACTCCTGTGGATGAACTCTGGATATTGAAAATCTTTGGATAATGTATTTAAGTGGTCCGTTTAATAATCCCAGTGCTACTTACTAGCAAGCTACTTAAACTCAAAGATTCCACTTTCTTATCTATAAAAAGGGGATGACATTAATACTACCTGATAGGGCAAGCTTGTCGAACCCACAGCCCACAGGCCGCATGCAGACCAGGATGGCTTTGAATGCGGCCCAATAAAAATTGGTAAACTTTCTTAAAATATTATGAGATTTTTTTTTGCCATTTTTTTAAGCTCATCAGCTATTGTTAGTGTATTTTATGTGTGGCCCAAAACAATTCTTCTTCCAATGTGGCTCAGGGAACCCAAAAGATTAGATACCCCTGTCCTCCTGTCTTAGGGATTTTGTGAACGTGAACTGAAACAATGTTTGCAAAACATTTTGCACAGTGTGTGGCACATAATAAATGTTCAACAATTATAAAAGTAATTATTAGTAATTTTATTGTTGTCTCACCACTACCTGCTCTTCCTGGGAAATAATTTCTAGCCCTTTTTCCCCTTTCTTTCCATTCCAGTGTCTTATCCAACATTGTGAACTCTTCATTGCTCTTTGCTTTTCAATCAATAAAAATGCATTTTCCTTCTGTGAAGTCTCACTGTTGCCCAGTAAGCCCAGAGAAAGAAAACTCAGGTGTTAAAAAAGGATAGAGTGTCTTAATGCTTTTTTCACAGGTGACTACTGTATCACCCTTTTCTCTTTCAATCTCTCAGAAGTTGCTGTGGCCTCAAGAGTCCTTTGGCCATTACTTTTTTTTTTTCAATAATTTATCCCAATCACTTGAATAATTAAGATGGTGAAATCTGATTATGTGGTATTGCATACTCTTAGAATTTAAGATAATTTAGAGTTCAAATGGCTCATTCTCCTCCATCTTCTTCTCAACCATTACCCATTCCCAGCGCCAGCCTCTGGCTTCCATGCAGAATTCTCTCCTACAGAACTTCTGGTAGATGGTCCTCCAGCTTTTGTCTAAACGCCCCTCTGCCTTATGAGGCAAAGCCATTTCCTTTTTAGACAGCTGAAGTTGTTATTGACTTCTTCTTTAAACTGAGCCCAAATCTAACTCCTTCTCAATAGTCTTCTTTCTGACTTCGGGAGCATGAGAGAGAGAGAGAGAGAGGAAGAGGAGAATCTAACTATTCTTTCACATGGTGGCCTTCCAAATATTTGAAAACATTTATTCTGTTTTCCTCTAATCTGATTCAAGCAGTATCATGCTCTGATCCTCCCTCTTACATATGTGAAATAATCCCCTAGCATTTTACCGCCCTATCACCCTTCTCCTAAATGCCCTTTTTCTTTAGCTATACATGGATATATTTTTATACATAGCACCTAAGGTTTGAAGCAGTATTCTACTTACAGCTCAACCAGAGAAAAGCAGAGTGTGTTACGCTTCCCTGAGGAAACACTGCTTCTATTCGCTCAACCTAAAAGGGCTTTCAGAGCTACTTCATTTTGTTAGTAAAATTAACAGGCCACAGAACTCCCAAATATGAACTTCTTCAAATCATGTGAACCTTACCTATCCTGTAATTGAACACCTGGATTTAATGCACAGCTGTCCACAGAGAAGTCTCTCTAAGTTTTCACAAAACAGTTAACAATTTTTATATAACTAAATCCTCATCATTTTCTTGCTTGGAGTCACACAATAGCTTCCAAATACCATCACATTACGGATTATGGTTTCAACATATAAATTTGGAGGGATACATATTCAGTCTCTAATACTACCTTTCCAGCATCATCTCCTCCTGCTCCTTCATAGTGAACACTTGTTCAAGCCTCAGTGAACTTGAAAACTCCTATCCTTTCAGGGTTTTGCCAAAGTTTGCGCCTCCTCTGTGAGTCATAGCGTGGTATGTACTTACTTATCAGTGTATGAGTTTTGGAGCCAGACAGACTTCTGTTCCTTGCTCTACCACATCCTAGCTTTGGAAACTTAGGCACATTTTTTTGACCCCTTTAATCTTTAGTTTCCTCATCTTAAAAATTGAGAAAATGTAATACTGCACAGGGCTATCATAAGGATTAAATGATATAACGTGTATGGTGGACATTAGTCAGGTTTTCTGTTTATCTAGCAGATTTTGAGCACCTATGCTGTGTATAGAGTGCCCAGTCTTATGAGTCCTGTCTATTCATGTGAAAAAAAAAAAAAGAACACTCCAGCCTCATTACAGCTGGGGCATAGGCATGTAACTGAGGCTCCAGCAACCACATTTACTCACCTACCCTAGACTTCAATCCTAAAGAGGTAGCTTGAAGAAGGATGCATATCACGGCGATTATTTTGTTGATGATGCTGTTAGAGACACTTTGTATTTCAGGGGCTGAGTGGTAGCCAGACTGAATCCTGATACAGCAGTATCAGTCACGGTGATGGCTCTATTCACTGGAGCCAGTTCTGCAGCAAGGTTTTAGATATTGCTCCTAGAAACTCAGTCTCATGCCTGGCTCTTCAGGCAAAAAACTATACAATGTCTTTTCTTAATATTTTATATATATATTTATATATTATCATATATGTTTCATATATTAACATTTAACTTATATATAAGATATTATATATAAGATAAAATATAAGATATAGTTATATAAATATAAAATAAATATATATATTATTTATATATGATATATCATATTATTTATATAAGATAAGATTTTTATATATATATATATTAGAGGCAGGGTCTCATTCTGTCACTCAGACTGGATAAAACTCCTTTTCTGCATGATCATAGTCTGCCTCTCTTGCTTGCAACTATGACCCTTGACTGATGCAACAAGGTATTTAAAATGGTGCTTTACATAAAGAAAGTGGATACCAAAAGTTCTTTCCTCTATGATGTTGGCCCAAGGCCAGTCATTCCTCAAGGTTCCAGAACACTTTGACATACCTCCAGTGGATGCCTATCACTGTGGAACTATGGGTATTTGCACTCATGTTTGTTGATCCCTGGACTGGGCCTCATTGAGGGCAGGAATCCCATCTTACTCACTTCACATCTTCAGTGCCCAGCAAAGGACCTGGCAAATCGTGAGTGTTCAATAAATGTAACTGAGTGCACTGTTCAATCGTGACTCTACCTAACTGTACTTCATTCAGTCTACAGTCCATTTGATGTAATAAAATATCCTGAGAAATTTTGTCAAACACAGAGCTGAAATAAGATTGCTAGGACTACAGCATTTCCGCCAAGCCAGCAACATATTAAAAAAAAACAAAATGATGTCTGTTTGGCAAAATAGACTTTAAATACATACACACATACACACACACACATTTTTATTTCTCAACAAAACAAGATACACCCTCCTTGTAAGAAGATTGAGAAATTCAAAAAAGTATAGAGATGAAACAAACATTAGTTATAATCTTATTACCCAGATATAATCTGGGTTTTTTTGTATTCTGATTCAATCTTTTTTTCCCAGATGTATTTTTGATAGCTGAGATCATAAAGTTATATTTACAGCTTTGTATTTTATATTTTACTTAAATTTTTGTCATAAAGTTTTCTCAAACCTCCAAGTATTTTTGCAAATATCATAATGTGTCATATAGATTACAAGGAGGATGCGTTTAATGGAATGATTTGCAAGCTGTGCTGTCAAAGTCATAGAGTTCTTTGGAGTTCTCTCTGCAAGATCTACTGCAAAGAGCCCAGGAAGGACTCGGTGGGTGGACACACTCCAGACTTTGCCATCCTCAGAACAGATCTGCTAAGTGTCTTAAATATTACAGTTCTAAGTAAGATTTTGTTACTTAGAAAGTAACAAAAGACTTGGAAAGACTTCCATTGGATTTTCTCAAAAGTTTGAAAATCTCTAATTATCATTCCAGCATTATTTAACATTCAGGTTATTTCTAGGTTTTTGATAATATAAATAATTCAGAGATCAACTTATCATACTTACCTAATTTTTAAAATTTCCTTAAAATAGAATCCTAAATTGTGAATTAATGAACAAATCTGGAAACGTGAAGGCCCGTAGTATATATTTACAATTTTCTTTCCAGACAGTTATACTGATTTATGTTCCTGCCAACTGTAAAACACAACCAAACTCTAGTACTATTGCAATCTTTTTCAGTCTTTTGCTATTTTCCTGCTTCTTTTTTCTTTTAAATTTATTTTTAATTGACAAATAAAAATTGTATATGTTTATTATGTATAACATGCTGCTTTGAAACATGTATATATTGTGGAATAGGCTAAATTGAGCTAATTAACATGTATTACCTCACAAACACTGTTTTTCAATGATGAGAATGCCAAAAATCTACCCTTTTAGCAATTTTCAAAAACATAATATGTTATTAATTATAGCCATCATATTGAACAATATATCTCTTAATTTTATTCCCCTCATTTAACTAAAATTTTATCACTATTAAAAGGCAAAAAAACTTTAATTAACTTAATTTGCATTTAAATAATTTTTCCCATTAATTTTCCGTGATGTCTTATTTATACATTGAAGTATATTTCCGAGTTTTTTTCTGATGTTCCAATGATCTTTGTTCCAGTTTTGTCCTGGTAGCACATTATTTCAGTTATTATAGTCTTGTAATATGTTTTGCTTTTAGGAAACAGAAGTCTCATTCTATTTGTTTTTTGTAATTTTATTAACAAAATTGCTTTTGGATATTCTTAATACTCCTCTAGAAGAAATTTAAACTATTCTTTTCTGCAGAGGAAAAAAAGTCATTGAGATTTTTGTTGAAGTAACATTAAAATATTAAATAAATTGTAAGAATTTACATATTTAAATGTTAGATATTCTCATCCAATGGCATGGCATATTTTTTCAAATACATAAGTCATCTTTTATATCCCTTATTAATATTTTGCTGTGTTACTTCTCTAGGTTCTAGTTTATTTCTTACAAGCATGCACATAGGTAGATTAAGTTTTGTTGCTCTTGTAAAGGGCATTGTTTCCATTATGATTTCCAGTTGTTCACTTCTAGTATATAAAAAAACTACTGGTTTTTACACATTTATTTTATATCATAAATATTATAAATCAGGTTTGCTGAAAAACTTTTTTATGAACCTAAGTTCATTCATTATTTATTCACTGAGCATCCCTCTCTGCCACACAGTATGAGTATTCTTATCCATCTACATTTTTTCCTGCAGGTTTGAAAACCAGATATTTTTAAAATGTACCTTAAAATTTTCTACAAAATCAAGCTCTAATCCCTTGTTATGGTTTCCAGGCCAGGCCTTTTCTATCTCAGTTCTAGCCTGTCCTTCCAGGTCACCCCATGCCATTTTCTTCCACACATCCTCCACCTCACCTACTCAGACGGACACTGTAATTCTTTCATAACTCCATTATGCATTTTTGCCTGCCTGTGATGCTCTTTCCCACTTGATTACTGGGGAATACCTATTCATTATTTAAAGACTAACTCAAACGTTACCTCCTGTCTACAGCTACCCTGACCACATATTCAGACAGAATTAATTTCTCTCTCATTTGTATTCACATAGCAGTATACACATGCCTCCATTATGATACAGGTCACATCATATTCTATTTATTTTTTCACATCTCTGTCTCCCCTTAAGAGGCTGTGGCTTCCTTCAGAGCAGGATCAATATCTTACTCATCTTTGTACCCTCAGTAGTCAATTTTTTTTGGAATAAGTAAGATAATCAGTTAATTTATTATTTTATGATTTGAATAGAAATTAGTGATTTATTGTTTCTGGAACCTACCATTTTTTCTCACTTGGAATTGTGACATTCTCTCATTTCTATCCATGTGAGTCATCTGACATTCTCTATGATTTCCAAAAGATTATCATTCATAGCCCTGATATCACATCTAAAATCTCTTCACTGGTCTATCAAATCAAGTATCTGGAGCTAGAACTTAAATAATTTGGATTAGAACTCTTAAGTGTCTACTAATGCCCTGCATACATCTTTGGCTTAAGTTTCTTGTTTGTGATGCGGAATTTTCCCTTTTTAATAGAAAGACCATCTTACTTGTTCTCAAATGGAAGGAAAATGGGAGTGAAAATCAATTAATTCAAGTATTTATTCAGTATGTATTTATTAAAATATAATTCATGAGAATCATAGTCTATTTGGGGCAGTAGGTATAAGCACCAAAGTAAAGGCAGAATATGACAAGAGCTATGCCAGAGGCCTGAACACGGTGCCATGGAAAAGAACAACCAATTTCCAGCTGGGAAAAAGATTTCTAGCTGGGAAATAGATTTCTTGGAAGAGATAAATTAAGCTTAGGTTTGTAGGTTGGGGAAAGAATATTCCAGGCAAAAGTGTTCAGTCTTTCTTAACTGTAGTTTAAAATATAAAAGAATTTATTTTAACAAGGACGTTTGTCAATTAATTAAATGGTGGTCAAATAACAATACAAGGAAAATCAAATATTCTTTCAATATTTTGTTTCCGTAAATAACACCTCCACCCACCCAGTTGCTCATCCTAAAGTTCATCCTTGACACCCTCTTTCCGTATCCCCAGTCTGCTCTCAGTCACCAAGGCCCACTCAATCTAACTCCCAAATGTCTCTCAAATATGCCAATTGTTTATGATACCCATTGCCACCACCCAAAGCCTCCTCTTTCTCCTGAACTGCTGACATAGCCACCTAATCAACCTCCCAGATCCACTCTTGCTGCCTTCAAGCCACTTTCCATACTGAAATAACAGGTCTCTTTCACAAAATGCAGGTCATATCAACCCTTGTCTTAAAACCCTCTAGTGGGCCGGGCGCGGTGGCTCACGCCTGTAATCCCAGCACTTTGGGAGGCCGAGGCGGGCGGATCACGAGGTCAGGAGATCGAGACCATCCTGGCTAACACGGTGAAACCCCGTCTCTACTAAAAATACAAAAAATTAGCCGGGCGTGGTAGCGGGCGCCTGTAGTCCCAGCTACTCGGGAGGCTGAGGCAGGAGAATGGCGTGAACCCGGGAGGCGGAGCTTGCAGTGAGCCGAGATCGCGCCACTGCACTCCAGCCTGGGCGACAGAGCGAGACTCCGTCTCAAAAAAAAAAAAAAAAAAAAAACCCCTCTAGTGGCCTCCCATTGTCCTTAAACACAGTGGGCTATAGTTTTTTCTTCTTTATATGGTTCTTGGGTTTTTTAATAAGTAAACTTAATTTTGTAAATACACAAGTTGTTTGGAAGTCAGTGAGTAACAGTGCAAAGATCCTATAATTTAAAGGCAAAGGACCTAGGTTCATGTCAAAGTTCCATCACTTAAAAGATGTATGACCTTGGGAAAGTTACTTAGCCTTTCTAATTTTTTTCTCATCAGTAAAATGGGTGTAATAACGATCCCCATATAACGTATTGGTACAAAGAATAAATGAAATAATATATGTAAAAAAATTCTGCAACCTATAACCCGTTATGCAAATGTTGCATAGTAACAATATCATCACCTAATAAGAAACATCTGCTAGCAGGTAAATGAAGAAAGCATTACTTAGGACATGAAAGAGTTAGCATGAGCTAATAGTTGGGAAAAGCCCAAGTCCAAATACAGAAAAAAAAATTTTAATGAATTACTTCTAATATGCAGGAGATAAAGGAGTTCAAGACAGTGAAAAAAACGAGCCAAATGCTAAATATTTAAGGAGTGAGCAACATGAAAGATTAATCACTTACTTCTAAAGAACCTGAGATTGTACTATATTTTTTCTTCTTAATTTTTTTATTTTACACCTTATTTGGAATATAGCACACTATTACTGATATTTTTTAATTACTTGTAAATATTTCAATATTATCATCAGTATTGTGGGCAGGTGAGTATTATTTTTCTTTGAATGGGCTATTTTAAAACATTTACTGCATTGCTGACTATAATTTAATAATGCCTGAAGACAGATTTTTTTTCCTACAGGACTAATCCTCAATTCAATAATGAAATTCAGCAGGAAAATTTAGGGTTGCTTTAATGGAAATTAATTTTATGGTTTATAAAGAAAACAGAAATGCATTTACCTCATCAAACAAGAGACAAGTGTACTTGGAAAACCTTTTCTCCATGTGACATGAATACCAAGCAGGTTGAATTGATGAAGTAGCATTTAGCTAACCATGCTACTTTTCCTCTTTTATATTCTCTCTGCCTTTAATTCAGGTAACAGTGGAAAGCTGGAACTTGGCCATTTTCCTGCACAGTCCCCTTATGCAGAACCTTTTTCCGCTGAGGTGAAGGAATTCCTCTGCTGCCATCTAGTGCTTCTTAGAAAGACCTTTGCCAGTTTTAGTCAGATGGGTTGGTTTATATTTAGCTCCAAGTGTGGGATGGAGGGAAATGGGGGTGGGAATGGCAGAAAACTAAAACTTTTTTAGACTTTTTTTTTTAATCTATTGCATTAATTAGTAAGAGATTCTGAGTCACAGAGAACATTTATGGGCTTCTGAGCTAAATGTTTTATTTGCCTTTTTATATGAGCCACTTGAATACTGTATAAAGACTTGACAGAATTTCAAGTTCAAAAGATTGATGAGAGAGGTTGGGGTGAGCAGCCTCTCATTTCTTAAATTGTTCCATATAAGCATTTTTTAATGTACTGACATTCATAAAGCTGCTCAATCCAGAAACCTGGGAGTCATCTTTGACATTTTCTTCTCCCTCATGGCTCCATCATCCATCCAACACAATAACACACACACAATAACACACAAACACAAATACACACACAAACTCTAAAAACGGTGGATTCCAGCTCCTAAAAGTCTCTCAAATCCATCAACTTCCTCGATTACCATTGACATTACACATGATATAACCTAAACATACTCATTAACATGAATTGGAATCATCCTTTACCCTCCTAATTTATCTCCTCATATCTAATATTCATGCAGCAACCAGAAATAACTTTGTTTAAAAAAAAAACAAATGAAAAAATAAATTTGATCTATTGAAGTCCTGCTTAATATTCTTCAGTGATTTTTCTTTGATTTTAAGATAAATTCCAGACATTTTAACATAACCTAAAAATCTTTATGTGATCTGACCTCTGCCCAGATGATCTCCTGCCATTCTCCATCCATCCCTGTGTCACTGACACCAATCCTCTCTGTTTATCCAAAGGACTAATCTTCTTATAGCCTCGGGGCCTTTGAACATGCTGTGCCGTGTCTATTCTGCATTCTGTCTTCTCACTAATCACAAGCCATCTTTATACTTTGTTACTTAATATCTATTTCTAGGCCAGGTGGGATGGCTCACGCCTGTAATCCCAGCACTTTGGGAGGCTGAGGTGGGCAGATCGCTTGAGGTCAGGAGTTCAAAACCAGCCAGGTCAACATGGTGAAACCCTGTCTCTACTAAAAACACAAAAATTAGCCAGGCATGGTGGCTCACACCTGTAATCTCAGCTGCTACTTGGGAGGCTGAGGCAGGAGAATTGTTTGAACCCAGAAGGTGAAGGTTGCAGTGAGCCAAGATTGCACAGCTGAGCTCCAGCCTGGGAGACAGAGTGAGACTCCAGCTCCAAAAAAAAAAAAAAAAAAAAAAAAAAACCCTATCTCTAAGCTCAAATTTTAAAGCCTATGAAGTCAGGTAACAAGTCTGTCTTATTCATTTCTATATTCAGGCCAAGATTGGCAATTAGTAAAAAATTTGCTAAATGAGTTAAAGAATTCATTATTGCCTCCTATAATTTTCAATTATTTTAAACATGCTTCTTGCCTAAAGAGTAAGCTCCTCAAGGCAAACAGTTATCAAATTCTAATAAGACCTAAGGTTGGAGACAGTGGCAGAGATGACTCAGACATGACTTGACAACGTAGTGGTGATAGAGCATGTAAACAAGTAACTGTAATACAACATTTAGAAGCACCATGACACTCAATCTGCACGCATTTCTTTGAAAACAAGGAGGAGGAAGGGTTCATTCAGCTTAGCTGAATCTGGGCAGACATGGAAAAGAAGGTAAAATTTAAGCTGAAGTTTTGAAGAACAAGGAAGAGTTCACAAGTAGCAAATCGGTGAAGGATGACTAAGGGTGTAAAGAAGGATGGCTAAGGGGGTAAAGTCAGAGACATGAGAAATAAACAATGGTATAATGTAGGAAAAGGATGGGCAAATGTCTGTTTCTCCACTGGAACCTCCATCCCAGTTAATTAAATGCATAAATAGACATTTAATCAACACTTGTGATTTGACTTTTGGAGAATGGTGAGAAATGTGGGAGTAACAATATTTATGGTATCTTGGCAAAGTCAGAATAAGAGACTAAATAGAACTAGCTTTCTTCCATCTTTAATATTCAACAACATTGAAACAATTATACTTGATACTACTCTAAGGAAATGCCAATAAAAACATCATTGCCTGAGCTCCCCGTGTGTTTGATCAAATGAGCTTACATTTGAAACCTCTCTGAAAAAGGGTTGTAAAGGGTTGTGAGCTCCAGCTAAACATGTACTCACAAAATTAAACCTAAATTTTTTCCCTGGTGAACACCATTCTCTAGAGATATCTTCAAGTTGGCACTCCTTTTTTCTCTAGCTTCCTGTATTTCTGCCCTGAGAGGATGAGAGAGTGGCATTCTCTTGGCTCTCTGCTAACACCTCTAAGCCAATCTTCAATCACCCTCCTTTGAAAGTCAAGTCATGTCTTTACAGCACCTTTTACTACTCTTTGGCATGCTTTTATCCAATAATAATAAGCATCAGATTTCTCTATTCTTAACTATTATTTCCTAAATCAAAACATAAATATAGATTTAACCAATTAATTGCACTTAAGAAATCTAGTCTCACTCTAAATCTCTTTTGCTTAGAATTAAGTTCCAGAAAGCCAATCCCTCATTGTTTCCTCAATTTTTGGAGAATTGAAAATGTCAACAAAGGAAGTCAAGTTATTTATATTTCAAAAAGAGAAACGTTTAGTACTACACATACATTCTCAATTGTCTAAATAAGATACAAGAAAAAAATCACATAATTGCTGTTTATATGGAAAAAATTGGAGGAAGAGACCATGTTTATGCAAAGTTTCTCTCTCTAAAGTAGCAAATTAAGCTCCTAGGAGTAGGCAAGAATCAAGAGCAAGTTGCAAAAGTGTGATGCTTTGCTTATGTAATGATTTTAAGTAAACAGAAAACAATTGAAAGCCATAATTATGGGTATCTTAGGTAAAGAACTTCTACTGTTTTCATAGTTAGGACTCACCATTCTTTTGTATGATTTGGTTCTTGCTTCCATGCATCCATTTAATATTAGTGAAATTTATTAGAGAAAGCATTATATATGCTGTACTGAAGACAAACTATCACATTAATGTTGCGTTTATGTCTATGCGTGAGAATTGTATTTCTGTGCCTAAGAACTTTGGGGTAGGATTCATTATTTCTGCTCTGATATTGACACTCTCTCTTTCAATAGAAATGGACCTTTTACGATATTGAATGGATCTCAGAGAAGACATTGAGGGAGGCTATAGCTCTCTAGGACTGAGAGAACAACTTAGCACATGGGATAGGATTGGATTGAACATCACAGGCATGAGTTCTCAGCCCAACCCTGCCTCAACTGGCTACAAGGCTTTGGAAAAGTCCCTTGAGAAATGGAGTCTGGGCCTAGAAGGAGGAGATGGCTCCAAGAGTCCTTCCAGCCTCAAACTACTAGGCTATTCTTCCAATATTTAGGCTAGAAATACTTCAGTTTTCAAGATCTAGCCTTCAGCTGCAACTGATGGCTAAAATGAAGGAGCACTTTAATGATTTAAGAAGCTATTCAGTTGTCATAAAAAAGTAATTTTGTTTCTTCCAAAGCTCCAGATTAGTATGGAGATTTTTCTGCTGAGTCTTATTTTTAAAAGGCATTATGCACATCAAGACTGACATAGCCATAAGGAATTGTAGAAATTTTAATATCTGTTGATGTGGATGAGAAACTAAAATTTCCATATTTAAAACTGTCATTTGACTTTTAAATGGATCACATTAAATTACTGTCAGAAATGTTCAATATTTTCTCATCTATATACGATTGTTTCTTGGTAGATGAAAGCTGCAATCTGGTTTCTTTGGCTACATGGCCATTTTTTCAGTTTGTCCCCAAACTTGCTACCAAGCTTGTCCCCAAAGCAAGAGGATGAGATTAAGTGACTGTGGTGTGTGTGTGTGTGTGTGTGTGTGTGTGTGTGTGTGTGTGTGTGAGAGAGAGGAAGAGAGGAAGAGACTGAGAGGAAGAGAGAGAGAAATAGCAGCAGCAAGGTAAGATAATATCTCAAAAAGGTATATTTTATTTATTTTGTCTGTTTGTTTTTGTTTTTTTTGAAGAAAGGTATATTTTTAAAATAAGGTTATTTCCCAAAACTATATGAGTTTTTTAAATGACACACATAAGGAGAATATTTAAAATAAGAAGCCCAATAATATTTTGTTCAAAGACCTTCCAGTTGCATTTTTGTATATTTATAATGTAGCAGTTGGGATTCAGGGAGTCAGGATTGATTTTTTTTTCACCCAACATTATGAGAAAAAGTGAGAAATACATAATCCTACCTTAGCCCTCTTAGGCCAAATACAAAAAAAGAAAAAAAAATAGAAATGAGTTAAAACCTAATTTCTGTTCGGAATGTAATGTTTTGTGAAAGAGATGCAGACTTGGGGGGAAAATATTATTTTTGAGAGAACTGTAGAGGTAATTTGCAAATCAAAGCAGATGTTACTTATACTTTGTCTCATTTTTTTGTTACCATCCCTTTCTCCAACAGATCCAAGCATAGTTGTCAGCACATATTAGGTTTAAATATTTCTTGATTGAGTGCTTGCTAAAAGTAATAAATATCCAAACTTAATTAGCAATAAGTAGTTTATCTAAATATCCAGCTAGAAAGAAGATGGAAAAGTGTAATAATTCTTGCAAGAGAAGGAAGGAAGGAAGGAAGAAAGGAAGGAAGGAAGGAAAGGAAAGAAGGAAAGAAGGAAAGGGAGATGAGGGAGAGGGAGGAAGAAGGAAAAATATCTTTATCTAATTAGGAAAAAAATAAACCTGGGTAGCTTCTATGTTCTTAGATTAGAGAAAGAAAATGGAAGTAAAGAAATTAGCGTTAATTGAATCTCTATTGTGTGCCAGATACTCAGCTAAGTTTTTGGATTTTTTTAAATTTGGTCTATAGCTATTTCTATCTTCTCTCTGATGTAAGGATATCTTAGAGAACTAGAAATCAGAGAGAAGAAAAGGGAAATGATTAAGTTAATATCAGAACCTACAGAAGTCTTACCACTTACCAAACCAGAATCCTCAAAGTTGTGGATAATTTTCTAGAGATTTTTGACACCAAAGTAAACTTTAAATGTGTGACAAAACATTATTTAGTTAATTAATCATATACTTAAGCTTTGAAGTTAATAGTAAGTACAGCCTATACATTTTTCTTAACTGTTTAATTCTTTAAAAGATTGTCTTTGCTAGTAACTTTTAAGGCCTAATTATTTTAATCGAGTTTTGAAAAATATTAAAAGTTAAAAAGAATTGCAGAGGAATATCAAAGGAAAACAGTAGGTTATAAAAGACTATGTATTCATTAAAAGCTTCATAATTCTTGCCTCTGCCTGGTAGGATATTAGGTAATTAAAATTTATTTGATTTGCATATCTGTGTTTTACAATAACTATATAATGCTTTGGTAAATAAAAATCATAATTTAAAAAAACAAGTGGCATGGAGAGAAAACAGAGAGAAAAAAATGGTGTCCAGCTTTATTCCTTCCATGGTATAGGGTTTTAACAAAACGACTGAATAAAACTGCAAAAAATTCCTGAGACAAAACACACAGGGCAGCGCAGGAGAACAGGAAAGAAGAAAATACAGAAAAATAGACCCAAATGTTTCAATAAACTGTCCCGCCACACTAAAAAATGGGCAGCAGCAGAGGTTGCCACATGCATCTACAGGCAAAGAGGAGGAACAACGATTGGGATTATTCTAACCAGATTTTTCATGAAACCTTCTGTTGTATCTGGCCTAAGTGGAACAAATGTGTCTGTGCCTTTGTTTCAGAGTATTTGTACTCCCTAATTTTTATAGCTCTTTCCACATCTTTACGTGCAATAACTCCATTGATGATGTCATACTGGTCTTCCTCAGTTTCTACAAATAAAGCCAGCTCTTTCTCACAACATGGCATTTGCAAAACGCCATTCCATCTGGAACAATCCATTCTCCCATCCTCTTCAATGTTTCTCCACAGCAAACTCCCAGTCAAACCCAGGTCTCAACTAACATGTCACCTCCTCTGAGATTTTGCTGATCACCCTACTCCCCGACCTGAAGTAACTGAAGTAATGCAGTCACACCACTATACACCCTCCACCACCCTCAACTTTGCTTCCCTAACTTAACTCCTGCATCATTGCCTTCAAAACCCTTAGCACAATTTGCAATGACTTTGTTTGTTTCTGTCTTCCTCATTGGAATGCAAAGCCCATGAAGTCAAGAACATATTTGTCATCACAGTTGTGCTTCCAGTAGACATATGGTTGGCACTCAACAAATATTTGGGAAATAAATGAATGGTCTCATAGTAACCTAGCACAGTACACAGAGCACGAATTATTATCCCCATTTCATAGGTAAGAAAATCTCAGAGGTGCTTCAAGGACTTGCCCCAAAACACACAATCAGGAACATAACCTCGGTCTTTTTACTCAAGTTCAAGATTTGAGTCAGCCTTCTAGCTAGGTGACACTGGGCACTTTACAGAACCTCCATGTTTCTGTTTCTCCATCTGAAAAACAAGAAATAAAATAGAAACCTACTTCATGGTTGTTACGAGGATTAAACAAGGCTTAGAATGTATTTCCATTGGGAAATACTTAATTTCACAGAAAAATGTGAACAGTCTGATACTAGATCACAGATCTTGATGGAGGCAATAGGTTTGTATTCATAATATATATAGGATGGGCTGCACTCAGGAGAATCGAGAAGTTTTGTGGCACAGGGAAGTTTTTTTAATAATGAAAGTGAGGCTGAGATGTCAAAGGCAAATGAGTACCTCACAATTTTGCATCTGGGTGGCTGTCTACCAATCATAACCTAGGTCCCGTCTTGGAGCCCATGGAAGTTGGCTTGTTTTACAAATCTTGAAAATTCACCTATGAACATCAGAGGTTCCTAGTTATGGCCTGAACTAAGAAAAGGGTCTATTTTCTTGAGCCTTAATTTGTGGAATTACAAGACATGCTTTTGCTTCATTCGGTAGCGCAGGCTCCGACCACTAGAGGGAACTGCTCCATCAGTTGTATGAGACTCCAGGCTTCCGCATTCCTGTGGCTGTGACTGTGGAGTATTGTTTCGTAGCAATTTCCTCAGAAACGTAATTGGTCATTGACCCAATCATCTCTCCTTCATGACTTGCAAAATATACTCTCCTGGCCTCAGAGTTGTAAGGATGGAAACAAAACACTTCTGTTTCTGAACCAGAGTGGGTTCTCAGAGTCTTGGCTTTCTTTCTGCAGCCTGTCTGCCTCCTAAGCAGCTGAGATTGTTTCCCTACTACAGATGAGTGATAAGCTGACTGCACCCTCACGGATAATTCTATCAGTAAGTAGGTCAGAAGGATAACCCCCTTCCCCTCTCTCCCCAAAATATTCATTTCCAAAATACTCACTGAGTGCTGGATTACATAAAATAGGAGCCTGGGGAGGGTATCATCCCAGTCACTTACCATTGGGTCAAGTGGCTGCTTGGAACCTGTGCCAACTAAGACCCTAATCTCAAGTAAGTGCAGAGTAGGAAGTAATTTATGAAACTGGCATCCCCAAAGAGTAAGGAAGAGCAAAAGTGAATAAAATTTCTTTAGAAAAATTAAAATGTTCCGACTGGCTTGTGTGAGCAGTTTGTACTCTCAGGAATTCTCTGCTTTCTTCAGTTCTTCAAAGCTCTGTCCACAAACTTAGAAGAATAAACCAATATTATGGGGGAGAGAGGAGGAGACTTTAAAACACCTACAGATCATGGAAGAGAAAGAGTATCTACCTCTCCTGGAAGTTGCTTTTTTTATTATTATTATTATACTTTAAGTTTTAGGGTACATGTGCACAATGTGCAGGTTAGTTACATATGCATACATGTGCCATGCTGGTGTGCTGCACCCATTAACTCGTCATTTAGCATCAGGTATATCTCCTAATGCTATCCCTCCCTCCTCCTCCCACCCCACAACAGGCCCCAGAGTGTGATGTTCCCCTTCCTGTGTCCATGTGTTCTCATTGTTCAATTCCCATCTATGAGTGAGAACATGCGGTGTTTGGTTTTTTGTCCTTGAGATAGTTTACTGAGAATGATGATTTCCAATTTCATCCATGTCCCTACAAAGGACATGAACTCATCATTTTTTATGGCATAGTATTCCATGGTGTATATGTGCCACATTTTCTTAATCCAGTCTATCATTGTTGGACATTTGGGTTGGTTCCAAGTCTTTGCTATTGTGAATAGTGCTGCAATAAACATATGTGTGCGTGTGTCTTTATAGCCGCATGATTTATAGTCCTCTGGGTATATACCCAGTAATGGGATGGCTGGGTCAAATGGTATTTCTAGTTCTAGATCCCTGAGGAATCGCCACACTGACTTCCACAATGGTTGAACTAGTTTACAGTCCCACCAACAGTGTAAAAGTGTTTCTGTTTCTCCAGATCCTCTCCAGCACCTGTTGTTTCCTGACTTTTTAATGATTGCCATTCTAACTGGTGTGAGATGGTATCTCATTGTGGTTTTGATTTGCATTTCTCTGATGGCCAGTGATGGTGAGCATTTTTTCATGTGTCTTTTGGCTGCATAAATGTCTTCTTTTGAGAAGTGTCTGTTCATGTCCTTTGCCCACTTTTTGATGGGGTTGTTTGTTTT
Source organism: Pan paniscus (assembly GCF_029289425.2). Taxonomy (NCBI): domain Eukaryota; kingdom Metazoa; phylum Chordata; class Mammalia; order Primates; family Hominidae; genus Pan; species Pan paniscus. Next base: position 110,691,055 of record NC_073258.2, read on the forward strand.
TTCTTGTAAATTTGTTTGAGTTCATTGTAGATTCTGGATATCAGCCCTTTGTCAGATGAGTAGGTTGCGAAAATTTTCTCCCATTTTGTAGGTTGCCTGTTCACTCTGATGGTAGTTTCTTTTGCTGTGCAGAAGCTCTTTAGTTTAATTAGATCCCATTTGTCAATTTTGTCTTTTGTTGCCATTGCTTTTGGTGTTTTAGACATGAAGTCCTTGCCCATGCCTATGTCCTGAATGGTAATGCCTAGGTTTTCTTCTAGGGTTTTTATGGTTTTAGGTCTAACTTTTAAGTCTTTAATCCATCTTGAATTAATTTTTGTATAAGGTGTAAGGAAGGGATCCAGTTTCAGCTTTCTACATATGGCTAGCCAGTTTTCCCAGCACCATTTATTAAATAGGGAATCCTTTCCCCATTGCTTATTTTTCTCAGGTTTGTCAAAGATCAGATAGTTGTAGATATGCGGCGTTATTTCTGAGGGCTCTGTTCTGTTCCATTGATCTATATCTCTGTTTTGGTACCAGTACCATGCTGTTTTGGTTACTGTAGCCTTGAATCTTCAATACATATCAGAAGTTCATAATTCCTTATTTTAAACTCATGTCTTATTCATTCATTCAGCAAAATTAAATACCTTCTACTTACCAAAACTGTTCTAAGTACTAAGAATTATGTATGGACAACAGGCTGTTGAATACAGAATAATTATTGCTTTTTCACAACTTTTTACCTTTTTTAATTGACTGTTTTATTTGAGATCATTGTGGATTCACATTCAGTTGTAAGAAATAATACAGGGATTCCATGTACCCTTTCCCCAGATTCCTCCAGTAGTAGCATCTTGCAAAACTATGGTACAATGGAACAACCAGTATATTGACATTATCCAGTCAAAACAGAGATATCTCCATCAATACAGGGATCTCTTACGGTGCTTTTTTATAGAAACTCACATTTCCCTTCCCCTCACCCCATATCTGGGTCTTAACCCCTGGTAACCACTAATCTATTCTCCATTTCTGTAATTTATTGTTTTGAGATTATTCTATAAGTGGAATCTTGCATTATTGGTTTTTTTCACTCAGCGTAATTCTCTAGAGATTCACCCAAGTTTTTGTATGTATCAATAGTCCATTCCCTTTTATTGCTGAGTAATAGTCTAGGGTATGGATGTACCATAGGTTGTTTAACTAATTATCACTGAAGGACACCTAGATTGTTTCTAGTTTTGTGCATTACAAACCAAGAGCTATAAACATTCATGTACAATATTTCATGTGAATGTAAGTTTTTATTTTTCTGCAATAAATGTCCAAGAGTGTAATTGCTGGGTCATGTAAGTGTTGCATATTTAATATTTTCAGAAATTGCCAAACTGTTTTTTAGAGAGGCTGTACCACTTTTATTCCCACCAGCAATGTATGAATGATCCAGTTTCTCTGCATCCTTGCTAGTTTTTGGTGTTGTCATTACTTTTTATTTTAACCATTCTGGTAGACGTCTAGTGATATCTCATTGTGGTTTTTAATTTGCATTTCCCTGATTGCTAATGATCTTGAACATCTTTTCATGTGCTTAATTGCCATCTGTATATGTTTTTCAGTGAAATATCTCATCATGTTTTTTACTCATTTTCTAATCAGTTGGTTTGGTGCTGGTTTTTTTAAATTCAGTTTTGAGAATTCTGTAGTTCTATTAGTCCATTCTCATGGGTCTTGGGCAGCTCTACCCCATGGCTTTGCAAGGAACAGTTTCCCTCCTGGCTGCTTTCACAGCTGGTAGTGAGTGTCTGCGACTTTTCCTGGCACACGGTGCAAACTGTCGGTGGGTCTATTATACCATTCTTGGGTCTGGATGATGGTGGCCCTCTTCTCACAGCTCCACTAGGCACTGCGCAGTGGGGACTTTGTGTGGGAGCTCCAACCTCACATTTCTCTTCCACACTGCCTAGCAGAGGTTCTCCATGAGGTCTCCACCTCTGCAGCAGACTTCTGCCTGGAGATCCAGGCATTTCCATACATCCTCTGAAATCTAGACAGAGGTTCCCAAACGTCAATTCTTGTCTTCTGCACACCCACAGGACCAACACAATGTGGAAGTTGCCAAGGCCTCCTGGGGCTTGCACCCTCTGAAGCAACAGCCTGAGCTGTACCTTGGCCCCTTTCAGCCATGGCTGAAGCAGCTGGGATGCAGGGCACCAAGTCCAGAGGCTCCACACAGCAGTGGGGGTCCTGTGTGGAGTGGAATGTAATATTTTTGTAGATCCTTTGGGATATTCTACATAGACTCTCAGGTCATTTGCAAATAGGAGCAGTTTTACTTTTTCCATCCTAATCTGTATGGGATTTATTTTCTTTTCATACCTTATTGTGCTATCTAAAATTCCACTACTATGTTGAATAAATGTGAGGAGAGAGAACATCCTCGCCTTGTTCCTGACATAGGGCAAAAACATTCAATTTTTCAGCATTAGATATAACATTAGCTGTTGGGTTTAAGTAGATATTCTTTATCAAACTGAGGAAGTTTCCCCTCCACTTCTATTTTTCCAAGAGTTTTTAAAATCATGGATGAAATTCAAACTGTCACATGATTTTTCTGCATCAATTAATATGATCATGTGGTTTTTCTTCTTTAACCTGTTAACATGTTTATATTAATTGATTTTGAAATTTTTTTTTTTTTTTTTGAGACAGAATCTCGCTCTGTTGTCCAGGCTGGAGTGCTGGAGTGCAGTGGCGCGATTTCGGCTCACTGCAAGCTCCACTTACCGGGTTCACGCCATTCTCCTTCCTCAGCCTCCCGAGTAGCTGGGACTACAGGCACCCGCCACTATGCCCGGCTACTTTTTTGTATTTTTTAGTAGAGACGGGGTTTCACCGTGTTAGCCAGGATGGTCTTGATCTCTTGACCTCGTGATCCACCGGCCTTGGCCTCCCAGAGTGCTGGGATTACAGGCGTGAGCCGCCGCACCTGGCCGATTTTGAAATATTGAACAGCTTTGCATTCCTGGAATAGACTCCATTTGCTCATGATGTATAATTCTTTTTTTATGTAGCTGAATCATATTTTAAGTGTTTTCAGAGAATTTCTGCATCTATATTCATGAAGGATATAGGTCCATAATTTTCTTTGTACTATCTTTGTCTAGTTTGGGTGTCAGGATCATACTAGCTTCACAAATTAATTGAGAAATTTTTTCTTCTCTTTCATATTCTAGAAGAGATTGTTTAAAATTTGTGTTAATCCTTCTTTAAATGTAGGAGACATTACAAATAACTCTATACATATAAATTTGGAAACAGATGAATGGATCAATTTCTTTAATAGCACAACTACACAACTAATCTAATATAAAGTAAATAATTTGAATAGCCCTATCAATATTAAAGAAATTACATTCATAATTATAAAATACCCCAAAACATAAATCTCCAGGTCCATGGGATGATTCTACCTAATGTTTAAAGAAGAATTAAGGCTGATTCTATACAATCTCTTCAAGAAAAGAGGAGGAAAAACTTTCCAATTCAATTTATGAAGCTAATATTACCCTGTAATATATATTAGGTATTCATCGCCCTTTCATGGCATACAACTCCTAAAATCCTTGGACCCTCCAAAGTGCTGTCTTTTTGTATGTTAATGTTAATTGATAGTTTCAGGATGGGGCTGGTTGTCAGAAAGACACAGCTATGATTAAAGGATTGGGACTTTCAGCCCCAGTCCCCAACATCCGGAAGGGGAGAGGGGTTGAAGGTTAAGTTGATCATCATTGGCCAACGGTTTAATCAATCATGCCTACATAATGAAGCCTCCATAAAAACACCACGAAGGCAGGGTTCAGTGAGCCTCTGAATAGTCTAATACATGGAGGTTTCTGAAGGGTGGTATGCCCAGGGAGAGCATGGAAGCTTCATGCTGCTTCTCATATGCCTTGCCCTATGCATCTCTTCATCTGTATCTTTTGTAGCATCCTTTATAGTAAACCAGCAAATGTGTTTCCCTGAGTTCTGTGAGCCACTCCAACAAATGAATCGAACCCAAAGTGGGTGTTGTGGGAACCCCGACTTGAAGCTGGTAAGTCAGAAGTTCTGGAGGCATGGACTGGTGACTTGTGTCTGGAATGAGAGCAGTCATTATTGCAGTTCATTATGGCTATAAATTTACCACTCATTGTTTTAGCTGTGTCCCACATATTTTGAAATGTTGTATTTTATTTTCACTCAGTTTGTAAAAGGAAAATAAATCTCAGGACCCCAAACTCACTAAGCCAAAGGGAAAAGTCAAGCTGGGAACTGGGTTATGCAAATCTGCCCCCCATTTGGTTCCTGAATAGGATAGCTACAAAGATGAAAAGTTACATACCTCCCTCACTGATTGCCCACAAGGAAATTCCCTGTGGGCCCCAAGATCTTTACCCTAAAACAGTTCTGCTGAATTTCACCCTGGCCATGTAAATTGATAGCTTATTTTCACAGGTGCAGGACAAAGGACAGAACTAAAAGTCATCCCTCTACTCACCTGAAACAAATGTGTATCTGATTGCTTCTTCTACCCTATCCTACTCTATCCTCTACTGCAGATTCTCTGAGCCAGATGAAGGCATAAGTGACTATTCCTCTACTCCCCTGTCACATGTAAATTGTATATTCCATGAAAGGCTGATCAAAGACTCAAAATTGTAACCGTCTGTCTTTTATCTATCCACACCTTTCAAACAGTTTCTACCCCTTTCTCCAATATCTGCTCTTTCCCCTTTAAATATCAAAGCCTTTGGAGAAAGGCACAGACCTGTATCCTGAGCATATATCCTTAACTCTGGCAAATAAACCTCCTACAATGATTGAGATTCACCTCAATCATTTTCATTGATTTATAAGTTCAATATATTTTTAAAAATATATTTATCTTAACACTTTGACGCATTGTCTTAGTCAATTTGGGCTGCAATAACAATTATACTATAGACTGTGTGACTTTAAAAACAAACATTTAATTCTTAGAATTCTGGAAGCTAGGAAGTCCAAGTTCAAGGTGCTGGCAGATCCCACATCTGGTGAGGGCCACCTTCTGGTTTGCAGATGGCAGCCTCCTTGTTGTATTTTCACATGCCAGAGAGCAGAAAGGGAAGCACAAGCTCTCTCCTGTCTCTTCTCCACCCTTATGACCTAATTACCTCCCAAACGCCTCATCTCCAAACATCATCACATTGGTGATTAGGCTTCAATATACAAATCGGGAGTTGAGGGGGAGGCTCACAGACACTCAGTCCACAGCACTCCTGAATTATGTGGAAGTGTGCTAGCTTCCAAGTATTTCAAGACTCACCTGTTATTTTGTTCTGCTACTAATTTTTCATTCTGTTGAGGTCATAGAACACACTTTGTATGATTTCAATCATTTTAAATTTGTCAAGGCTTGTTCTATAACACAGAGTATAATCTATCTTTGCACATGTTCTATGGGACCTATGGGCCCTTGCATAGAAGGTATATTCACTGTTGTTGGGTGGAGTGTTCTATGAAAGTTAAGTTAGATCCTGTTGATTAATGATATCGTTGAGTTCTTCTATATCCTTGTAATTTTTGTTAATTCTTGCTACTCATTGTTTCTCTATTCCTAGAAGTCTTAGAATCCCTGGCTTAGAAGCAGGGAAGAAATAGTGAATATTCAGCTTCTTCTTCTTCTTTTTTTTTTTTTTTTTCTGTTTTTTTGAGATGGTGTCTCCCTCTATCGCCCAGGCTTGAGTGCAGTGGTGCAATCTTTGCTCACTGCAACCTCCACCTCCTTGGTTCAAGTGATTCTCCTGCCTCAGCCTCCCCAGTAGCTGGGATTACAGGTGCACACCACCACACCTGGCTAATTTTTGTATTTTTGTAGAGATGGAGTCTCACCATGTTGTCCAGGCTGGTCTCAAACTCCTGACCTCAAGTGATCCTCCCACCTCAGCCTCCCAAAGTGCTGGGACTACAGGCATGAGCCACCGCACCCTGCCCAATCTTCTAACTTCTTAAATTAGCAAATGATGCATATTTCAAAGACAAGAAAGTCAGATCTTTCATTTCTCATTTGCAACAGCCAAATTTCATTAAGAGGAAGCAAAATACTTTCATAGATTTCAAAGAGTTAAACCATAGAGGGTTTGAGTATAGAATGTTTAGTGTAAGACACTGAAAGACAGGCTATGTGATATGATATGGATATTATATCCCACTAAACCAGATAAAGCATTCCTCCCAGACATGAGGGAGGCAGGAAACAGACAGACATAGGTGAGTATCCAACCCCCCAGGATTGAGACCCTTAGTGAAAAGTGTAAACCCCTAGGTAGGTTTGAGGTACTGAGGACAGAAGAGTATGTTTTATGCTAAAAAAAAAGATTCATTAAAAACAAGCTTGGTGTGTGCCATAAGCCATCATAGGATAGATTCAGGGAACTAGAAATGAAAGTATAGCATACTTCAGTAGAGAGCCTTAGTGTTTCTAGCTTCATAGTAGCTCCTATCCAGCAGTTCCTGCATGCTGCAGGGGGACAGAAAACCAAGAAGGGGAGACAATGAGGAGGACCCAGAGTACAAGGACCTGAAGATCAGACAGCATGGCTACACCTAAGGGCACCAGCAGCAGAGGCTGGTTCAAGTCAGAAGGATGAGCAGGGACCGGCAATACAAGCAGAAAATGACCAGCAGGATGAGATACTCAAGTAGAGGCTAATCCAGGACAGCTCACCACTCCTGCCAAGCTACTGTATAAACTTCCACTTGTACTCAGAAGCCATAATAAGTGGTATAGACAGGAGACAGGGAAATACTGCACGAAAGAGGGTGGTTCCCCAGCAAAGACCCCACCTTCAAGCAAGCCTGGAAACCCACAGCACTAGATGAGAACAGGCATTCCTGTTTTTGTGCCCAGAAGTTGCCTTTTTGCCCACCATGCACCCCCATCCTGTACATATATAAACCCCAAACTCCAGACTCCACAAGCCAATGAACAGAAGAGCAGAACGGAAGAACAGCATGGCAGAAAGAAAAAAAAAGGAGTATCTGAATGCCAAGAGAAGATCAGCTGCGAATGGTCGGAGAGGAGAACGGACACCGGCTGCCCAAACTCCAGGGGAAGATCATCTTCTCACTTCATCCCCCTTCCAGCTCCCCATCCACCCCACTGAGAGCCATCTCCACCACTCAACAAAACCCCTGCACTCATCCATCAGGTTTATGTATGACCCGATTCTTCCTGGACACCAGACAAAGACCTAGGTACGAAGAGGGCACTGAGCTGGTTAACACTTAAGCCATCCGTGGACAGCAAGGCTAAAAGAGCACACTGTAACACATGCCCACTTGGGCTTTGGGGGTTGCAGGATCCCACCCACAGACACTGCCATGGGGCCTGGGCCCAGGGGTGCTCGGTCCGGCTCCTGCGCCTGCCCATCTGCATGCTCCCCCTCCTGTAAGGAGTTTGAGTATGCACAGTGGCCAAACAGACAAGCTACACCCCTGTTGCATGTCCTGCTAGGGGGGGTCAGGGAACGCTCCAGTTTCATCAGCAGTAAAGCAGGACAAAAAGGAGGAGGGAAACATCCAGGAGAGCAGGGGCAAGGAGTTACAGGAGCCCTTGAGAGAAAAGGACACCCCTGACAACCTGAATTTTGAATCAACAAAATTTAAATTCTGGGTAATTACACCAAAAGACTAAATTCTAAACCAGAAGAAAATCAAAGTGACAAGGTTAATTTGTTTATTGTTTGTTTACTTGATTTGATTTATTTTTTTTTCTCTCTCACTGTTATTGAAATAGGGGCTACTTGAATTCAACTGTAGAGGTGTTTAAAAAAAAGAATCGTGTTTATATGTGTGAGGTTTGTGGGACCTGCTTAAAGTTTTGGTCCTGGAAGGGTCTTCGAAGGCCATCTAATTCACATTGTATTGAGAGGAAACAGACGATGAAATAGGAAGCAATTATCTCAGGACTACAAAGCCAGTCACTAAAAGGGCCAAGACAAGAGTGCACATTTCCAAAGGCACCCAGACATGTGAGCATTCAAAATCAAGAGCACTTTCACCCATAGTCATTGATGATGAAAAACACAGGTTGAATACATGTGGCTGCTTCTGATTTAATAAGCACACACAAAACTCTTGTACCACTGGAGTGAACCCACCAGCCATCAATGACTGCATGACGCCTTTCCCCCAGCTCTTTGCTCTCAACAGTAATTCCCTTTGCCATAACTTTCTGTTTTCTGCAGTGCCAGCCAGTCGTGACTGGTTGTGGCATTTCTAACAAAACATACTGGATGTTGTTTTAAAGTCCCATGGTTGCATTTCAGAGCTAAAAATAGGACTATGCTATATCATCTGATATTTTCAGATGATCAGCTACACCACTTCCCTCCTTTCTGAAACTAACAGAGGTAAGTGAATTTTAAAATTTTGTTCTTTGAACAGCTCACTTTGGAGAACAATAGAGCCGTTACATAAGCATACTTAATTTCAACTCTATACACTTAGCCCATTTCCCCCAACCCACTTTCCCCTCATTTCATGGGCTACTAAAAATATAGAACTTAATAGTGTGGCCCACCTGGAAATGAGTGTGTACACTGTTTAGCCTGAATGAGTACTTGTGTGTGTTAAAGGAACAGGCTGCCTTCCAGGTGTCACCTCACATTTGGTTTCATTTTACTTTTCTCTAGTCATATGCCTTTGCCCTGACTTCCATGCCTATTTTTACATTTTATTTTACAGAAATTATGTATTTCTGTAATGCAGTTTATAAAAATGATAAGAATATTAATCAATCAATGTGCTTACTTTCATCAGCTTCAGTCAAACTTCTATTTACCCATCTTCAAATTATTTGCTCAAATTATATCTACAAGGCAAAAGGAAAGTAAATAAGGAAAGAATCCTGCTACTGAGGATTAAAAGCACCTTTTACATAATAACTAATGAATTTTGCAGACTGGCTGTGAACATGGCTGACAGCATCAAATAGATATGCCAGTGGTGAATTTTTGCTCTGTCCATGTGAATATAACCTTAATTTAAGATCATAATAAAATTTGAAACAGTGAAACAAGAGTGAGATTTAACCTCATTAAGATCAGGGAGCACATCTTCTTTTAATAACTATTTCAAACATGTTTACATATAGACTCACCCAGGCAAGGTAACCACAATTACTGTTTTTAAAGTGAAATACGTTAATATGTTACCTATTCTACAGAAACAAGTAAGAACCTTCGGAAGCAAAATAATAACATCATTTGAAATATGAATAGTTACCCGAAAACCTATAGCAATCCAAAGCCAAATTTAAGATGAACAAACTTAAGATGTCCAAAATTTAAGTTGAGACAGCCTTTTGCTCTTGGCAAGCTACAAAATAAATACAAGTTCCCCTCCCTTTATGTCACACACACAATTTAGGGGAGCTCACTTGGACAATATTTGTACTATGATACATAACGTCAACTAGAATATAAGTCAGAGTACCCAGCTATTTCTCTCTTTTGTGATTATTCACTTTAAAATTACAAGTTCTGATTCATTTTTAGATTTCAAATGATCAAAACTTTTATCTGTTTTTAAAATGCCTATATTCCTTGGTTTTCTCTAATCAAGGAAGTGAATAGGTATCTTAGCAAGAGAGGTCATGGGGAAGATTGCAAGCATTATACTATGCACTGTTGAGTGGGTTCAGAATAGTTTATATTATCATAAAAACAAATTGACATCAATAGCATAATTGCTGCATGAATAATCTTAGAACAAGTGAGACCTTTCAAGGCTTTTTTATTGTAAGCAATCATTATGCTCACCACATAAAACAAATGCCTTCTGGGAATTTTTAAAATAAGACTCAGCTTTTTCTAGCTTGTATTTCTTGGTTTCAACATGAGATATCTAAAAGATGAAAGAAGCTGTTCTGGCTATAGGGATAATATTGTGTGTAGCCATGGGTGATTTATGCAGTAAATTAAGGGAAAAAGTTGCACATGTAATGAGATATTGGTGAGCGAGTTCTCATTACCATCATAATATTTGGCACCAAAATTTAATAACTCCTTTTGCATGTGAATGCAAAAAAAGAGCATTTTAACATTAATTAAAAGCCCATAATCATACTGGATGAAAGAGAGAATGTTAACCCAACTTTACATATGAGATACGGAGTCACGGAGATTAAGAAAATGACCCAGGCAGATTTTTTAAATTATTCATAATGCCACAATATGTCGATGGTGAAAGGGAAATCAGCATAGACTCCCACAACTACCGCTGTTCTCATCATTGCCTTGTATGGAACAGAAGCCTGGTAATTAGGGCTTCTGATTCCTACAGATGTTCCCACTCCCTCTTCTGCCCTGCATTCGCTCAGCACTAATGAATTCAGTATTAATTTGCAATCGATGATTGAGAAAATAAAAAGCTGTCTTCAATTCCTTTAGGGCAGAAAACAATTCTTTAATTTTCTCTGAATTTCCCCATATTTCTCTGGCTCAGCTTCATGAAATGTGCAAGCAAAGAGTTCCCAGGTTGAGCAAACTTAAAGGAGCTTCTTTACTCCAAAAATTCTCAGAGCCTTGACTATACCGATGTACATTGCAAAGCTCCAAGAAAGAAATACTATTTGCAGATTTATGTGACCACAGAATCTGCATTTCATGGATGTGGTAGGCAGAATAATGGCCTCCCAGAGATGTCCATTTCCTAATCCCTGGAACTTTACAAGGCAAAGGGGATGGAACTTTACAAGGCAAAGGGGAATTACAGTAGCAAATGGAATAAAGGTTGCTAATCAGCCAATCTTAAAATAGTGAGGCTATCCTGGATTATCTGTGTGAATCCAATATAATCACAAAGGTCCTTAAAACTAGAACCGGAAGGCAGAAGACAGTGTCAGAGTGATTTAGCATGAGAAACACTTGACCAGTCATTGCTGGCTCTGAAGATGTCAGGAGGCAGAGGAGTATGGGAAGCTCCAGCCTCCAGAAGGAACGCAGCACTGCTGATACTTTTATTTTAACCCAGTGAGACCTCTTTCAGATTTTTACCTCCAGAACTGTAAGATAATAAATTCGTGTTGTATTAAGCCACCAAGTTTGTTGTAATTTATGACAGCAGCCATAAGAAACTAATACAGTGGGGCCCATTAATGTCTTACTAATACCTCCCAGAATTATAGTTCTGTGTTACAATTTTTAGAGAAATGCTATTCAACCTGTAACAGGGGCCCACATCAGACTGTCAATCAATAAATATTATAGACTGAATAATTCATTTTTATTGTATGAAAATTCTTAGTACTTGGTCATTAAGCCAGCCCATCTGTTAGCCTATTTCACTATCTTTGCATTTTATAACAACAATTTCTACCAGCCATTTTGAATCATGAAGCAAAAATGCATTTACTTTAAATGATGCTAAAATAAACGGTATGGAATAGATTCAGTGCATCTCAAATTTTAATGTGCATGCAAACCACCTGGAGAATCCTCTTAAAATGCAGATTCTGATTCCGTAGCTCTGGCATGAGAACCGAGAGTGTGCATTTCTAACACGCTCCCAGGTGACACCAATGCTGGTGATCTGTGGACCAAACTTTAAATAGCAAAGAACAAAAGAGGACAACCCCTGTCATACCCTCTATTCCCTGCCATAGAAACCTTTCTGTTCTCCCTGTAGTCCCAGCTACACGGGAGGCTGAGGCAGGAGAATGGCATGAACCCAGGAGGTGGAGCTTGCAGTGAGCCGAGATCGTACCACTGCACTCCAGCCTGGGCGACAGAGCGAGACTCTGTCTCAAAAAAAAAAAAAAAAAAAAAAAAAAAAGACCTTTCTGTTCTCCCAGTGGAATTAGGCAAATCCTCCTTACTCTGCTTTTAGGACCATTACTGATCCCAAACAGAAAATATTCAAGGAATTTTAGTTTAATACTTAGAAGACTCAGCTTCTAGTTAATACAGTATATTTGTAAATTATAAAATAAATATAGTCTCATGAAAGACAATTCATAAAATATAAGAAAGAGTAATTTTAATCATCCACAATCTCAGCACCCAAAGATATGCCTTATTAACATTCTAATGTCTTTCCTTCAAGATTTCTTTCTCTACAGAGATTCTGTTTTACATATTTGACATCATATTGCATATCTCAATTTTTTTAATCAAACATCATGTATGCACATATATACATATACGGTGGTGACAGATTGAATTATTGGTCTCAATTCTTCACTCCCCTCTAATAGAATTATATATCCACACTCTTGCCACTCTGGGGAAGAGCATCCCAATTTTTCTCCCTTCTAATAGAAATATGTCTTTACTCTCGCCAGGCTGGTGAGCAGAGAGTTATTCCCAACACCTTGACTTTGGGATTAATCAAGTGATTTACACTGGCCAAAGGGTTATTAGTGGACAAATATTTTTTAATGTAGGTTTTATTATTTAAGATATGGCAAAGCCAACAGATCAGGAGACAGCTACCACTGTAAACATAGTTTGTTACACTCAGCAGACCCCAAGACAAAAGGGCATGCCACACCATAATGCAGGGCCACATGGGGAAGCACCAGGGTCAGTCAGGGGCAGAGGAAGCAGGGAGAAGATTTTATTGTCATTTCTGCGGGAAAAATAATGGGCAAGGCAGGGTAAGCAGGTTTAGGATTGGCCACTTTGAATAATTTCAGTGGACTCTATGGTACAGTTGTCTGGTATTTGGTCCTAGAGTATCGGCCCAGAATGTAAGAGTTCATTAATGGAGGTGTTGGGGGGTATGAGCTCTGGAGTAGTTGGTTTGTGTATGAAAGGTGCACTCTTAGGCCAGTAGTTTGCTATCTCTAGGAATTAGCTAACCCTGGGAGAAGTAGTCACTCCAGGGTCAGCAAGGCCCCAAGATGTCAAAGCATCAACAAATACAGAGTATAAAGACATGATTACCACAGCATGATGCAAACAAGGGCTTGGAATGTGCTGATGTGGTTGGGCTTGTTCTCTTGCAATGTGATTGTCTGCAACGAGAAAAGCTCATGCAGCCAGGGTTGCAGAACAACCACACAGGGAGCAGGCCTGGACCCAACTCAAGGTCAGGAGCTAAGCCCAGCTGACTCCCAGCCAGCAGTGGAGGCAAACCCCGGCCAGTCCACATAAGCCAGAAACTAATGCTTACTGCTGCCTGCCTCTGAGATTTTGTGGTTGTTTGTTATAGAGCATTATGGTGGCAATAGCTGAATATGTTGGAAGTGGGGTCCTGCCATAACAAATCCCAAAATATGTGCCATCAGCTTAAGGACTGGAAATTAGACAAGAAGAATATTGTTCTAAAAGCCTGGAAAAAATGGTGGTCCATGTTATATAGTAGTGAAAGTAAAGCATTTCTTTTAACTGTTACTTTCAATAAACCAAAAGACAGACAATGGACCTGATAAAGTTGGGATGATGACCAAGCAAGTTTCAATTCACAATGCTGATAGGGTAAGCGGGTTGTTGAATTGCATTTGAAAAGTTATGATAAGAGATGGGTTCTGTGATGGTTAATATTGAGTATCAACTTGATTGGATTCAAGGATGCAAAGTATTGTTCCTGGGTGTGTCTGTGAGGTTGTTGCCAAAGGAGATTAACATTTGAGTCAGTGGACTGGGAGAGGCAGACCCACTCTCAATCTGGGTGGTCACCATCTAATCAGCTGCCAACATGGCTAGAATAAAGCAGGCAGAAGAAGTTGGAAAGACGAGATTCACTGAGTCTTCTGGTCTTCATCTTTCTTCCATGCTGGATACTTCCTGCCCTCAACTATCAGACTCCAAGTTATTCAGCTTTTAGACTCTCAGGCTTGCACCAGTGGTTTATCAGGGGCTCTCAAGCCATCGGCCACATACTGAAGGCTGCACTGTCAGCTTTCCTACTTTTGAGGTTTTGGGACTCAGACTGGCTTCCTTGCTCCTCAGCTTGCAGTTGGCCTATTGTTGGACTTCACCTTGTGATTGTGTGAGTCAATACTCCTTAATAAACTCCCCTTCATGTATACATTTATCCTATTAGTTCTGTCCCTCTAGAAGACCCTGATTAATCCAGGTTTTGGTACCAGGAGCAGTTCTAGAGGAAGAGAATTTTAAGGATGGATTTCTTTAGTTGGTTTTGGGGTTTCTGGAGTTGGCTACTTAATATGATGAGACTCAAAAATGTTCAGGACTCTACTTCTAACAGTATGGAGAACACTGATGGTCCTTGGAGTGAACTGTTTAGAGAGTTATGCAAACTAAATGCATTTGATACTCCTGATTAATCGCTCATGAGAGGCAAGGAGATTAGTGACTCTATACATAATACCTTTGACCATATGTGGAGAATCAAGAAATATAATGAAGTTGGTTGGTTGCTCTTAAGTTCACTGGACAAAGTGATGAAAGGAAAGGATGAGCTCAGGGATTCTAACTTCCAGCTCTAGAAGCACATACTGAGCCTCAAGTCTTCTAAGTTTGCCCCAAGTGAGAATCTTATCTCCTATAGACAAAGGACTGAAATTGCAGAAAATCAGACACAAGCTCTTATAATGAGAATGGCTGACCTGCAAGGAAAGGTGCATGCTCAGCCTCATCAGATGTCTACTGTTAAAGTGAGAGCATTGACTGGAAAAGAATAGGACTCTGCAACTTGGAATGGAGATGTGTAAGAGGACCCTCATGACACTGAGCTTGTAAACTCTGATGAGTTTTTTTTGCCAGAGGAAACAGCCTCCCCACCCTCAGTGGTGGCAACATCCCCTCCCCCACCAACATGGCCATCAGCCTTTCCACCTTTATCTGAGGAGTTAAACCCTGCACTGACTGAGCCAACAGTGATGGCCTCCTCTGAGGCAGTTACCAGGCAAGACAATGCTGATTCTCCTCAGGACCCACCCCCAACACCCCTGTTTGCTTCTAGACCAATAAGTAGACTCAAGTCCCCGCAGACCCCTAGAGACGAGGTTCAGAGTGTGACCTATGGGGAGGTGCACTACACTCCAAAAGAACTGCTTGAGTCTTTTAATTTATATAAGCAGAAATCTGGAGAATAGGCAAGGGAATGAACATTAAGGGTATGGGATAATGGTGGAAGGAACATAGAGTTGGATCAGGCTGAATTTATTGATATGGGCCCACTAAGAAGGGATCCTGCATTTAATGTTGCAGCTTAGGGAGTTTAAAAAGGTTCTAATAGTTTATTTGCTTGGTTAGCTGAAATATGGATTAACAGATGGCCCACTGTGAGTGAGCTGGAAATGCTTGATCTCCCCTGGTTTAATGTAGTGGAAGGGATCCAAAGGCTTAGGGAGATTGGAATACTAGAGTGGATTAGTCACTTTAGACCTACTCATTCCAGCTGGGAGGGTCCAGAAGACATACCCTTCACCAATACTTTCCAAAATAGATCTATGAGGGGAGAACCTATATCCTTGAAGAGCTTTGTGATTGCTGTTCTCCGTATGCCAGATCTTACAGTGAGAACCACAGTCACTTAATTAGAAAATTTAAATGCAATGAGAGTAATTGGATCTCAAGGTGGCAGTGGCCAAGTGGCAGCCCTCAACTGTCAAAAGCAAGGTGGGCATAGTTACTGTAATGGACAGCAGGGGCAAAGCAGCAATCAGAATAGTCTGACTCCAGTAGAGCTCTGGCATTAGCTAATTAATCACAGTGCTTCTAGAAGTGAAATTGATAGGAAGCCTACTGCATTCTTACTTGATTTGTATAAGCAGAAAACTTCCACATCAAGTGGACAAGACTAATTTCAATTATAAAAATAGAGAATCATGGCCCTTCAGTCAGTTTCCAGACTTGAGCCAGTTTACAGACCCAGAACCCCTTGAATGAAGGGGAGGCCAGGTTCCCTTGAGAAAGGACCCCACTACACTACCAACAATTTATGCTGCTAATCTTTCTCCCATCTTTCCCCAAGGAGACCTCCAGCCTTTTACCAGAGTAATTGTGTACTGGGGAAAGGGGAATGATCAGACTTTTGGGGGACTACTAGACACTGGCTCTGAGCTGATGTTGATTCCAACTGACCCAAAATGTTATTGTTGTCCCCCAGTTAAAGTACAGGCTCAAGGAGGTCAGGTAATTAATGGTGTTTTAGCTCAGGTCCAACTTACAATGGGTCTAGTGGGTCTCTGGACTCATCCTGTTGTTTTCCCAGTGCCAGAATGCATAATTGGCATAGACATACTTAGCCACTGGCAGAACCCCCACATTGGCTCCCTGACAGGTAGGGAGAGGGCTATTACAGTGGGAAAGACCAAATGGAAGCCATTAGAACTGCCTCTACCTAGAAAAACAGTAAACCAAAACCAATATCGCATCCCTGGAGGGATTGCAGAGATTAACACCAGCATCAAGGACTTGAAAGATGCAGGGGAGGTGATTCCGATTCCCACCACATTCCCATTCAACTCTCCCATTTGGCCTGTGCAGAAGACAGATGGATCTTGGAGAATGGCAGTGGATTATTATAAGTTTAACCTAGTAGTGGCTCCAATTGCAGCTGCTGTACCAGATGTGGTTTCATTGCTTGAATGAATTAACACATCTCCTGGTACCTGGTATGCAACCATTGATTTGGCAATTGCCTTTTTCTCCATTCCTGTCCATAAGGCCCACCAGAAGCAATTTGCCTTCATCTGGCAAGACCAGCAATACACTTTCACTATCTTACCTCAGGGGTATATCAACTCTCCAGCTTTGTGTCATAATCTTGTTCACAGAGATCTTGATCACTTTTTCCTTTCACAGAATATCACACTGGCCCATTATATTGATGACATTAGGCTGACTGGATCCAGTGAGCGAGACGTAGCAAACACATTGGACTTATTGGTGAGACATTTGCATGCCACGTGATGGGAAATAAATCCAACTAAAATTCAGAGACCTTTTACCTCAGTAAAATTTCTAGGGCTCCAGTGGTGTGTGGCCTATATCTTTATATATCTTTATATCCTTCTAAGGTGAAGGATAAGTTGCTTCATTTGGCCCCTCCTACAACCAAGAAAGAGGCACAACACCTAGTGGGCCTATTTGGATTCTGGAGGCAAAATATTCTTCATCTGGGTGTGTTACTCTGGCCCATTTATCAAGTGACCCAAAAGCCTGCTGATTTTGAATGGAGTCCAGAACAGGAGAAGGCTCTGCTGCAGGTCCAGGCTGCTGTGTAAGTGCTTGGGCCATATGACCCAGCAGATTCAATGGTGCTTGAGGTGTCAGTGGCAGATAGGGATGCTGTTTGGAGCCATTGGCAGGCCCCCATAGGTGAATCAGAGCAGAGGCCTCTAGGATTTTGGAGCAAGGCCCTGCCATCTTCCACAGATAACTACTCTTCTTTTGAGAGACAGCTCTTGGCCTGTTACCGGGCTTTGGTGGAAACTGAATGTTTGACTATGGGTCATCAAGTCACCATGCAACCTGAACTGCCTATCATGAACTGGTTGCTTTCTGACCCATCTAGCCATAAAGTGGGTCATGCAGAGCAGCATTCCATCATTAAATGGAAGTGGTATGTATTTGATGGGGCTCAGGCTGTTCCTGAGGGCACAAGTAAGTTACATGAGAAAGTGGCTCAAATGCCCATGATCTCCACTTCTGCCACCCTGCCTTCTCTCCCTCAGCCTGCACCAATGACCTCATGAGGAGTTCCCTATGATGACTTGACAGAGGAAGAGAAGACTAGGGCCTGGTTCACAGATGGTTCTGCATGATATGCAGGCACCACCTGAAAGTGGACAGCTGCACCACTACAGCCCCTTTCTAGGACATCCCTGAAGGACAGCGGTGAAGGGAAATCTTCCCAGTGAGCAGAACTTCAAGCAGTGCATCTGGCTGTGCACTTTGCTTGGAAGAAAAAATGGCCAGATGTGTGATTACATACTGATTTATGGGCTGTAGCCAATGGTTTGGCTGGATGGTCAGGGACTTGGAAGAAGCATGATTGGAAAATTGGTGACAAGGAAATTTGGGGAAGAGGTAAATGGATGGACTTCTCTGAGTGGTAAAAAACTGTGAAGCTATTTGTATCTCATGTGAAGGTTCACTAAAGGGTGACCTCAGTAATCAAGTGGATAGGATGACTCATTCTGTGGATAACACTCAGCCTCTTTCCCCAGCCACCTCTCTCATCACCGAATGGGCCCATGAACAAAGTGGCCATGGTGGCAGGGACAGAGGTTATGCATGGGCTCAGCAACATGAACTTTCACTCGCCAAGGCTGACCTGGCTACAGCCACTGCTGAGTGCCCAATTTGCCAGCAGCAGAGACCAACACTGAGCTCTTGATACGGCACCATTCCTCAATCAGCCAGCTACTTGGTGACAGGTTGATTATATTGGAGCTCTTGCATCATGGAAAGAGCAATGGTTTGTTCTCACCAGAACAGATACTTACTCCAGATATGGGTGTGCCTATCCTGCACACAATGCTTCTGTCAAGACTACCATCTGTGGACTCATGGAATGCCTTATCCACTGTCATGGTATTCCACACAGCATTGCCTCTGACCAAGACACTAACTTTACAACCAAAGAAGTGCAGCAATGGGCTCATGCTCATGGAATTCACTGGTCTTACCATGTTCCCCATCATCCTGAAGCAGCCGGATTGATAGGATGGTGGAATGGCCTTTTGAAGTCAAAATGACACCACCAACTAGGTGATAGCACTTTGCAGGGCTGGGGCAAAGTTCTCCAGAAGGTTGTGTATGCTTTGAATCAGCATCCAATATATGGTACTGTTTCCCTCAGAGCCAGTATTCATGGGTCCAGGAATCAAGGGATGGAAATGGAAGTGGCACCGCTCACCATCATCCCTAGTGACCCCCTAGCAAAATTTTTGCTTCCTGTTCCTGTGACATTACGTTCTGCTGGTCTAGAGGTCTTAGTTCCAGAGGGAGGAATGCTGCCACCAGGAGACTCAACAATGATCCCATTAAACTGGAAGTTACGATTGCCACCTGGACACTTTGGGCTCCTCCTACCTCTAAGTCAACAGGCTAAGTAGGGAGTTACATTGTTGGCTGGGGTGATTGATCTGGTCTGTCAAGATGAAATCAGTCTACACAGGAGATCTCTTAGGGCGTCTCTTATATCATACCCTGTGATTAAGGTCAATGGGAAACTAAAACAACCCAATCCAGGCAGGACTACAGATGACCCAGACCCTTCAGGAATGAAGGTCTGGGTCACTCCACCAGGTAAAAATTCACCACCCACTGAGGTGCTTGCTGAAGGCAAAGGGAATACAGAATGGTTAGTAGAAGGTAGTCACCAATACCAGCTACAACCACATGACCAGCTGCAGAAACGAGAACTGTAATTGTCATGAGTATTTCCTCCTTATTTTGTTAAGAACATGTTTGTGCATGTGTACACTTATACTAAGGAAATATCTTCATTTTATTTCTTTTCTTTTTCCTTTATCATATGACATAAGATTTATTGACTTTATATCAGCATTTAAGTGTTGTTAACTTTATGTAATAGCATTTAGGTTAAGGATTAGTGCACTTCCATTTGTACAAAGAATAGTTGTATTATGTTAGGCATAATTATGACCTTATTATTGATTGTCTTTATTTGAAGATTATGTATGATTTCAGGAGATGCGTACAGGTTCAAGTTGACACAAGGTGGACTTGTGATTGTTAATACTGAATGTCAACTTGATTGGATTGAAGGATGCAAAGTATCGTTCCCGAGTGTGTCTGTCAGGGTGTTGCCAAAGGAGATTAACATTTGAGTTAGTGGACTGGGAGAGGCAGACCCACTCTCAATCCAGGTGGGCACCATCTAATCAGCTGCCAACATGGCTAGAATAAAGCAGGCAGAAGAAGTTGGAAGGACTTGACTCATTGAGTCTTCCGGCCTTCATCTTTCTTCCTTGCTTCTTTCATCCTCAACTATCTTTGCTTCCTTGCTTCCTGCCCTCAACTATCAGACTCCAAGTTATTCAGCTTTTGGACTCTTAGATTTACACCAGTGATTTGCCAGGGGTCCTGCGGCCTTCAGCAACAGACTGAAGGCTGCACTCTCGGCTTCCCTACTTCTGAGGTTTTAGGACTCAGACTGGCTTCCTTGCTCCTCAGCTTGCAGATGGCCTAGTGTGGGACTTCATCTTGTGTTTGTGTGAGTCAATACTTCTTTATAAATGTCCTTTCATATACACATCTATCCTATTAGTTCTGTCCCTCTAGAGAACCCTGACTAATACAGGTTCCAAGGAAAGCATGGCTACCTTGCAACAGAATTGAGAGTGCATAAACATGGCCCAGAAATCCTGCATTTATAGGGAATAAAAAAATAAACCTATATTGAGAAAATTTCTGTTAACATGAACTAAAAGCGATTGTGACTTTTTGAGATATAAAACTGCCTCTAGTCTCCTCCTACCCCAACCTTCCACAGGGAGGGTGCAGGCTGAGAGGGTGACTCAGACACCAAATACGGCATATTCTCCAATGCCCACTTTAGAAGTGACCAAGGGGGATTTTGGCAAGGGACTTCCCAAAGAGTGGAGCCAAAAACCACAGAGAAATAATGAACTGAGGTTTGGGGAGCTATGCCCAGGGAGCAGTAATGGGGTCTAAGCCAGTAAGAATATTCCCTTCTCCCAAGGTAGGGGAACCTGGCAACATTGATCAACGAGGATTTCACAATGGCTATAAACCATGACCGCTATGTGCATCTCACTCTTCTCCTACTAGAATGACACCAGCAGGGGATGAGATTTGGAAGGATCTTGAGATGGACGCAAGCACCTGTGGGAGGGATGTGAAGAAAGGTAATGGAAAGCAGACTGGGGTTAATTGAATTATTTGTGCCTGTTCTTTTTTTCCCTCAAAAGAGAATTAGACATAACTCATTCTTGCCATCTTCTCAAGGCAAGCAGAGGATACTTCCCCATCCCTCACTTTAGGCTGGGCCATGTGACTTGCTTTGGCCAATCAGAAGTTGGTAGACATGAAGCAAGCGGATGTGCTGTGTGGTTGCACTCATCCTCTTGCCCCCTAGGAGACTCCCATGAGAAGAGCTTCCCCCTGGTAGCAGATACCCCTTCAACCTGGGCTCCAAAATGAATACAGAGCAACATACCTGAGCCCAGACCTGCAACCTGCAGCCAAGGCCGGTTTACCTGAAGCCAAAAGCAGAGTCTTATTCCAGCTAACCCGCAAACATAAGCAAAATAAGTAAATGTTTGTTGTTTTCGGCCAGACAGATTTAATGTTTGTTATGTGGCTTTATTGAGGCAATAGCAGACTAAGATATGTATTTTCCCATGTCATTTCATATTCTTTAAAAAGCAGTCTTACAAATACATTGATTCCATTGAAAAATTTCATTTAGTTAACTATTTCCTGATTCTGAAATATTAGGGTTTTTACTAAATCTGTTTATTTGCCTCTATTTTTATTTTTTGCTTCTTATAACAATGCTATTAATAACATATTAATCCATAATTTTTCCATACTTTGATTTATTTTCATAGGGTTAAAACTGGATAATAACATCTACTTCCCAGAGCTGCTGTGATGGTTAAAAGATTTAAAATAATTAAATGCTAAACATATCATCTTTCATGTAATAAGCATTCAGTAATGATTGCTATTGTTTTTTGTTATAGAGTTCCAAAAGTAAGAAAAACAATTCCAAGCTCTTGATATGAAATATAAAACTATTTTCCAATAGTTATACCAATTTATACTGCTAACAGCATCATGTGAGTTTTAGCATACCTTCAAACAACTCCATTTTTTTAACCTTGGCTATTTTGACAGTTGAGAAATAATATCTTGCTGATATTTTAATTTTTATAGTTTTTATTACAAGTGAGGTGGAAATTATTTTATAAACTGTCTAACCATTTATACTTTCTCTTCTGCAAATTACCAGTTAACACGTCCATTTAATATGCCCATTTCCATCCAGTCATGATGTTGGTCTTCCTCTGACCTGATAGACTTACCTGGTGCCAAAGAACTGATTGATTTCTGTGCTTTTCAATATGATAGCCACCTATGGCCACTGGGCACTGTGCCACAAGTTGATATGATAATATTTTGGATATAGTGAGTTTAATGAAATATATTATTAGAATTTATTGTATATGTTTCTTTTTACTTTTTAAAATATAGCTACTAGAAAATTTTAAACTACATATTTCTATTGGACAGAGCTACTTAGACCTTTGAATATCACTTGCTCTGAAATTCTTCTTGGTCAAAACTCTCATTGCCCACACCCTTATGTTGGGTTCTCCTGCTATTACATGGTCTATCAGCCATAGTCTGTTGTTAACCTTCTAGATAATGCTGTGTTGAGTCCAATCCCTCTCCTCCAAGTCCCTGCTGCATTTCATTCTCCGAGTCTCACCTCCTCCTAATTCAGTTCCATCCTCCTGTGATTAATCCTCCCAAGTCTCAACACATCTCAATTAGGTTCTATTACAGATTCCTGGATGAAATGGCAAACTTGATTAGGATTTTTAAATCCTATAATGTGTGTTAAATAGATTATACTCACTGCTGTCTACGTTTATATTCCATTTATTCTATTTCTAGCAATAAAACGTGGCTTTTCAAATGCTGAGTATTTTTTATTTGAAAGTGCCATTGAAAGGTTACAAACATACAAAGCTAATAAACAATTGCATATGTTTTTCAAATTCCCCTACCTCTGCCCACACCTTCAAACGTAACCACTGTGAATCCTCTCAAAACCACAGTTGGTGAAGACAGCCAAAGGTTATATCTGTAGCCACGAACCCTCAAAAGTTTCCTAACACCAACTCCAGCTGACTAAAATGTCACAGACATTTACTCATAATCCCTGGGGTTTTTGAATCTATAAGGCAGCATGGGTATGGGTTAACTTACCTGGCCACAGTAGAATTTTTTAAAGCCCTTTATGAAGGATTCAAGAAAAAGACGTCTGTAACGCTGATGCAAAGTAGAATTCTTAATGTATTGAAAGGGATTATCATATGTCACGTGGAAATTCAACCTCGTTTTTTAGATCCACAGCTCTTTCCTTGTTGCCTGAATTCATAATCGTGAGGCTCATTTGCCTTAGAGAAGTATCTGCAGCACATTTTTAATGCCAGACCTGCTCCTTCCGCCGTTCTTGCCCCTTTCCAGCAAGCTATTTCCCACCTCCCCCAACATCCCCATGGCTGCCCAGGAATTAAAACCAATTTGAATATGTAATCATGTGGAATAATAAGCACAAGTGTACTCTCTGGGGTGCTCTCTGGCTGCTACTCATCTCCTTGCAACTAGTTTCCTAAGTGCCTTTGAGAGATGCTGAGAACGCCATGTCGACGGTTAACCTTTTAACAGTTTTGCCATTCTCTGTTCACTCTGGCTACAAGCCCAGCTCTAAAGGAGGCACAGGAAGTGGGGTGAAGGAAGGGTTTCCTTCCTTCTAAGACTCACTGGAGAAACATTCTCCATAGCCTGAGGAAGAGAGTTGAGCAGGCTTTGAATAGTGTATTTTTAAAACATTCATTATTCTGACAATGGAGTTTCATGA
The DNA here is from genome assembly GCF_029289425.2 of Pan paniscus. Classification (NCBI taxonomy): domain Eukaryota; kingdom Metazoa; phylum Chordata; class Mammalia; order Primates; family Hominidae; genus Pan; species Pan paniscus. The sequence continues at coordinate 110,714,623 of NC_073258.2, forward strand.
AACTAGCTTTTATTCCTTTTATGCAAGTCAAACAGAGATTGCCCAAAACACATTACCATGCCAGGAAGTAAATAACTATTGCCTTGTTTTATGAATATGAGAAATTTCTGTGAAGATGCCTAAATATTTTGATTAATTTAAAAGCAGATGAGCTGATGTGTAGGTATTTACAACATCAAAGTACTTTTCTGATTGACTCAGTTTCAAAAATGCAATATAAAAGGTAGAGCATTCATCTTAAATAGCAATTTAGAAGTGGATGCTTTGGGTATTCTGAGGCATTCAAAATCTGATTATTTTGATACTGATACTGCTATTTTGATGCAAACACTGCAGTGATCAATTTGGTGGATGTGAGGGGAGGGCCTCACTCGGTATCTAGTATTCCTTATTAAAATGTAAAAGCACCCACTGTACCTCTTGAATATATAAGAATAATGAACCATACCAGTAAATATCTGAATTGCAATCAGTGTTGTTTTGCCTGTATCGTCTCATTTCATCTTCAAAGCATGTGTCTGGGAGATAGATATTATTAGGAGTAATCACTGATGTTGCTGAGATTGAGACTTCCTTCGCAGTTGGTTATAAAGATCTAAGAATAAATCATCTTTCTTGAACTCGAGCATATCCATTAAGGTCAGAATTTCTGCAGATTGAGCTGGAGCTATTTTTAGGTACGGTTCTAAAGCAGCTGCAATTCAAGTGTCACAGTGCATGCCTTTTTGGCTCAGCAGTTGATAGTTCTGCTTCGTGCTACTCTCCTTCCCCAGACTCCTGGGACCATCGCATAGAGGGTGCTTGAGACATGCTGCACTGGACGATGCACACACCCCATCTCTCCAACATGACTGTAAGCCCCTTTAGTTTTACAATATGCAAAACCTTAGCACAGAGCTCTACGCAATTAATATTGACCAATGTTCATTGATAATAAGGTTCTATAAAATTTCAGAGGCCACCAGGATGCATCACAGTCCTGACCCCAATGCAGGAGACTGAAAGTCACCAAGGACTGAGACATGCTGTCGAGCCACAATCAGAAGAGAAACTGGAGTTGAAGAAGAGCCAGGTCTGGCCACACAGAGAAGTGAAAACCTCCATTTAATGGTCAGAGGCAAAGTCCAAAGTTAGGCATCAGAGAAGTGTTCCGTTTTGGTCACTATTATTTCTTAAGAGTCTTTCTGAACACTCCAGAACTAAAGGACTAGAGGTTCAGGGCCCTTGCTCTCAGTGTCTGATCAGCTGCTGTCATCTGCCTCGAAAGCTGCCCCATGGTTTTTTCCATCCTTGCTAGCAGCACAAACCAACTGGTTTAGCCTAACATTGATAAAACTATAGAATCTCAGATTTGGAAGGATGCTTTTAAAGCAAATAGCAAAGCTCCTAGCTAATTTTCTAATTTTGTTGCTACAAGAATAAATAATTTAATGTGGGTGTGGAGGGAGAGTTATTTGGGTCCATTTTTCTTCTGGTCTTTCCCCTTTTCCAAGTGTATAGGCAATCCTGCGCTCATTGCCTCAGGGAGGGGAGGCAATTAGTCAGAAGATATAAATAGCCAATTGGCACTTTTTGTCTCTGTGTTTTAAAAGAGGGAACTTAGAATTTTGGGGATGATGTCAAGATCAAATGTGTGGGAGAAACAGAGGTCAAAGAGCATTGACTTCCTCCACCCACCACCTAGAATAGGATTCTCTGAGGTCTGAGGCATGGAGAGTGAAGAGCAGATAATGATGAGAACAGACAGAATGAGGGGTTCAAGAGCCAGGTTCCCTTCTTTCTGGGCAGTAGGTAGCAATACCCCAAAGCAGGAGGTAGCAATACCCCAAAGAGGAGATGGCTTCGTGCAGGGTCTAGGCACACCAGTTCATTGCCTCTTAAAGATTTCTGGTGTGAACCTGGGAGGCGAAGCTTGCAGTGAGCCGAGATCTCGACACTGCACTCCTGCCTGGGCGACAGAGCAAGACTCCGGCTCAAAAACAAACAAACAAACAAACAAAAACCAAACAAGATTTCTGGCCCTCAAGCTATGCAGCAAAACATCTCTGTGAGCCTCCAGTTCTAAAAGGCCATGCTGCAAGCCAAATACTCTCTCAGGGTAACTCAATGGGAACAGATGGCTCAGGGACCAGAAGGCTCACCCTCCCTCAATGTACTGCTAAAGGCACTAAGTAAATCCCAACAGGGTCTTTGTCTCAACCCCCGGGAAGAAGAGAGAAACCAATAATAATCGGAGAGTGTTACCCTTAGCCTGCTAGTACAAAGATAAAACATCAAATTGAGTTAGAGGAAATGTTATTTTTCTAGATCAATGCAGTCTATGGACTGAGATTCATAGATCTACTATACACATAAACACATGTAAAACTACTTAACACATAAAATGTTACCTATATTATTAGCAATGTAATATTATCAGTGAGTTGAAAGTCAGCTACAAAATCTGAATGTCAATTGACCTCCACGTGGTTATCTTATGTCCAGATGGAAAAACGTTGGTTCAACTCATTGTCTTTTTAAAATCCATTCTTAAAAGAGAAAATATTAATTAAAGATTCATTGTCACTTTAGGAGAAAGAGAAAAGAAGAAGGTGGAGTAAGTGTCTAGCTTTATTCCACAGGAATTTGTCCTCATCTCTGCTTCATTCAGCACTCTGACAATTCCTCGGCAAAGTGTAGAATGTATATGCATCTCCATTAGATTTTTTCGTCTGCTAGATTTCACTATTTGTTTCAACTACGCTCCTTTTTTTTTTTTTTTTTTAAGAGATGGAGTCTTGCTCTGTTATCCACCGTGGGGTGCAATGGCACAGTCATAACTTACTGTAATCTTGAACTCCTGGGCACAAGTGATCCTCCCACCTCAGCCTCCCAAAGTGCTGAGATTACAAGTGTGAGGCACCGTGCACAGCCCAATTATGCTACTTTTGAGTATTAATTAAGACAACTGAGATTCTGGCTGCCCACCCAACATCACATTATGCTAAATTTAAGCACCATATGAATGTACTTCTTTAATAACTTCTTTACTATTTTCCTTGTTCTTCCACTTTACTATTTCTGCAAACCTCCTAATATAGACCATTCAGTCTATCTCCCTTTTCCTCTCCTACACCCTGCTAGCTCAGCGTGAGCTGCTGGAGAAAACTCCCACATCAGTGCAGATTGGTGTCACAACCGAAGCAAGGCTTCCAAATGCAGCTGGCCATCAGCATTTCACAGGAATGGCTCTCCTCCCTTGGCCAGTGGCATCACTCTCTCCTGATTCTCCTCCTACCTCCCCACTTTTTGTTTCTCTGTCTTCTTTATAAGCTCTTTTTCTTCTTTTCTTAGATATTCATGCTTCCTGCGTTCTGGCTGGGGCTCTCATTCAACATGCCCCTCCTGGGAAATCTCAGGCATTGTGATAACTTTGACAATCTATACAAGCTAATGATTCCCAGATCCTTATCTCCAGCCCAGGGCCTTCTGAGCTCCGTGTCTGTAAGTTAATAGATATCTCTAGCTACATCATTAACACATTTTAAACACAAGTCCTAAAATTAACTCATTTTCTATTATCTCATCCAGCAACTCCTGTATTTCCAATTTTGAAAAAGACCATCTTTTTGTGTGGGCATATGTACACTTGGTTTGATCTCTGTTCCATTCTTTCCAGAATGTTTGATTGTATCCCATGTTCATTAGCAGGTGACCATATTGGCTGTTTCTCCAATAAAAAATGAAACAGACCATGTGTCTGCACCTAACTAGTATTCAATAAATAGTTGCTGAATAAGTGAATCATTTCCATGATCCACTAGTTTAATAATCTTATCAAAAAAGACAATAAGTATACTGATAAAACTTACATTTAAGAACCAATGACCCCACTTTATACTCATTATTTTCCTTTCCTAAATGCTGATGATCAATTCATTTACTATTTCACTTGGGGTACACATCAAGCTTATTGGTTTATAATTCATAAAGTCATGAGAATGAGTAGACACTTCCTCTTCTTTCTTTTGGAAATCAGAATTAAAATGGGTCTCTGTGGTTGTAAGGGAACATGCTCATGCTCTGTAATTCCTCATCGATTGTCATTTATGTTTCCACAAACTTACCTGCCCTTTCTTCCAGGAACCAATGACCTGGTTTATACAAACATGGCTAACATGAACTCATTTGGATAGCTCTTTGTGATTCTTAGATAAATCTAAGAATTTAGATTCCTCTTACTAATATTTATTTTTCCCTTCTGACTGAAAATACTTCTCTTTTACCAAGAAGAAAAAAATTCAAACACCAATTCAATATTTCTGGAATTTTTTTTCCTATTGTCTATTAACATTAATTTTCCTTAATCAATATTCTTTCCTTATTTTTCTAACTCTAAAAATGACTGTGAGACTCCACTTTTGTTGTCCTTTGTGCTTTTTGCAAACCTCTACTCATTCTGGGTTTTAACTTTCCTGACTCAGCTTTTCCAGTTTCCCAACTCAGCTTTTCCAGTTTCCCAACTCAGCTTTTCCAGTTTCCCAACTCAGCTTTTCCAGTTTCCCAACTCAGCTTTTCCAGTTTCCCAACTCAGCTTTTCCAGTTTCCTGACTCCATTTCTGCTTAGTTTCTTTCCTCTCCTTCCAGCTCATGGTTGCATTATTCTAAAATTAGTATTAAAATGCCAATAAATGCCTTGACAAATAATAGTTATTGAGCATTTATTATGTGCTAGACACATCACATTCAATTTTTTAATTTTACCATAACCCAGTGGAATAGTTATTACTAAGATCCCTATATTATAGATGAGGAAATGAGACTTAATGAGATTCAGAAGTTTCCCAGTGTCACAGAGCTAGTAAACTACAGATCCAGAGGCTTAAGCCCAGTCTGAATGACTAAAAGCCAAGACCCTACTGTCCAAGTTTAGTCTTCTTCTGTGTGAAAAGTACCATAACACTGAGCTCACAAACTCAAAGGGTCCAGAAGCCATGTACTAATAGGAAATGCACATGGGTGAAGAGGGCCAAGTGTTTGCATAGCAAACACGTTGGAATATTCTTTCCTTCCACAAACATATTTTTTCCTTTTTTTGTTATCTTCACACTTTCAAGATAAATACATAGGGAAAAATATTCTCTAATTATGCAAAAAGTAATAATGTGAGTTTGATAAATGGCAGTGGATATTCAGGTGAAGGTAATCAACAAGAAGTAGGGGCACTGCTGTGAACAGAAAAGCATAGTCCCCACTTCAATGGTTCTCAAGGTGTGGACTCTGACTCTGACCAGCAGCATCAGCATCACCTGGGAGCCTGTTAGAAATGCTAATTTGGGGGCCCCATCCCAGACCTACTGAATGAGAAATTCTAGGGTGGGGCCCAGAAAACTGTGGCTTAACAAGCCCCCCAGGTGATTTTGATGCACACTCAGGATTGAGAAACACTGCCGTACCTAAAGGGAATACCTCCCGCTCCTCTCCAGCTGATTGTTTCCATGTGGGGAGTATGGATCTTAGGTCATCAGTGCCTCCATGTTCAAAGGGAAGCAGAAGTCTCCATTATTTTAATTCTCCCAATTATTAAATACTGCTTCAAATGTTTTTAATATGCAATAGATGAAACAAAACACATGTAGGCTACTTCTGGCCTATAGACCATTCAGTAAATGACCACTGAACAGAACCTAAGTTATATTAAACATTAGAATTATTTTACTAGTAACTACTTATGGAAATATCAATTAATTGGCAAATTAAGGAAAGTCTCCTTTTCATTATAACCACTTGTTGTTTGGGAGAGCAATCTGCCCACCTTATAATAACATTTGATAGAATTTAAATGTTTTGATCAAGGTTTTTTTTTTTACCCTGCCTGGAATTATCAAGATATGATTCATGTTTGTATTGTAATTTTAAGTATTATGAACTAAAACATTAGCTCTAAGTGATATGGACAGGAGGCAGGGAAATGCTGGGTAGAAAAGGATTGTTCCCCAGCAAAGGCCCCAACTTCAAGCCTGGAAACCCGAGGCCCTAAATGAGAACAGGCATTCCTGTTTTTCCACCCAAAAGTTGCCTTTTGGCCCACCACACTCCCTATCCTGTACCCATATAAACCCCAAACTCCAGGCTCCATGAGCAGATGAACAGAAGAGCAGAAGAGCAGCAGAATGGTGGAGCAGAGAAAAGAGGAGATGGAGCATCTGAACATCGAGAGGAGTTCAGCTGGGGCTGGTTGGAGAGGATATCGGCTGCTAGATGGCCAAACTCCAGGGAAAGATCATCTTCCCACTCCATCCCCTTTCCAGCTCCCCATCCATCCCACTGAGAGCCCCCTCCACTACTCATAAACCCCCCACATTCACCAACTTTCAAGTCAGTGTGTGACCTGACTCTTCCTGGATGCCAGACAAGAACCCAGGTACCAAGGGGTCACTGAGCTGGTTAACACTTAAGCCATCTGCAGACAGCAGAGCTAAAAGAGCACTGTAGCACACCCACTGGGGCTTTGCGAGTCAGAGGCACCAACCACTGGATGCTACCATGGGGGCAGAGCTCAAAAGCACTCGCTCCAGCTCCTGCATCTACCTATCTCTGTGCTCTCCATCCCGTAAGGGGTTTGAGTGCACAGCGGCCAAACAGATGAGCCACACCCCTGTTGCATGTAGTGCAAAGGGGGTCAGGGAACTCTCCTGTTTCATAAGATTTAAATGGCAGCTCATAAACTAACATATTTTATGAAACATTTTTTCATTTTAATAATGCAGTGTGTATGTGTGTATGTATAGGATATGCTGAAGACTTTCAAATCAAATAAATTTAGTTCTATGTTTTAATCAGCCTGTGAAAGGCCTCTATCCAATGTTTTATGATTTTGAACTTTAATCATAGATGAATACCTCTGAGAACCTGCCAATCCAAGAATATTGCCCGTGGATCAAGCAGAGTTTGGGTCAAAGTGTTTCAGGAAAAGGAGCATCATGCGTGAAGGTCCCAACATGGTACGGTTGGCGTATTTGAGAATGGAAATAAGATCACTGTAAAGAACAGCCCAGTTTGAGGTTGCAGAAGTACAGAGAGCCCAGATTGTAGAAGGCCTTGTAGACTTCAGTGAGGACTGGGGTATTTATTGTAAGGACAATGAGAAACCACTGACAGATTTCAAAACAGCCATGATTCCCTAAACATTTAATCATTAAAAGATCAGATTGGTTATATTATGGAGACTCAATGAGAAAGAGTAGATATAAAGCAGATCAGTTAGAAAGTTATTCCAGGAGTCCCGTTGGGATGTGGTGCTGTCTTGGTGGTAATAAAAATAAAGACAATTTCACAGATTTAATAAGTGCATGGGAAGTCAAATTGATATGGTATTGTGGTTACTGATCAGACTTCAATAAACCAAAAGGCCGTGGTGCCAAGGGCCATCCCTAGAACCAGCCTGTAGCATTCATGCCCCAGCCTGCTCTGACTACAAAGCTGATGCTCTATAAAAATCCAATCTTCTTCCAGCTCCCTCAATCCATGCCTGGGCCAAGCTCCAGATTCACAGGCCTTGTGCTCTACATTTGCATGTGTGTATACTAGACTAAAGCAACTGCCACCTATAACTTCAATCCTATGTGAAATTGTGCTGAGTTCCAAAACAATCAACTTCTGGAAAATGGCCTCTTTAAAAGTTAAATAGCCCAGCACAGTGGTTCATGCCTGTAATTCCAGCACTTTCAGAGGCTGAGGCGGGTGGATTGCTTGAGGTCAGGAGTTCAACACCAGCCTGGCCAACATGGCGAAACCCCATCTCTACTAAAAAGATAAAGATAAAAAATTAGCCAGGTGTGGTGGTGCACACCCGTAATCTCAGCTACTCAGGAGCCTGAAGCAGGAGAATTGCTTGAATCCAGGAGATGGAGGTTGCAATGAGCTGAGATCGTGCCACTACACTCCAGCCTGGGTGACAGAGCAAGACTACGTCTCAAAAAAAAAAAAAAATGATAAATATTCCTTTCCCTTTGTTTACTGTCTGAGAGTCTCAGATTTAGAGCCCCAATCTGTCTTCTCAATTATAAATTCTGATAAAGTCTGAACCCCTAAAATTAATCTTTCTATATCTCATTTCCCTTATGAGAGCAAGCCACATTAACACAATTTGGTCGCACTGACCTAATAAAGGTCTTTTTGCCCATCGGTGAAAATCTGAGACATAGCGTTGATGTCATACCTACACTGAAACACTGACTTCTCTGCTTAAGATATATTTACAATTTAGGACATCCTGGGTCCCCCAGGGAAAATGAAGTAAATTAACATCAAATATTTGTGTACTTCATTACCATCTTCATGAAAATGTAGTAAACTTTCACAATCTGTTTATTTCCCTTAGGAAGCGGGAAATTCAGGATTACAAATACTTATCAAAGAAAGACTATAGCCTACCCAAATAAAAGGAAATACTAGGTCAAAAATATAAGTAGCACATAATTCAACACAATGCCTAAATGAGCATCTTTTGAAGCACAATAATTGTTTGGAAATGTTTCATCAGCTAAGAACTATTTTTTCAACCTAGGGGTGATGAAATGCAGGTTGGGGCAATACAATATTTACTTATTCCATTCAGTAAACAAGTGAAAATGTGAACCAAAATTAAGAAAACATAATTGTATGGTTCTGTATAATGACCCATGCTTTCTACCTATCCTCAGACCCACTTTCCTTATTATAGAGTCCTTTATTAGGTATGGGTCAGATACACACTGTGGATAAAAGGGAGACACCATGAGGTCCAGCAGGAAATAGACTTGGCAGATTTAGGGCAGGAAACCTGGCCCTATCAATACTTCTGAGGTAGAGGAAAGAGCTCCCTTTCCTCTCCCAAGGCACTAGGACCCTAGGGAGATGGAAACCCTAGGCACCTAAGAAACAGGGACGGAAAGAAGGCAGGTAGAGCTAACCCTTCACCCTAGGTGTTCTTCAGTGGTACTGCAGAGGCAGTGTTTAGTGGGATGGAGGCCTGCCCAAGGCATCCTGATGATAGCTGGCTAGTGAGAAGAAACGTTGGGACATAAGAAAGGGTTGTCTCATTTTCATGGAAGAATTGAGGATTTTATACCTTATTCACTATAAGCCTAACTGGAACTACCCCTGGCTTGGTGAAGTTAGGAGTGAAGTGGATGACAGAGGCAGCCCCCAGTCATTCCAAGGCAAAAAAAAAAAAAAAAAAAGTTGATAAGAATTCCATTACTACTGTATTTCTCAGGATTATTAAAACAAACAATCTTGGGATTTAGAATTGATGTTGGGAAAGGTTTATATTAAATATAGAAACTACATAGTGACGAAGGAATCAGCAGGCAAAACTTATCACTTCTCTGCATACTGTTCCTTATATAGAGTTTTCTTCGTAAACCCTTAGTGTATTATAATCAGTAACCATAGCAGCATATGGATTTGAATATATGCTTTTAAATTCCATATAATTGGCAAAATGTGCAGTTGAATTGTTGCTTGGTGTGATTTCTTTTTCTGCTCAGCAGGGATAAGTGGGTGTCAAGTTGGACTACTCTATAAAACAGAACTGAAATGTTTTTCCCACAAGGTCATGGGGAAGAAAACTGAGCAAAGAAGTTGACTTATATTCAAGAGATATGGGTCTAATATTTAATCAAGCATCTCTACCACAGGCACTTTACCTAGGCTAAATAACTTAATCCTCCTGAAGCCACCTGAGGCATACTTATTACTTTAAAGATAAAGAATCAGGCTTAGGAATTTAAGTAGCTGACCAAAGGTCACACAGCCAGCACACGGCAAAAGCAGGATGTGTTTGTATATTTCACATGGGCATTTCGGATTCCAAATTGTGTGCATTTTCCTAGGACATCCTAGTTACTATCTGGGCCATTTTCCAAATGAAAGGACCAATAATTAGTTTCTTTCCTCCTTTTACAGATGAGAAAACTGTACCTCATAGTGGTTAGCTGTCTTCTCAGTCACATAATTATTGTGCCACAAAACTCAAGCCCAGAACTTCTAAGTCCCTTTCCAGGACTCTTTCCATTATGAGATGACTGTGACATTCTAAGTCCAGTTTACCATCATTTAAATAAGCCATTTATAACTTCTGTTGACCATATACTATTTAACCTAGGTGATATCCAGGATCACCCTGTCTCTTAAAATCTAGACAAGACTATTTCTGGTCTCCAGCACACCCGATATTGAAAGACCAATTCCCTCTGCAAGATTTCCATGTATTTCTCCAGGGCTTATGTTCTCCTGAGTGCCTCTTGCTTCAGCTAATTTCTTGTTCTGCACTTTGGCACCTTGCAACTTTTTCTTTATTCCCACTGGGTTCTTGAACTGGTATTCCGCTATCTTCCTTGGTTTTACACACAAACACAAAAAATCATTCACACAAAGACTTTGGGTAGCAGGTTTTATAGAAAGTTTAGAGAAGTTAGGAAATATACAGGGTTTGCACAGTTGACCCATAAACAATTAGATCTGAATAACAGTCAACCTAGTTCTGTAGTCTCTCTGCTGATTTCTCACATTGCTCAGTCATTCTCTCTCCTATATGACCCCTGCCCCCATCAGCAATTTTGTTTTAAATGAAAAATCATTCTACCTTCCATTTGTTCTGCCCTAAGACTTCTCAATCCTATCATGGGGATAGGATTTTTCATTCCCAAATGCTCCATCAAGATGTATTCTAGATTCCTGTAGCTTAAAGGGAAACTTTTACAGTGTCCAAAGCCCTTGATGTCCTGCAACTGAAGGAGGAGGATGTCCTTAAATTCCTTGCAGCAGGAACTCACTTAGGTGGCACCAACCTTGATTTCCAGAGGAAAAGTGACAGCATCTACATCATCAGTCTGAAGAGGATCTGGGAGAAGCTTCTGCTGGCAGCTCATCTATTGTTGCCATTGAAAACCCTGCTGATGTCAGTGTCATGTCCTCCAGGAATCCTGGCCGGTGGGTTGTGCTCAAATTTGCTACTGCCACTGGAGCAAATCCTATTGCTAGCTGCTTTACTCCTGGAACCTTCACTAACCCAATCCAGGCAGCCTTCCAGGAGCCGTGTTTTTTGGTGGTTACTGATCCCAGGGCTAACCACCAGTTTTCACAGAGACATCTTATGGTAACCTGCCTACCATTGCTCTGTGTTCCACAGATTCTCCTCGGTGCTCTGTGGGCATCTCCATCCCATGCAACAACAAGGGAGTTCACTCAGTGGGTCTGATGTGGTGGAGACTGGCCCGGGAAGTTCTGCACACAAGTGGCACCATCTCCTGTGAACACTCATCAAGGTCATGCCTGATTTCTACTTCCATAGAGATCCTGAAGAGATTGAAAAGGAAGAACAGGCTGCTGCTGAAAAGACTGTGACCAAGGAGGAATTTCAGAGTGAATGGACTACCCGAGCTCCTGACTCCACTGCTACTCAACCAGAGGTTGCAGACTGGTCTGAAGGCAAGCAGGTGCCCCTGTGGCCATTCAGCAGGTTTCGACTGAAAACTACAGCATTCAACCTGCCATGGAAGAATGGTCTGCAGCTCCCCTGACTCAGGCCACTGAAGGGGTAGGAACCACCACCAAGTGATTTTAAGTTGTTCTTCCATGGGCTCTTAAGCAAGATGGAAATAAGATTGATGGTAAATAAACATCCATTTTTTTAATTTTTTAAAAAAAGATATTTTCAAGCCCATTCCTCCCCAAAGCAAATTCTACTATGAACTATTTTAAAAAGAAAGGAGATTTTTTTCTTTTTTTACCACCCACCAACTATATCACATGTTCTGAGAAGTACACAGGGAGAAAATCTGTCCTAAAACAGTAAGTAGCTAACCTAATGAGAAAATAAATGCACAGAACTCAATGTCTCTTGGGCCTCACCAGCCTATAAAAACAGTGAGGTCACATAACATTTACCCATATGGTCTCTTCAGCAAGCCCGCCTAACCCCAGGAACCCCAGCAAGGACAATCTAAGAGAAATTCAGCCAATCCAACTATGAAAACTATATAACTTACAATTAGAGGGGGGAAAAGATGTCTGAAGGCTGAAGAATGGAGTTAATAGGATGACCATGGGTTAACAAAATGGCTCACCTTAGGTTCAAGGCGGCTGTTTAGATTTCTGAACTTGAGCCACCAGGATTCAATGATATAGCTTCTAAATGTCTGTCTGTCTGTTTGTTTGTTTGTTTGTTTGTTTGTTTGTTTGAATCTATTTTAGTTTTGCCATTAAAAAAATAAACTAGGGTTATCTGGGGTTTCCATTTCTGACCACATTGAAAGTATTAATATTCAGAAAGCAACTGATCATGGAAATTGGTTTTTCATGTTACTTATGATTTTGTTACAAGGATGAGAAAAACTGGTAAAGTCTGAGAAAGAGTAGTTTTGCCAACCAATTTTTAAACGATGAAGCTACCAAGGATTCTCTATCCTTTGTTCACAATTTCAAAATCCAAAGAGCTCTGAAACTCTTGAGTTTTTAATTCACAAATCTGGCAATGTCATCTGGTAGCAGAACCTGAACTGAACACGTATGAGGCTGCTTGTGGTCTTTATTCATCCCACTTCCTGAGAGGAGTTCTGTGTTTCCTGTAGAAACATGAAAATGTTTGATCACAGGGTGTTCCTCCAACTACACTGAAGGAAATGTGTAAAATATGCAATGCAGAGTTTACCCTTCAAAAGTCTTGAGTTCCAATCCATCTTGAGTTCCAATCCACATTTGGCTCCAAAGGTTTCAGAGAAAGGATTATGGATCTACATTGGCATCTGCTAGAGGTAAGTGAAGGCAAAGGGAGGAGAAGCCAAGGGAAATGGGGGAAGCTCTTATGGTTCCAAGGGCCCCATTTTCAGAAGCACAAATTAGAACATGTGATCTGTCAAAGGGAGAGAACATCAGATATGGGACTGTGTTGTAGACATGTAGAGTCTAGTGGAAGTTATGGCAAGTGAGAATATTTGGGAAACCCTGCTAAGTCCTCCAGTCAAAGCCAGATTTACCTACTGGGACCTACTGCCCAGCCACTCACCACTCCCTACAATGTAAGGGATAAGGCTAGAACTATAAGAGCACAGACATTCTTGGTGGAAGTTTTCCAAGCCTCTCCTTTCTCTCCTTTTATTAAAAAAAAAATCTGATCATTTTAGTTATTTAAAGTTCCTTCAGTGCTAATTTGATTTAGGAAAAACAAAGATTATTTTAAAAAGAAAAAAAGAGATGAGAGTAAATAAGGCCCTATTGAAGTAGTTCTTTAACTTGGCTCACATCAGAATCACTTGGGAAGCTTTTTCAACTATTGATCCCTAAGCCATTCCACCCCTGCTCTACCCCCACAACCCACTGAATAAGGAGCTCCCGAGTTGGTTTCAGGGCATATGGAGCTCTCAAAGTGCCACAGGTAATTTCTATGTGTAATGGGGTTGAGAACTACTGCTTAAAAATTTTTTTTAATCTTTAAAGAGGGAGAAAGAAAAAGACCTTTTCCCTATTTCTATATAAGAAAGTTCCTAGGATCCAGAAAAGCCCAAACAGGGGTAGTAAGTACACTTTGCCAGGGGTAGTAAGTACACTTTGCCGTTGTCTTAATCACATGTGCTAACCACACAAAGGAAGTTTCACTTCTATAAAAACTATCAGTTTCTCTTTCATACTTATCATTTGCAGTCATAGATGCGTTAAGCAATTTTCAGCCAATGATTTTATCTTCTTCATTCCTGAGCTTCTGGATATACCCTACATTTAGGTGCTATCAAGGATTAAGGGAATATCCGCTACATGTCAGAAGAAAAACCAGCTTCTCAGAAATTCTCTGGTGTGTTGGATGGAATTTAGCAAAATGTCTTGAATAGGAAGTCAACTTCTTTTCTTTCTTTTGCTGGAATATCTACACAATAAATTTCATATTCCTTATATGTATGACCAAGCAATTTGGTTCTCTCATCTTTCTTCCGAACCACCTCAATGTGAGAAAAATGTTGTAAGCTAGTTTCCCTCTTATCTTTAAAATATGGCTCCATGAATGCTTTCTCTTTGAGTTTATCATGTTTATCCCCGTGAGTGTTTGGTTTCCTGGTGGAGCTGAAGATTCCTCCTCTTCATCTACTAGTTGGGGGATATTCTTCACGTATTGTCCTATTGAACATATCTTGCAAACTGTCATTTATTTTTAATTCTGCATTTGGACTTTTTCTCCCTTCTCCTCCTTTAGGTCTTCTTCTCAGAGAGGCTACCTTGATCCCTGGGTTAAATAAGTTTCCCTGTTATTGTTTCTCAGAACACAATGCTTTTCTTTCATAGCATTCATCAGAATTTAATTAAATGCTTATTGCAGTGCTTATTTATTTAATGTCTATTTTCCTACTAGATAATAGGACATTTAAGGTCAGAAACCCAGTCTATTTTTTGTTGTCGCTTAGTTTGGTTGGGTTTTTGTTTTTATTTTTTGTTTGTTTGTTTGTTTTTGCTTTGTCGTTTTTGGTGGGTTTTCTCTGGAAGAAGGGGAAGGCTTTTGCTTTTTTTAAATTACAGTGCATCCAGTCAGTAACTCTGACACATAGTAAATGATAAATAAGTATTTATTGAATCTGTATGTTAAATATCCCAGAAACTCTAGGCTGGGATCACTGGATTTGTTCATCAGAAAGTCACAGGGGACTTTATAAAAAAGTGTCATTAAAAAGCAAAAATGTCTGGAAAGCAGAAGGCAAAGGACTGAAGAAGGGCTGGGAGCCCAGGGAAAGGAGGCAAAACACACTTGCCTTTGCATAGCAGGACTTGTGATCATCATGGTAAACACAAAAGTGTCCAAAACACAAGACTCCAATCAATGACTCTTGCCGATCATGAACGTTTATTTCAGAATGGCACATAATTGTGATTCAGAATGAACACGTTCATGGTGCTTTATTTGCTATGGTAAATGCTTAATTGCAGCTTGTGTTGTTGGCCTTTATTTAAATGTCAGTAAAACTCTCTCCCACAGATGTTACATTTTATAATTCATCATTCATGAAGTCTTCTTTAATCAACTTTTCCTTAAGTGTTTCCAATTCTTGTCAGGCAATTCATTTCTCTTGTAATGATCTAAGAATTAGTTCTAGGTAGCAAAATGACTATGTTCTTTCTGAGCACATTTTTCCTAAGAGTTTGAAAACATTTGTCTACATTAATCTGAGTTATTATGCAGTGGGGCCCAAGCCACAGTAAACACAGTGTAATGAGTAACATCTGTCAACCCTAATGGCAAAGGTTGTCAAGCATTCTCAAGCCCTTTGCATTTTTATGACAAATAGAATAAATTGATACATACATTCAGTGAGTCAGTCAATTAACACTTGTGGGAGCAACAACCATAAGTCACATCTGGTAATAAAATGGCATATACAACACTATACCCGCCTCATGGAGTTTATAGTCCAAGTAGAGAGACAGACATGAAAGCAATAAGACCAACAAAGAGTTACAGCAGCTATGATGGAGGCAAAAATAATTGATTTTTCTAAATGTTGGAGGCTGAGTGTGGTGGCTCACACCTGTAATCCCACTTTGGGAGGTTGAGGTGGGTGGATTGCTTGAGCCCAGAAGTCTGAGACCAGCATGGGAAACATGGCAACCCCATCTCTACAAAGAACTTAAAAAATAGCTGAGCACGGTGGCGTGTGACAGTAGTCCCAGCTATTCAGGAGGCTGAGGTGGGAGGATCATCTGAGCCTGGGGAGGTCAAGGCTGCAGTGAGCTGTGATCTAACCACTGCTTCCCAGCTTG
Organism: Pan paniscus; assembly: GCF_029289425.2. Taxonomy (NCBI): domain Eukaryota; kingdom Metazoa; phylum Chordata; class Mammalia; order Primates; family Hominidae; genus Pan; species Pan paniscus. The sequence continues at coordinate 110,730,388 of NC_073258.2, forward strand.
GGCAACAGAGAGAAAAGAAAAAAAACAAAGTTGGAGTTTAGGGTAATATGGGAATCAGACTGGCTTCTTGACTCAAGCTGTGTCTTAAAAACTGAGCACACATGAGGGTTAAAGTGGGAGGAGTAACAAGAAGAAAGGGTGGTCCAGGCATGATGAAGAAATGTATCAAAGCTTCAGAGGATGAAACAGCATGGCTCTGGACATGCTGATGGTTAGATGCCTGCAAGTTGCTAGGCATAGAGGGGAGTTCAGGGAGAAATAAGGTAGGAGAGGGAAGCAGTAGCCAGATATTGGAGGGTCTTGTGTGCCATAGTAAGCAGTTTGGATTATATTCTCTTGGCAACGTGGAGTCTCTGGAGTATTTCAAATAGGAAGTGACTTGGTGAGATGTATTATATGATTTAGAGAGTTCACTCTGGCAGTTGTGCCGAGATTGGATGAGACAGTTTGGGGCCTGAAGACCTTTTATTCATTCAGTCAAACACTTTTAAGTGCCTTTAAAGTACTTGATACTTTAAGTGGTAGATATCCCTAGAGCTGTCCTAAGCTCTAGGGATACAGTAATGAACCAAAGAGACAAGATCTCTGCTCTCATGGAGCATTCCAGCAGGGGCATATATATGTAATAACAAGAAAAGTGAATACATAAACAAGAAAAATAGAAGATAGCATGAATCTCTGTGAAAAAATTCAAATAGGCTGGTATAAAAGAAGTATCCAGTGGTGACTTAAAATTGTGTGGCTAAGAAAGACCTCTCTGAGCAGAATCTGAGCGACAAGAAACTCATTCTATTACAGGATTGGGAGGAGAGCATTCTAGGCAAAGGAACAGCTAATGCGAAATCCCTAAGAGAGAAAGAGCTTGGCCAGCTCAAGAAATGGAAAGAAGACCAACATGGCCAGCAATAAGACAGCCAGAAGCAGATGGTAGGCAGTGACATCTGATAAGTAGACCAAGCCTAGAATTCAAAGGCCATAAGGTTTAGGGCAATGTGTTTGGATTTTGTTTTAAGGGCCGTAGGAAATCACTATACAGTTTTCGGTGGGTAAATGATATGGGAAGGTGTATATTTTTAAACGATAACTGGCTGCTCTATAGAAGGTAGACAAGAATAGAAGTAGAAAGAAGTCAGGAAACTATTGAAGTGGTCCTCAGGGGAGATCACGATGGACCAGGGAGATAGTAGTGGAGATGGAGAGAAGCAGATGGAATTGGGATACGTTTGTGGGCAGAGTTAAAAAATAACTTGCTGGTGGATTAGATATGGAAGAAAAAATAAAAAGTGGAATCAAAGAACACTGATGAATGTTTGGCATGTGCAATGGGCAGATGGTGGTAATGTTTACTGAGAAAGGAGCAGATCTGAGAAAGGGAAATGAGAATTCCTATTGGGCTATGTTAAATTTGAGATAACTGTTGCATTCCAGAGGAGATGTCAAGTCAGCAAGTGGATGCACACATCTGGACTTGCAACGAAAGTCAAAACCATAGGTAAAGATTTGGAAATAACCCCCACATAGTATTTCTAAAGCCCTGGGAATAGGTGGGACACTAGGGAGATAGTGTAACTGGAGGAAAAGGGAGTACCCAAGAATAGGCTCTGAATGCTTAGGAGTTGTAAATACGGTTTTTTTAAAAAGCCACAAGATATCATGGCATCATGAAAGCCAAGAAAAGAATGAATGGCTTTAAAATATTATTTTAAAGTAGGATACCATTACAACAGGCAGGGCTTCTTTTCAGCAAGCTTGCTTAGCCATGTCTCAGTCATCTTTGTAACCTTAGTGATTAACACAATGTCTTAGCACTGAGTGGTAATAAATTAATCTTGCCAAGCCTAAAGAGCAGGCAAGAGGCCTGAGTCGAAGGTTTGCATAGACATAGGAATCTCCAAAATTGAAGTTATTTGAGTAAGGGGGTGAGATCACCCAAGATAAGTGTAGAATGAGATGAAAGCCAAGGACAGACACAACCCAGCAAATAACAACTTGTAGCAGGTAGCAATGCAAATGGAGAAGGAACATTCAGGGAGATAGGAGTGGAGCCAGAAGAGTGTTGTTATGGAGGAATAGTGTGGAATGCTACAAAGGAGTGAAGAGTTTGCTAGTAGACTGTAGAGAACAATAGTGTAAAATATACAAAGAGAAACTTGGTTGTGGTGGGTGAAGAAGAGGTAAGAAGCAAGGAAAGTAAATGTGGACTATTCTTCCAGGAATCCCATCTATGAAGAGAAGGGGAGATGTTAGAAGGGTCCAAGATCACAGGAAGTTTATAAATTTGCAAGGAGAGAGCCAGTAGAATAAACATGTTAGAAATGCAGGTGACTGTTGGTGGGAATGCAAAATGGTGCAGTCCTAAGGAAAACAGTATGGCAGTTCCTCAAAAAATTAAAAACAGAATTATCATATGATCCAGCAATTCCACTTCTGAGTACAGACATAAGAAAACTGAAAGCAGAGTTTTGAAGAGATATTTGTATAGCCAGGTTTATAGCAGCATTATTCACAATAGCCAAAAGTTGGAAGCAACCCAAATATCCATCAATGGATGAGTGCACAGACATTGTATGTATTCCATACACACAATGGAATATCATTCAGCCTTAAAAGAAAGGACATTCTGACACGTGCTACAGCATGGATAAAACTTGAGGACATTATGCTAAGTGTAATAAGCCATGCACAATACGGCAAGTATGTATGATTCCATTTATATGAAGAACCTAGCATAGGCAAATTCATGGAGACAGCAAGTAGAATGGTGGTTGCCAGAGCAGGAGAGACAGAAGAATGGGGAGGTATTATTTAATGGGCATTTAAGTTTCTGTTTTGCAAAATGAATAGAGCTCTGGAAATTGGTTGTACAACAATGTGAATGTACTTGACACTACTGAGCTTTCCACTTAAAATGGTTAAGATGGTCAATTGTATGTTATGTGGATGTGAGTAAAATTAATTTTTTTTAAAAATGTACATGAACAGCAAAGATAGAACAATCATGAGATTGGTGAAAAGAGACCCATCTTGCTCTGAGGCTGAAGAAAGGTAGTTGAAGGAGATGCAGATGAGGATAAGTTTGTAGGTATCAGGACTAAAAGCCAAGGGTGGCATGCCCTTTAACATTGATGTTCTCTCTTAAATGTAAGGTAAGATCATCAGTGAGAAAGAGAAGAGCAGGCAGGAGTCACTCCAATCCCAGTGATCCGCGATGATGTTTGAGAAAGAGCAGAATGAGATCACTTCCGCAGAGGAACCAAACCTTATGTTTGCCCTCTCCTCTCCTGTTAGACATCTTTCCTACATATATAATGTGTTATTGTAGTCAGTCAATTGGAACAAGGAATCTCATTTCACAAATAAATAAAAAATCTTGCATTTGAAAATATCCAGATTTATATCAAACTCAGCATCCAAATTATGTCTTTTGTTCTGGTTATACAGCACCAATAAAATCATGACTTCCACAGATAGCTTTGAAAATTTTTTTATTTGTTGACAGCTTACCTTGCAATCTCAGGTTGTCCTTAAATAAACAAATCTAGAAACAAAAAAAGAGGAATAGTAGTACTTTTCCTTTTAAATTTGAAAATTTATATCTAAGAGTTCCTTTCATTTTTTATAATGTCAGAAAAAAAGCACTCATAATATACAAAAAGCACCAAAATATCTACCATGAAATATCATGGCACAGCAGCACTCTCCTGATTATTAATGCCAGTGAGAACAGGAGCAGAACAGATGCACCTAAACCTTGCCTGGCATTTTGTTTATCACAGTACACATGTGCAGTAATATTGTATTTGCTTGTCAAATTTTATGTGTATCACTACATGCAGGCTTGAATTTTAAAATAAGCAGTGTAGGGCAGCACCATTTTTAATCAAAAAAGTTTTACACTTTTTGTTTTATTCATAAATATTTCAGTATGTATTTCTTACAGCTGGGAACTCATTTTTTAAAAACATAACAATACTATTATTACATCTAAAAATGTTAATAATTCCTTAATATCATCAAATGTCTACTTAGCATTTAAATTTCCCCAATTTATTTTTTCATTGTTTAAATAAGGATCCAAGTAAACTCCATATTTGCAAATGGTTGATGTATACTACAGATGTATACCTACAGATTGAAGTGTCTTTCAATCTATAGGTTCCTGTTCTTTCTTTTTTTTTTTTCCCCCTAGCCTCTTTTTTATTGAAATTGAACAATGGGCCAGGAACTATGTGAGGTCCTTGTATTCATTTGCTAGAGTTGCCATAATAAAATCACAGACTGGGTGGCTTAAACAGAAATATATTTATTTAGTTTTTAGTTTATTTACAGCTAAAGTGAAGTCTAAGTATGTTACTGAAAGACTATATTATCTCCTAAACTGCAAGCTACTTTCAGGCAGAAATTGATAACTAGGTCACATGGTTTATTAATGACATAGTGTATTCCTTCATTCAATAAATATTTATTGGGTGTCTCTATGTGGCAGACGCTGTACTGGGCACTTCAGAGAAGAAGATAAAAAAGCATGAAGTCTCCCTCCACAAAGACATCATCTGGAGGAGCAGACTGACATGTCCATATGTAAAAACTGTACACTGTACACAAGCAAACAAACAGCAAGCTCAGGGCAGAAGGTATGACTGCATCCTCTCTTCCCTCAAATGTTCCATGGTTAAGTCTAGAGGTGCTGCCTCTAGCTGTCATTGACATGATGTATAAAAATGAAGCCTGGTTTGAATTTAGAAGCTATTAAACTAAAAATTAGATTCATAAGGAGACTGAGTAATCAGAATAACAGCAGATAAAAGCCAGTGGGAGATGATTTTTCAGAATCTAATATTCTTCGTTAAGCCTCAGACAATTAAACCGTGAGGCTGATTGTGCCACCTTTGGAATATTTCAACTTTATGTCCACTGGGAATCTATCTTTGAGTGATATTACAGATAATACTGAAAAAATATGCTTGTTTTGGAAAAAAATAAAAGGAGTAAGAGAATTAAACCTTATAATTATTAATGTTTAAAAGTCTCTGCTTTTTAATTTCTTCAAGTTAAAAGCTACCTGGCATCATCCTGAACTCTAAGTGAAATAGCTAGAGGATTAAACAATTATTAAAAATATAATATTCAGTTATAATACATCAATAAGCAATATGACAAAAAATTAGAAATGAATAAATAAAATGTCAAGGGTACTTAGACACAACTGACTATCATAACGAATAGGGAACTGCTCTCTGGAGGCTCCAGAATGTACTTTAAATGAAGTTAGAAATGTATGGTCTCTCCTAATGAAATGCCACGGGTAATTGGGCAACATAAATGTGTACATAAGTGGGCAATGCTGCTGATATCCCATGAGAAATAGAACTAGATATTCTACAGGTCCTAAAATTTAGTGATTGCCCCCTCCTAGGCCACCTCTTCCTGACTGGAGCCCAGTAAATGGCATTCTCAGAGGACATTCTGTGGAGTCACAATGTGAAATGGATCTGCATGGATATGAATATCAGACTAAGCATGGAGGTTTCTCTCCACGGTGGTTCATAAAGACATATTGCTCTCATAAAGATTTAGCAGTGATTATCAACTATGTTTGAAGGCGGAAGACAAGCAAACAAATAGTAAATTAGTCTACCTCTGTGGTTTAGAGCTTATGGTTTAATTCATATTTGTAATTAAACAGCCCAGAAATTACACCAGGAATGTTCCTCTTTCTGTCCTGTCATTTTTCCCATCTATTGTTTGGGTCATTTCCAGTGATATATAAACACAAGTTGATCTTAATCACCTTATAAACATGTTCTTTCTGGATTCTACTTCCCCTTTTAGCTATGCCCATATCTCTGATCTCCTTCGCACAAAACTTCTCTAAAGATTTGACTATTCACTGCCTCCAATTTCGCCCTCCAATTTTCTGTTATCACACTCTAATTAGGTTTTTGCCACTACCACTCCACAAAACTGCCTTGCCAAGGTCACGGATAATCTTCAGATTGCTGTATTCAATAGTCAGTGCTCAGTCCTCATCTCACTTAACATAACTGCAGCATTTGATACAGTCGATCACATTCAGCTTCTTGGAAATACTTTCTTCACTTGGAGGTAGGACCACACACTGCTGTTTGCTTTGCTAGTTTAGCCTCTTCTTCAAGCCCAGGGGTTGGTCCTCAGGCCTCTTCTTTGTCTACACATCTTGGGATCTGATGGCTTTGAATATGTTGACAACTGCCAGATTTACACCTCCAGAAATCTTGACTCATTATCCAACCGTCTATTCAACAATTCTATTTTGATACCTAGAAGGTATCTCAAAATTAATATGCCCAACACTGAGCTCCTGATCTTCTTGCCACCCTCAAGTTTGGATCATCCAATTTTTTCCATCTCAGTCAATAGCATCCATCCTTGCACTTGCTCAATTCAAAAATCACGTAATTACTATCTACTTTCCTGAAAGTTGGAGTTGCTTTTTTTTTTTCTTTTCCCAAGTGTAAAGGGACCCTAGTAAAATGTCATAAATCCCTTTGAGGAAGGACCCAATGCTACGAGGACCATAAATCTTCCTCCTAGCCTTCCCCAAAGGAATGTGGCCAGTTACCAAGATAACTGTGCACAATGGAAATGGAAATACCCAAACTTTTCTGGGATTACTAAGACTGGCTCTAAATTGGTGCTCATTCCTGAGAACTCAAAATACCACTGTGGTCTACCAGACCAAATGGGAACTTATAGAAGTCAGGAAATAAATGGAATTTTGACCTAAATCTCACAGTGGGCCTGGTGGGTCCAGAAACCCACACTGTGATTAGTTCCGCAGTGCCTTATGTTTTCATTGGAGTTGACATTCTCAGCAACTGGCAGAATCCCCACATGAAGGGCAATATAATATGGTGGTTAAGATCATGAACTCTGGAGCTAGCCAGGCTGGATTCAAATCCTAGATATAATACTAGCTGTGTGACCTTGGGAAAACTACTTCTCTTCTCTGTGCTTCAATTTCCTAATCTTAAAAATAGGACAATAATATCCCTTAAGGGTGGTATGGGATAAAATGAGTCAGCATTTGTCAAATGTTCACAACAATACCTGCACATAGTAAATGCTACATGTAGGTTAAATAAATAAAATCCTTAATCTCTTTCTTTATCTCACACTCTCCCCTCCAATTCGTCAGGAAATCCCTTTGATTTTACCTTCAAAACATGTCTAAAATCTGACACCTTTACACCAGTTCCACCACTACCTTCAGAGAGTGAGCTGCCACTACCTCTTGCCAGGATTATAGCAGTAGTCTCTTATCTAATCAGGCCCTCCATCCCTTTCTGACATGATCTCTTACTACTCTCCTCCATATTTACTCCGTTCCAGCCACACTGGCTGCTGCTTGCTCTTCAGATACTCCAGGCTTGCTCTCACCTCAGCGGCTTTGCACTGGCTGTTCTTTTTACTGTTCTCTTGCCTCTAATATCCTTATGGCTCAATCCTCCTTAATATTTTGATCAATTGCCGCCTTCCTAATAAAGCCACCCTGACCACCCCTATTTAAACTGCAAGTGTGCCCATACATGCTCCCAATACCTTATCCTGCTCTATTTTAACAGCATTTATAACTTTCTATAAAGCGTACAATTTACCATGCTTATTAGATCCCACAGAGAATCATGAAAAGATCCCAAAGGATTAAAGATCTACGAGACGGAAGGGACTCGTATGCCTGAGTCACTGCTTGGAGCAGAGCTATCTAGGAGAACCTCCTGACCAGCAACATATGCATTGGCCTTTCCATGAGGAATGACTGACCACTTGCCAGGAAGTACATCACCAGTTCAAAGGAGCACAGACCACTGCTTCCCCCTGGCTTTGCCATCACTTAAGTGCATTTTCAACTGCCGGCTTATAACCCATGGGTGAATAGAGCCATGCATAGAAAAAAGAAAGTAACAATAGCATCCACAGGACCTAGCAACCAGAGAGAGGAAAAAACAAGCAGAATGCCCAAAACAGGCAGCTTCTTATAAACTAGAACTTCTTACAAACTAAAGAAGAGAGGTGGCAACTGTAGTTTTTGAATGAGATAAAATAATAATAATGACAACAATCGCATTTAAAGAAATTCAGTCCCAATGTGAAAAAAAAAAGACTCTGAAATTCAAACAGGGTTTTTGTTTGCTCAACTTTACAGTTTACACAGATGAATTGAAGGAGTTGTTAGTCTCTTTGAGGATTGAATACGGGCCTGTAAGATCAAGCAAAAAGATAGCTCAATGCAGAAAGCAAAATCACAAACAGATGGAAATATGAGAGAAATTATTGAAAAGGGATTGGAGGACAGATGCAGAGACCAAACCTATGAATAATAGGACTTCCAAAGGAGGGAAAGGAACAGATGTAGGGATGCATTAATTAAGGGAATAATAGGAGAAATTTTCCCTGGTTTTAAGAAAGATTCAATTCTGCAAATTTGAAGTGCTCATCAAGTTCCAGGCAAAATTTATGGGGTAAAATTGTCTTTTAAAAAATACTTGGTTATATCTTGGTAGATATCCTAAATTCAAACATTACAAAATTTATAGGCTGTCAGGCATAAAAACTGTGTTACACACAAAGGAAAGAACCAACATAAATTAGACTAACACAAGAGACAGAAGACAGAAGAATTACAGCTACAGAACACAGGACGCCAGCTTCAAGTCCTACCCTCTGCTGAGAGAGCCGCAGTGCACCTGCCAGGGTGAAAGAAAGGTGCTCACAAATATGGAAGGATTTGAGGCTTATGTCACCGCCATATTCCATGTAAGGAAATACTTCAGGAAGGGCTCTAGGACAGCAAAATATGAACCTGAACAGAGTCCCTGGTAGGGCACAAGGAGGTGAGGAACCAGCCATGAGTTTGAGTCTCTATCTCTCTATGTGTGTGTGTATGTGTAACTTTCCACTTAGGCATACCTATATTGAAATCTAAACTGAAAATGATAGAGAGACTGGGAATTTGTAATATAAGTGCTGAGTAATGATTATACAAATAGAAGAAGCATTCTACAGGAGAAAACCTAAAAATGTCTAAAAGTACTAAACTATTTCACAAAATCTTGGGAAGGGAGGAGGGAGTGAGTAGAGAGGGAAGTACAAATTTTCTTAAGGTTTCATCTTAGATAAGCATAGGGAAATGAAAGCATTATAAAGGTGGAAGAGGGCAGTGAGAAAATAAAGCTATTTGAGTGAGAGAGATAGTTGGCATCTTGTTTTCATTTGGTCGCAGAGAAATCGGTAGTCCAACAGGAGTGAACAGAATGGGAAAGCATTCACTAGAAGAATGGGAAAGTGTGGTAGAATCTTTAAATTTAATAAGGAAAATGGAATTATAGTACCTTGATGAATCTACCAAAATTAAGTAAAGAAAAGGAAAAACAATGTCAAATAAATAATATACATGAGGTAAGATGAAATAAACAAAATCAAATATATCCGTTATTAAATTAAATATGAACTGAATTCATCTTTCAAAGACAAACATTTTCAGACTAAATAAATCAGATGTATCTTGATTTCAAAACACACTTAAAGTGTCTTCTTAATGTTAAAAAGTAATAGGTAAACCGATATCAGGAAAAGTACATATTTTTTAGAAAGGAAAAAAAGAAAAGAAAGGAAGGAGAAGAAAGCAACACTACTACAATTATTGGCCAACACAGCATTTAAGATTAAAGCATTAATCAGGACAAAGCGGAAGGTTATAAAACATAAAGACACCATTTATGAAAGGGATAAAGCAAAACCCACTAGAAATCTTTCTTTCTAATTGACACGAACGTTGATTATATAATGGGTTATTTGAATGATCACTTTCATAATATAGCTTTTTTTTTTTTTAGAGACAGAGTCTCACTCTGTTGCCCAGGCTGGATGGAGTGCAGTGGCGCGATCTCGGCTCACTACAACCTCTGCCTCCCGGGTTCAAGTGATTCTGCTGCCTCAGCCTCCCAGGTGGCTGGGATTACAGGATTACAGGTGCACACCACCATGCCTGGATAATTTTTGTAGGTTTTTTGTTTTGAGATGGAGTCTCACTCCTGTCATGCAGGCTGGAGTGCAGTGGTGCAATCTCGGTTCACTTCAACCTCCACCTCCCAGGTTCAAGCGATTTTCCTTCCTCAGCCTCCCGAGTAGCTGGGATTACAGGCGTGTGCCACCATGCCGGCTAATTTTTGTATTTTTAGTAAAGACAGGATTTTGCCATGTTGGCCAGGCTGGTCTCAAACTCCTGACCTCAGGTGATCCACCCCCCTCAGCCTCCCAAAATGCTAGTATTACCGGCATGAGCCACCACACCCAGCCCATAATATAACGTTTGTATTTTTATTTATTCCTCCTCTATTTATTCTGGGATGGCTGGCCATGTTTATGTTTTGATACTCAGGTATTATTCTTAGGAGAAGGACGCCTTTAGGTATTAAGTCTAATTATAAAGATTCCAACCGGGTCTGCCTGTCTTAAAAGTTGGTGATCTTCTTCGTCATCACATCCTGATGCCTCTGTGGCCCACGGGGAGCCCAGCAACAAAATCACAAGGCCCACCATGGTAGAGAGTGGCACAGAGGACACCTGGGGACCTCCCCGCGGGAATGTGCAGGCACCACTGATGCAGCCCAGCCTAGACTGGCCCTTCCAACATGGACCCCCAGTGGAGACCATCTGGTTCCTGAAGGTTTCTGATCCTCAGGCTGCAGCCCCCACACGCTAGTGCTTTACACCAGTGGGGCGAAGAGGCTGAGGAGCTGTGAAGGGAGGCCTTGAGGAATTCTTTGTCCCCTGAATGGCCCACTCCCTAGATTCAATCCTAGGACTTGGCATTCGTCTCTCTACAGTTTAAACAATGTTTTTGAGCACACAATATGTACCAGACCCTGTTCCAGGCTGCTTTTTAATTTTCTAATTTTTAAAAATTTTTGAGACAGGGTCTGGCTCTGTGGCCCAGACTGGAATGCAGTGTCATGATCACGGTTCACTGCAGCCTTGACCTCCCAGCTCAAGTGATCCTCCCACCTCAGCCTCCTGAGTAGCTAGGCCTATGGGCATGTGCCACCACACCTGGCTAATTTTTTTATTTTCATAGAGACAGGGTCTTGCCGTATTGCCCAGGCTGGTCTTGAACTTCTGGACTCAAGCTATTCTCCTTCCTCAGCCTTTCAGGGATTATAGGAGGGATTATAGGTGTGAGCCACTGCACCAAGCCCAGGCTGCTTTTTTGGAAAGCACATATTTTTCAAGATTTCCCTCAGATCTGATGAGTGGATTAAAGTTCTAGAACTCATGTTTGGCTTCAAATTGCTTCCCATTCAGGGATTGTCAGACAACAGTCCGTAGGCAGTACTGATCCGTGGCATAGTTCCAGCAGGCTGAGAAAAATTAGAGATAAGTGCAATAGAGTGAGAGTTTTTAATGAAGCTACATCTATTCCATCTAAAAGTTTGTTCTTTATTCTGATATAATATCCTTCCTCTTTTTAGATTTAAAGTAGCATTTCTTTCATGAAATGGTAGTAGATAGTAGGGTTTTTTTAATGTTCTTAACTGAAAAATAAAAAGTTGGCCATACTGTGACCCCCAAATAAATTAATATATAGATTGATAAATGATGTATCACTCTGTGAACCCAGACATGTGTGGCTTTGTTCTCTGACATTTGCTTTCTGCAGCTCTCAGGACTATCCATGCTGAAAAGACACAATGCAATATTTCTGCAGTCCTCTCTCTCTCTCTCTCTGCAAATTCACCTTGGCCAGCAATACAAATGGTCCAGTTATTCAAGGAGCCAGATTTTCTCTGGAGGGATGGGGGCTGCATTATGCAGAGTCCTGCCCTGGGGCAGTTGGAAGAACACACTGCTTTGCAAACTGTTGCTGAGCCTGAGTATTTCTAAGCCTTCCAAAATCCTTGGTACAGTCTGTCCTCACATTGCCAACTGAGGGAATAAGCCTGAATACTTGGTCCCCCACATATTCTACTGAGGAAGCTCATCATATTCCAGTGTCATTCTGAAAGAAAGATTCTCAAATATACATTTGGCAATCATCACCAATCTGACAAATTTGACCTGAATCTGTCTTCAAAAATTCTAAAGAAAAAAAGAATGAAAATTGGAGGTTATAATTTTACCAATATCAAGCCAAAGATAGACATGTTTCACCTTCATTTACATCAAGCTTTTATCCTCCAAAATTTTAAAACCATTTCTAATGTTACCTCCATCGTTTAGCAATTAAAATTTTAGGGAGTTTACTTGAAACACAAGTTGAATTTGGAAGTTTGGCTCATTTGACGTGGCCTAGTTAAATATGGCAATTCCCTTCTTTTTGCCACAGGAGGCAGCTTGGGGTAGAGAATTTGGGTCTGTCTGACAGCAAAGACCTGAGTTTGAATCTTGACTGAAAATTATTCAGTGGCTATGTTACTTTCAGAAGGCTTTTAACCTTTCTAATCCTTAGCTTCATAATGTGTAAAATGGGTATTGTAAGACCAACAGCATGTAATTGTAATGAATCTGGCATAAAGTAAATGCCAATCCTGTAAAATGCTAATCCTGTTTTTTAATCTAATTAGATATCTAATTTTAATTTTAAATGAACTTAAGCAGGATGTCTTTTTTCCGTTTTTAATATTTTAAAAACTGGGAGGAAGAATCTACGAAGGCAAGTTTGTTTTTCAAGTTTGTGAAGAGTTACACAAATGATTCTAGAGTAAAATGGCCTTATACCAAATGTTTTACCTACTCACAGTGCCAAATATCCACAATGTCAAACAAGAACTCCAAATGTTCTCAGCTTTAATTTCACACCAATGTCACTTTAACCAAACAGTCTCCTTAGCAGGGTACTTCAGTGCTGAATCATTATTGACTCAGAGGTTTATAAATACCACTACTTGTATTACTTGGAGTTTTCTTTAGTGGTTCCCTATCGCCCTCTCTAAGTTCAGTTAAGCCTGACCCTGCAAAGGGAGTAATATCTGACATGCTCACTTCCCACATTAGTGGGGTTCCTAAGCCTGTATGACGTACATGATACATTTATAAAAAGGAACATTCTAAAAATAAGTTTAATGTATTCTCATTCAACTCCCTAAAAAACTGATGTAACTTGAAGACAGCAAGCTATACTCATCAGTTTTCTCTAACAGCTTAGTAAATGTCAGAAAGAAACGGAAATGTTCTAAATAAGGACATCACTCGAAGTCCTTACAAAGTAAATCAGAATGCATACTTTTTCTATAAAAAAGCTTTAAAAAGATGATATAAATATATAATGTTCAAAATCTAAATCTCATTTAGTAGGAATGGTTTAAAGATAACACTCGAAAAGACAGCTAAGGTGTTAGGTGGAAAGCAGCGGAAATGTATATAAAATCATTTCAATAAGGGATTTACTTAAGGAATAGGGTGAGGAATTACAGATATAATATACAGTCTACACTGTTAGAGTCAACTCATCATCTATGGTAACAATAATGGGCAACAGGGAAGATAATCTAAAAATCCTGTATATTCACTTTTATAGTCTAACATTATTGTTTGCAGTAGATTTATCTTCCCAACTATATTTAAGATTTGTTTGCCTTTTTGGGTATTAATTACCTGATGGATGGAGAAAGATACCCAATAGCACTCTCAAGGGCACAGCAAAGCCAAAAAAGTAACATTTTGCCAGAGATTATCTACAAAAATAAATTGTGTCTGTAAGAGAGTAACAGATGTGGCCTGGATCACTGAGAGCATGGAGTGAGGCCAATCCAAATAATTGATGTCTCTACAGTCTATCAGCCACTACCCGACAGTGGCCCAGGGATAAGGGTGGATGCAAGCACTTCTACTCCCTGCAATTACTCTCCTTTCTTTCCCTCAGGCACGAACCCCACTCCTCCAGAGCGGTTGTGGTCAGAGCATTTTGGGCAATAGGCCTCACAAAAGAAGCATCTTCAAATTCAGGGGACAAATCCAAAGGAAGCTAATATGAATCAACTGAAAAATGAATGAGCTGAGCCACATGCTGAGAGTGACCTGAAGAAAAATCGGTAAAGAAGTTTTATCAAGTGACTTGGGTGTTTTGATTCTTAAGAAGGAAATGAAATGCAAAATTTGCAATTTATGCAGAATTCTCTGTAATCTCTTGAATTCCAAGGGAAGTGACAGGTCTGTTTCAAATCCTTCTCCCGGAAACAGACAAAATTATAAAAGTAAAATACTGGAACAAAGTCTCAGTGCTGAGAGTAAGTCATGTTGCCAACATCTTATAAGCTGGGAAGATTAAAGCAAAGGTGAAACAAGATCAAAAGCTCTCACTGAAAGCCCCCTCCGGTTTTCCCACTCTGGAAGTGGTGCAGTGCAGTAAGAAGTTAAGCAAATCTTTGTAAGTATCACCAGCAATCCTGAATAATGAGAAATGAGGGTAAGAGGTGAGGGTGAGCAGTAGACCAGACAGAGCCACAGGTCAGAGGCTACAGGGACAGGGCAGAAGAAGCAAGCCTGTGGGTACATCAGAAAACTCTGCAGCAACTCAGTGTGCCACCTGCCCAGTTTCTCAATAGCAGCCCTAGGGTTATACTGACATGAGGGAGCAATTTCCTAAAATGGGGAAGCAGGGCAGGACCCTCAATCCCACTCTGAGAAGGCAAGAAGGACCATGAGACAGATGAAGACCACTCCCCATGGAGGTGCTTTTGCTATTGGCACTAACCGCAGTGTATATTGGAGCAGGGCCACCAATGAAACTCTGCCGGCCCCAAGAGTTTTCTCTCATCCAAAATTTGACCTAACTGGCCATTTCCTTCTGATATATTCAAATGTATTCCCAAATTAAAGGGATAGCACTCCACAATGACAGGACACTCCCCAATTTGGTGGATAAAAGCCCCAGGAAACATCCCAGAGGAAGCTGTACCCATTCTGTGCACTTGGATTAGAGGTCAGCTGAACAGAAAACTGGATATAAAAATACTGGCCTCTGGTGCAATAATCTCAACAAAGAGAGAAAACAGAGCTTCTGTGACAAACATCCCTTCTTTTCTGACCCACATGCAACCCCAGTTTCCTCTCTACACTATTCAAGTTGCCGAATGAGCAAATGATATTCTCCAGCAACATCCAGCTCTCCAGGTTATCTACGAGAAAAAAAACAAACAAACAGTCTGGAATTGGCCATCTTCTCTGTGAAATTTAATGCCAAAAGAAACATTAAATGCCAAAAACATAATGGGATCACATTAATTTTTTAAAAGAAACAGTTATGACTCAAGAGTTTTTTGGTTTTGTTTTTTCTGAGACAGGGTCTCCCTCCCTGTCTCCCAGGCTAGAGAGCAGAGGTGGGCTCCCTGCAGCCTTGACTTCCTGAGCTCATGTGACCCTCCAACCTTAGCCTCCCAAGTAGCTGGGACTACTGGGGCACGCCCCCAGGCCTGGCTAATTTTTTGTATTTTTAGTAGAAACGGGGTTTCACCATGTTGCCCAGGCTGGTCTCAAACTCCTGGGCTCAAGAATCCACCCACCTCAGCCTCTCAAAGTGCTCATTAGAAGCATGAGCCAAAGCACCCGGCCTGACTCAAGAGTTTTATGTCGGTAAAGCATCCTTTTCATACAGAGATAGCAGGAAAATCTTATCAAATATGCCAGTTCTCAGAAAGTATCAACCCATGTATTCTCTCCGGAAAAATGACCCGAAGATACGTACCAATGGCAAAGAGGAGATGCAAATAAAGAAGTCACAGAGGAAGACACAGTGGGATGAAAGGCCAGATGTATGAATTAAAACATGTAATCAAATCTAAATGACTTGGCAAATAAGGTGAGAAACAAGACACAAATGTGATTATTAAAAGAAAACTAATGCATTTTCAAAAATGATGTTTGAACAATTCAATAACTATCTAGAAAAAAACTTCCAGAGTATATCAATAGAAACCTAAGAAATGGGAAAAAATATTATTTTTGATAAATTCCTTATCTTCATAGGTGGTAGTCATTAGATATTAGTTTATATTAATAACTTGAGAAAGTTTGAACCTAAAGATTTAAAAGAACTTATTAGCAAAACAAAATATTGGTTTTTTATCCACAGAATTACTAAAAGAAAATTAAAGGAAAAAAACACAGATCATATATCAAAAAAGACAATAAATAAAACAGAAGAAAGGCAGAAAACATGAAATGAGATAAGAGAAGTAATAAACATTTGTTATAAAAAGAAATGTAATGGGAATATCTCATCTGTTGAAAGGAAAAGACTCATATTGGGTCAAAAAACAAAATCTAACTACAGTCATGTGTCGCTTAATGATATGGATATGTGCCGTTAGGAATTTCATCATGGTGCAAACATCATAGTGTGTACTTACACAAACCTAGATGGTATAGCCTGCTACACACCCAGGCTATATGGCATAGCCTATGGCTCCTAGGCTACAAACCTGTCTAACATGTTACTGTACTGAATACTGTATGCAATTATAATGCAATGGTAAGCATTTGTATATCTAAACATAGAAAAGATACAGTAAAACTACAGTATAAAAGATAAAAAATGGTACACTCATTTAGGGTACTTACCACAAATGGAGGTGATTTCAGGACTGAAAGGTGGTCTGGAAGAGTGAATGTAAAGGCCTAGGACATTATAGTATTGTAGACTTTATAAATGCTGTACACTTAAGCTACACTAAATTTATTTTTTAATATGTCTTTCTTTTTTTAACTTTTATTTCAGGTTTTGGGGCACATGTGCAGGACTGTTATAGAGGTAAGCTTGTGTTGCAAGGGTTTTGTGTACAGATTATTTTGTCACACAGGTAATAAACATAATATCTAATAGGTAATTTTTTTAATCCTCTCCCTGCTCCCATCCTCCACCCTCAAATAGGCCCTAGTGTCTATTGTTCCCCTGTTTGTGCCCATGTGTTCTCATTGTTTAGCTCCACTTATAAGAGAGAACATACGGTACTTGATTTTCTGTTCCATATTCTAATATATTACGTATTCAATGTATTCTAAGAAAACATTGGTTTTCTTAGAATAATAGTCTCCAGCTCCTTTCATGTTGCTGCAAATGACATGGTCTTGTTCTTTTTACTGGTGTGTAGTATTCTATGGTGTATATGTATCATATTTTTTAATCCAGTCTATCATTGATGGGTATGTAAGTTGATTCCATGTCTTTGCTTTTGTGAATAGTGTTTCAATAAACATATGTGTTCATGTGTCTTATGGTAGAAAGAATTATATTCCTTTTGGGTATATACCTAATAATGGGATGGATGGGTTGAATGATAATTCTAAGTTCTTTGAGAAATCGCCACACTGCTTTCCACAATGGCTGAACTAATTTACACTCCCACCAGCAGGATATAAGCATTTTCTTTTCTCTGCAACCTCACAGGCATCTATTTCTTTTTGACTTTTTAATAATGGCCATTCTGACAGATGTGAGATGGTACCTCATTGTAGTTTTGACTCGCATCTCTCTAATGCACCATCCAAGCTGAAAACCAAATCAGGAACACAGTCCCATTCACAACTGCCACAAAAAGAATAAAATACCTAGAAATATGCTACCCAGGGAGGCGAAAGATGAATTACAAAACATTATTCAAAGATATCAGACATGACACAAACAAGTGGAAAAACATTCCATGTTCATCAACAGGAAAAGTCAACATTGTTAAAATGGCCATACTGCCCAAAGCAGTGTACAGATTCAATGCTATTCCTATCAAATTACAAATGACATTCTTCGCAAAATCAGAAAAAATTATTTTAAAATTCATATGGAATGAAAAATGAGCCTGAATAGCCAAGACAATCCTAAGCAAAAAGAACCAAACAACAACAACAACAAAAAGCCGTAGGCACCACTTTACCCAACTTCAAACTATACTATAGGGCTACAGTAACCAGAATAGCATGGTACTGGTACAAAAACAAACACACAGACCAATGGAACAGAATAAAGAGCCCAGAAATAAGGCCAAACACCTACAAGCATCAGATCTTTGACAAACCTGACAAAAACGAGCAGGGAGGAAAAAACTCTCGATTCAATAAATAGTTCTGGGATAACTGGCTAGCCATATGGAGAAGATGGAAACTGGGCCCTTTCCTTCCACTCTATTAAAAAAATCAACTGAAGATGGTTTAAAGACTTAAATGTAAAACCTAAAACTATAAAAACCCTGAAAGAAAATCTATGACATACCATTCTGGACGTAGGATCTGGTAAAGATTTCATGACCAAGATGCCAAAAGCAATTGCAACAAAAGCAAAAATTGACAAATGGGACCTAATTAAACTAAAGAACTTCTGCACAGCAAAAGAAACTATCAACAGAATAAGCAGATAACCTACAGAATGGGAGAAAATATTTGCAAGCTGTGCATCTGACAATGGTTTAATATCCAGAATATATAAGGAACTTAAACAAATTTATAAGCAAAATATAAACAACCCCTTAAAAAGTGGGCGAAGGACATGAACAGGCCCTTTCAAAAGAAGACATACATGCAGCCAATAAGCATATGAAAAAAATAACTTCTTTAATAATAAAGTAACTTTAGCTTATTGTAACTTTTTTACTTTATAAGTGTTTTCATTTTTTAACTTTTTAATTCTTTTGTAATAACACCTTGCTTAAAACACAAACACATTACATAGCTGTACAAAAATATTTTCTTTGTTTATATATTTATTCTGTAAACATTTTTCTATTTTTAAACTTTTTTTAACTTTTTACTTTACTTGTACTTTTTTAAGTTTTTTTTTTGTTAAAAACTAAGACACACACACATTAGCCTAGAACTACACAGGCTTAGGATCATAAATATCAGTCTTCCACCTTCACGTCTTGTCCCACTGAAAGGTCTTCAGGGGCAATAACATGCATGGAGCTGTCATCTCCTATGATAACATACCTGGAACAGAATACCTGCTGAAAAACCTGCCTGAGGCTGCTTTACAGTTTACTTGGTATTTGTAAATGGAAGGAGTATGCTCTAAAATAACCATAAAAAGCATAGTGTACTAAATACATAAACCAGTAACATAGTCGTTTAGCATCAAGTCTTTTACACTGTACATAATTATATGTGCTATACATTTATATGACTGGCAGCATAGTAGGTTTGTTTATACAAGCATTACCACAAGCACTGGAGTAATATGTTGCACTATGACATCCCTAGGCAATAGGAAATTTTCAGCTCCATTGCAATTTATGAGACCACCATTATATATGCAATTAATTGTTAACCAAAATGTCATTAAGTGGCACAAGACTGTATATGCTATCTCTTTTTATTTTTATTTTTTATTTTATATATATGTGTGTGATATATATGTATGAATATATATATATATATATATATTTGAGATGGAGTTTCGCTCTGTCACCCAACCTGGAGTGCAATGGTGCAATCTCGGCTCACTGCAACCTCTACCTCCAGGGTTCGAGCGATTCTCCTGCCTCAGCCTCCCGAGTAACTGGAACTACAGGCGCAAGCCACTACACCCGGCTAATTTTTTTGTATTTTTAGTAGAGATGGGGTTTCACCGTGTTAGCCAGGATGGTCTCGATCTCCTGACCTTGTGATCCGCCCGCCTCAGCCTCCTAAAGTGCTGGGATTACAGGCTTGAGCCACCCCGCCCAGCCTGTATATGCTATCTATAGGAGATATATATTCAAAATAAAGTAGTTCAGAAAAGTTAAGATAAATGGTGAAATAAAAACATAATCTGCTGATATTCACTGCAAAAAAAGAAAACAACAAAAA
Source organism: Pan paniscus (assembly GCF_029289425.2). Lineage (NCBI taxonomy): Eukaryota > Metazoa > Chordata > Mammalia > Primates > Hominidae > Pan > Pan paniscus. The sequence goes on from NC_073258.2 coordinate 110,750,197, forward strand.
AAGGTTTCCATACAAACATCAAAGTAGAAATCAAAGAAGAAAGCATTAAATATAATAGCAACTTTTGTTAAGAAGTGACAATTCACAATGAATTTTATCTATCATAAACCTATGTGCCAAATAACATGCAATCATATATAAATATATCTTCAAAATTCAAAATAAATTACTGTAGATATGAAGAAATTAACATCATTGTCTTATTCCTAGAAGATGGGGTAGTTCAAAATAAATAAAATTATTTTAATAGATTTATAAATGCCAAATTCATAGAGAGTAATGTAAATTCAGGCTGCCATGGACTATTTATGAAAATTAATTTTATATTAGGTAGCAATGTAAGTCTCAACAATTTCAAAATGTTGAAATAGTTCAGACCATATCTAACCACATGAAAAAAATTAGAGATAATCATAAAGAAACCACAAGAATCTCCAATTAGTTGGAAATTAAGAAAGGGAAGGAAAGAAGGAAGGGAGGGAAGGAGGGACGGAGGGAAAGAAAAAGAGAAATGAAATGTACTTAAGTAAGTTTATGTAACTCTAGGGTCAAAGAGGAAATAAAAACTGCAATTGCAGACTATTGAGATATTAATTATAATGGAACATTATATATGAAAACTTATGAGATATAATTCTAAGTCAATTATCAGAGAAAAATGCATAAGCTTATTTGCTTTCCTTACTTAACAGGTCCCTTCTTTTCTTATGACTTCTTCTTTTATTCATTTTGACTGTCTTGTCTCTCTTCTGTTTAAGAATATGCCAAGAAAAGTAAAAGGCAGAAAAAAATGTAGGTAAAGTAAAGTTCAAATTACAGAAGAAATTGTTTAGCATGGGAAAGAGTAGATCATGTCAATCATTTCAGAAGGCTCCTTCATAAGTCTCCAGGTTAGAGATGAAATAAGACAAAGTTTTATGGTCCAAATAGTTACAGCTCTAACAATTGATTACCCAAACCAACCCTCAATCTATACCTAAGCTCCCCATTTCCTAATGAATGGCTGACTTTGAAAGCAAACAGGGTTTACTTTAATCAAAGTAATAACATTTAACAACCCTCATGCAGCACTATGTACTAGGCACAGTGTTAAGCACTTTCTATGAATTAATTCATTCGGTCTTGATGACACACTAGTAACGCACTACACTGCCTCAGTGTTAGCATTTTTTCAGGTGTTGATTTATTACTTAAAGTTTTTATTCTCTGTTCTTTTCACTTCCAGTTAAGAAAAAAAGTAATCCTTTTCTAACGTGTAAACTACACGATTAGCAGAGAAGAATGTCAAGGGACAGAAGGCCTCCTATTGTTCCTGGACTTGTGTGTCCTCTGTTTTTCTAATATATCTACGATGTGGTCCTCAGAGGACCATCCCAAGACTTCTCTTAGCTGCTGTCATCTAAAACAATTAGAACAAACTAAGCTTATTAAAATTGTCATTTCTGAACTTGATGCAATCCAGTATCTCCTTCCCAACTGATATTCAATGATATTTCTCCTACTTATGATGACAGAGAATAAGCTTCAGTGCTTAAAATATGTCTACATATTAGCACTTTTCTTTTAAATTCTATACTTATAAGAAACAAAACCAAATAAATGGAGCTGATGGATGTTAAAAGCAGCATCCAGTTCTGATACACAATTGAAACTAGCCTAGGAGCAACTGTAATGATGTTTTGAAATGAATCATGTTCTAATCTTTTACAGAAAATTATTTAAATTAAAAATTAGATGGGTATAGCTTAGCAATCAGAAATCTTCCTGTGAAGCCACCACAAATTCAGCCTGAAAGGTCATTGCAAATTCTCCCAGCTCTCTAAAGATAATTAGTCTCTTTTGAATAATGCTTAAAGGAAAATAGTCTTTCAGCTCTATGAATGTGTTAATCTACTGGGATTTTTTTTCCCCAAGAAGGAAATTCCTCTAAAGCTATACAGAACAAACCTACAAAAAGAAAAAGAAAAAAGATCCTAGGCAAATGAATAGGGAATCAAAATTGATTGTTTTATTCAATTTCATTATCTTTTATTATGTCTGGGAAGAGCTAGCATGCTTTATTTTTTTACCAGCTAGAATGGAGAGGAGAATGTGCCTAATAGAAGTTGGAAATACACATACTCAGGAGCTCAACAAGCTAAGCACAAGCACATTTTATCAGACAGTGGACTAGATCCAATAGGAAGGACCCTCCTAGATCAGCAGAGGACACTTAGAGGCAGAAAAGGGGCATACCTTGCAACAGCAGTCATTTTGTCATCCTTCATACTCCAGTATCCATTAAATATCAGTAATGCGTTAGCCACTATGTTTATTTAACATACATCCTTCATTATTATTTCTATTTATTATTCCTATTCTAAATAAACTATTTGTCATGTCACATTGCTGGTTATTATTTGTTAAGCCCACTATTAGAAAATGGGTCATTTTTCACCTTTCTCAGAAGGACTGCATCCTATTAGAAACTCTCCAGGTGGCTGGGCCTGGTGGCTCACACTTGTAATCCTAGCACTTTGGGAGGCCAAGGCAGGCAGATCACAAGGTCAAGAGATTGAGACCATCCTGGCCAACACGGTGAAACCCTGTCTCTACTAAAAACACAAAAAACTAGCTGCATGTGGTGGCACGTACCTGTAGTCCGAGCTACTCGGGAGACTGAGGCAGGAGAATCACTTGAACCTGGGAGGCAGAGGTTGCAGTGAGCCAAGAACGCACCACTGCACTCCAGCCTGGCAACAGAGTGAGACTCCATCTAAAAAAAAAAAGCAAAGCAAAGAAACTATCTCCAGGTTGCTGCCACGATTTTCTTTTCCTAGAGTAAGAATAGTGAGAAATATGCTGCATTGTCACTATGCTCAGGGCAAAAGCAAACTGAAATAGAACTTGAGGGTACTAAAATATAAAAGCACAATGTATTTTCCTTAAAAAGAGAAAGTAACCTTGGATTCAAAGTAGACCACAAAAGCATGAAACTTTCTAACTGGAACCTAAAGATCTGTCACAAGCCAGAGATTCTGGCTTACTTGCTCTGTGATTTGAACTCTGGAATAAGACTCAGCACCCACAGGTAAAGTGGGTGGACTGACCATAAGATGGTATTGCACATCAATTTGGGTTGTATCTGGTTGATTTTCCTCTACATCAGAGATGTAATATCTTCAAGATACCTGTAATGAATAGCCTTTTTCAAGAAAATTTTTGAATACAATAACTGAATAATTAAATTTGTATGTTGGCATAGAAGGGTAAGAAGACTATGAAAGAAATTATGATATGTTCCTAAGATTTTCTTAATAATAACATTTTGGTTGGAACTTCTAGTTCTGGCCATTAGGTAGTGACAGGCTCTGGAATTACCCTCCTACCATAAACAACTAGAAAAAGTGAACAAAAAACAAGTTTCAGATATTGAACAACAACACAGAACTGTGATTTCTTGAGGAGGAAAAGAAATGAGATGAGTCCTACTAGCTTTCAACCTGAAGACAATTTCTAGAGGACAGTGCAGGGTGGTGGAACCCAAGCAGAGCCCAGAAATAGGACTGAATTGAGGAGACAGAGACTGGAGATTGGAGAAAATGAGATGGCCAGAATTTGTAGGACAGGGTACTACAGAACAGGGAGCTACATGGAGAAAGGCACCAGAAATCTGCACATGGGTCTACTTGAGTTTTGGACTGAATGCCAATCTTCATGTGCATAGGAGAAATTCCACACAGCCAGGAAAAATCAGCTTCTGGGGAAAGAGTAATTACTGGGTATTTGTAATTAGGACAATTCCCTGAGCTCATGTAAGACTGGGAATCTTTCAAATTCCCAATAGTTGAAGTAGAGAGACATTGATGAATACACTGGGCATTTAGTCAAAATCCCAAAAAGGTCACACACATAGTGGGATAAAATTAACCATAGAAAAAGGTATTCTGGACATTTTTATTGAGGAATTTTTTTAAACTCTTGATCTAATATGAAAGTCTTGATCTAATCTTCACTTAGTTTAATTTCACACTAAAATGAAGTTCGACACTCTTTAAAGAAATACAACAAAATCCAGCATTCAACAACACAAAACTCACTATGTTCATAACCCAAACAAAATTACTAGAATAAACATAAGGAGTAGCAGAAAAATGTGATTTATAGTGTGGAAAAAGATTAGTTAATAGAAACATACTCAGAAAGGATAAAGATGATGGAATTAGCAGGCAAGCATATTAAAACAGCTTTTTTTTTTTTTTTTGAGACAGAGTCTCACTCTGTCACCCAGGCTAGAGTGCAATGACATGATCTTGGCTCACTGCAACCTCTGCCTCCCAGGTTCAAGCTATCCTCTTGCCTCAGCCTCCTGAATACCTGGAACTACAGCTGTGTGCCACCATGCCCAGCTAATTTTTGTATTTTTAGTAGAGACAGGGTTTTGCCATGTTGGCCAGGCTGGTCTTAAACTCCTGACCTCTGGTGATCTGCCCACCTTGGCCTCCCAAAGTGCTGGTATTACAGGTGTGAGCCACCATGCCCGGTCATAAATATTTTCAAGGTATTTAAGGATCTAAAGTTAAACATGAATATATGAAGAGAGATGGAGGATATGAAAAAGAACCTGATGAAATTTCTGAGATAAAAAAATAGAATATCTAAAATGAGAATTCCATCTAATAGAATTATCATTAAGCTAGACACGGCAGAAAAAAAGATTTGTGAGCTTGATGACATAGCAAAAATCTATCTAAAATGAAACTAAAAAAAGAAAAAAAGCAGGCATTCAGTGACCTAAAGGAAAATATCAAACAATCTGGCATATATGTATTTGAAGAAATAATGGCCAAAAAATGTCTTAATTTGTTGAAAACTACAAATACACGTATTCAGGAATTTCAACAAACACCAGCCAAGATAAACACACACATACACACACACACACACACAATGAAGCCACCAAGGTACAACATAATCAAATTACTGAAAATCAATAATAAGGAAAAAAATCCCAAAGGCATTACAAAGTTTAAAAGGCACATTACATACAATGCAACAAAGTTAAGAATTACTTCATCTTTTTTGTCAAAAACTATACACACCAGAAAAAAATTACCTTAGCTATCTACTGTGGCACAGCAAATGACCCCAAAATTAATGGCTTAAAACCACAATAATAACACATTAATTCTCACAATTATTGTAGGTCAGGAATTTGGGAGTGGGTCGTTTAGGCAGTTCTGTGTAGGTGTCTCTCATGAGTTTTCTTGACTAGGGAAGGAAAATTCACTTTCAAGGTATATCACTCTCATGTCTGACACACTGATGCTGACAAGTTTGTTGTTCCCCAAGTGGGCTACTGTATGAGACTACTTGAGCATCTTCATAACATGGTGACTGGCTGTGTCCAGAATGAGTGTTCTAAGAAACCAAGGGGTAAGCTACAATAACTTCATGAAACAGTCTTAGAAGTCATATGATGTAATTTCAATGTGTGGGATAGGACTACACAAAGGCAGGAATACCAGTAGGTGAGGATCATTAGAAGCCATGTCAGAGGTGGGCTATCATAAGAGATCAACATTTTTAAGTGCTTGGGGAAAATTTGTCAACCCATTTTCCCTCATTGCATGTGAGGCAAAAATATCTTTCAAAGATAAAGGCAAAAAAAAATAACTTACCAAACAAATCTGAAAGAAGTGCCACCAGTAGACCTGAACTACAAGAAATATTAAAGTAAGTACTTTTGACATAAGGAAAATTATACCAGATGAAAATTTGAGTCTACCCAAGGGAATAGAGACTGCTAGAAATGATAAATATGTGGGTACATGTAGAATACATTTTTTCTCAAGTTTAAATTTATATGAAAGATAAATAACCACTTAAAAATAAAATATGGGGTTTATAATATGTTTAGATATAAAATGTAGGGATACAATAGCACAAAGAATACAAGTAGAAAATGAAAATATATTCTCCGATTTTTATACTATATGTGAAGTGACAATATTATATGAAGTTGGACTGTGATAACTTAAAGATGTATATTGTAAATATTAGACTAACCACTAAAAGAAATACATCAGACAAAGTAAACTTCAGAAGAAGGAATATTACATGAGATTAAAAGGAACATTTTATAATGATAAAGAGGTCACTTCATCAGTGAGTCACAATAATCTCGAACATGTATGTATCTAATAACAAAGCTTCAGAACAGATGAAGTTAAAGTCTTCAGACTGTAAAAGAGAAATAAGCTAAGCACAGTGGCTCATGCCTGTAATCCCAGCACTTTCGGAGGCTGAGGCGGGTAGATCTACCGAGGTCAGGAGTTGGAGACCAGCCTGCCAACATGGCGAAACCCTGTCTCTACTAAAAATATAAAAATTAGCTGGACGTGGTGGTGGGTGCCTGTAACCTTAGCTACTTGGGAGGCTGAGGCAGGAGGGTTGCTTGAACCTGGGAGGCAGAGGTTGTGGTGAGCCAAAATCACAACATTGCACTCCGGCCTGGGAAACAAGAGCAAAACTCCATCTCAAAAAAATAAATAAATAAAGGAGAAATAGACAAACTCCTAATGTCTAAAGTTAAAAAGATTAACTCTACAAAGTGTTGGTGAGGATGTGAAGCAACTGGAACTATCATACACTGCTAGTAATAATAGAATAAGGTAAAATTACTTCAGAAAACTGACAGTTTCTTAAAAAGTTAGAGGTATGTGTTAGTCTGTTTACATCTCTATTAAACAAAGAAAACCTGAGGCTGGGTAATTTCTAAAGAAAAGAGGTTTATTTGGCTCTGCAGGCTGTACAAGCATGGCACCAGCATCTTCTTCTGGTGAGAGCTTCAGGGAGCTTATAATCATGGCAGAAGGTGAAGGGGAGCCAGTGTGTCACATAGCAAGAGAGGAAGCAAGAGAGAAGGAGCAGCGAAGTAGGTGTCAGGCTCTTTTAAACAACCAGATCTCACATGAACTCAGAGCGAGAACTCCATCATTACTGTGAGGATGGCACCAAGATATAAGGAATCCATCCCCATCATCCAAACACATTCCACCAGGCCCCACCTCCAATACTGGGGATCACATTTCAACATGAGATTTGGAAGAGACATACATCCCAACGACGTTATTCCACCATGGCCCTCAAATCTCACATCCTTCCCACATTGCAAAATACAATTATCCCTTCCCAATAGTCCCCCAATGTCTCAACTCATTCCAATATTAACTCAAAAGTCCAAAGTCTCATTTGATACCCAAGGAAAGTTTCTTCCACCAATGAGCCTGTAATCAAGAACAAGTTCTTTACTTCTAAGATACAATGGTGATACAGGCATTGAATAAACATTTCCATTCCAAAAGGGAGAAATGAGCCAAAACAAAGGGGCAACAGGCCCCACACAAATCCAAAACCCATCAGGATAGACATTAAATCTTAAAGCTCCAAAACAATCTTTGACTACATGTCCTGCATCTTGGCACACTGATGCAAGGACGGGGCTCCCAAGGCCTTGAGTGGCTCTGCCCTTGCGGCTTTTCCAGGCTGAGTTTGCAAACTGCCAGGGGTCTACTATTCTGGGGTCTTAGAAATTTCTTCTGCTAGATACCCTAGCTCATCAGTCTTAAGTTCTACCTTCCACAAGCCAAAGGACATGGAAACAATGCAGCAAATTCTTTGTTAGGGCATAACAAGAGTGACCTTTACACCAGTTCCCAGTAAATTTCTCATTTCCATCTGAGACTTCATTAGCCCATATTTTTATCAGCATTCAACTCACAATCACTAATTTAACAAGTCTGTAAAAAGTTCCAAACCTTCCCTCAACTTCCTGTATTCATCTGAGCCATCCAAACTCTTCCAACGTCTACCCATTACCCAGTTCCAAAGCCACTTCCACATTTTCAAATATCTTTATAGCAACATCTCACTCTCAGTACCAATTTTCTGTGTTAGTTATGTTGCTATAAAGGAATACTTGAGGCAGGGTAAAGAAAAGAGGTTTATTTGGCTCACAGTTCTGCAAGCTGTACAAGCATGGCACCTGCATCTTCATCTAGTGAGGGCTTAAGGAAGCTTGCAGTCATGGTGGAAGGCAAAGGGGAGCCAGCGTGTCACATGGCAAAAAAGGGAGCAAGAGAGGAGGTGCCAGGCTCTTTTAAACAACCAGATCTCACATGAACTCAGAGTGAGAATTCACTCATTACTGCAAGGACAGCACCAAGCCATTCATGAGGGATCCACCCCCATGACCAAAACAGCCCCCACCAAGCTCCACCTCCAACATTGGGGATCACATTTTAATATGAGATTTTTGAGGAGACACACATCCAAATCATATCAAGGCACATCTACCATATATTTTCCATTTTTGGTGAGCACATACCTACCACTCCTAGATAACTTCCTGCAGAGAAATGAAAACATATGTGCATACAAAGATTTGTATATAAATGTTTATAGTGGCTTTATCCACAATAGCCAAAATGCCAATGATCCAAGTGTCCATCACCAAGTAAACAGATAAGCAAGTTATGGCATACTCATACAACAAAATATTGGGCTGCAATAGAAAGATTAATTTCCATAACATTATGCAAAGCAAAATAAGTCATACTAAAAGAAGAGCACATCCTAAATGATCCCATTTATGAGATGTTAGGAGACAATTCTGGCATTTCTGCATGTCTTCTGAGTGAGGGGCATTGACAGCTTTGTTCAGCAAGGTTTGCAAAGCTGCTCCATGGCAGGGATCAGATTTGTTTACATTCTAGCATAATAAAGTTAGTCTTCTCTTCTCTTTCCAGAGATATTCCAGGGTTGTAAAGATAACACTCAATCTGAATCAAAGGACAAATTTGTTTCCTGACCAAGATGATCAAGATAATATCTGTCTCCACAGGGGAGGATGGACAGGTTTGCCAGCAGCCCATTTATAATATTAGGGATCCTAGGCTCAGTGTTCCTATGTGTCATAGATCCACAATGTGCACAGTATTAACCTGGGCCCACCTCCACATCACCCCATAGGTCTTGAGGATCAAAGAGAATCAGTAAGAACACAAAGCTCAAGTTGCCTACTGTGTTGTAATAAACTGTCTAAATCTGTTTGGGCTCATGTCTCCTCACTGGCCAAGACTATGGCAGAAGAGCGAGCTGGACTAGTACCAGAAGTAGTCACTGTTGCCTAGGAGCTGCTTGACTGCTTGACATATGCAACTCTAGAGAAAACCAATCTAATCTATAGTGATTCATGGTAGATTGATAGTTGCTTGGGACTAGGTGTGGGGAGGACTCACTGGAAAGGAGCTGAAGGAAATCTTTTTGGGGTGGTGCTACATTTGTCAAGGCTCACCCTACTATACACTTAAAATGTGTGACTTTTATTATATACAGTATATATCAATAATTTTTTTTTGAGACAGAGTCTCGCTCTGTCACGCAGGCTGGAGTGCAGTGGCATGATCTCAGCTCATTGCAACCTCCACCTACCAGGTTCAAGCGATTCTTCTGCCTCAGCCTCCTGCGTAGCTGGGACTACAGGCGCATGCCACCATGCCTGGCTAATTTTTTTGCATTTTTAGTAGAGACAGGGTTTCACCATATTGGTCAGGCTGATCTTGAACTCCTGGCCCCGTGATCTGCCTGCCTTGGCCTCCCAAAGTGCTGGGATTACAGGCATGAGCCACCACACCAGGCCAATAAAATTTATTTTTAAAATAAATTTTGGTCTCCATCATATGACTAGTATATGTCTGAGACACTGTGTAAATGATAAAAATAATGCACATGTCCAAGGTAATATTCCATTATGAAAAAAGTATTCGACTAAAGTTAATTTGTCACCTTGGATAAGTGAGGTAACCTTTCTCTATCCAAATTATTTGGAAAGGTGAAGTGAAGGCTACATACTTAAGTTTTGACTGAGTGAAAAAGCTGAGATTTAACATACCCACACTGAGTTCTTTGAAAAGGGTTTCATTTTAAAATTTTTCGACCAGGTGCAGTGGCTCACACTTATAATCCCAGTACTTTGGGAAGCTGAAGGGAGAGGATTGCTTGAGCCCAGGAGTTCAAGAGCAGCCTGGGCAACAAAGCGAGACCCCATTTCACACTCACAAAAAAAAAAAAAAACAATTAGACAGGCACTGTGGTGCATGCCTGTAGTCCCAGCTACTCAGAAGACTGAGGTAGGAGGATCACCAGGAGTCTGAGGCTGCACTGAGCCATGATTGCACCACAGCACTCCAGCCTGGGTGACAGAGCAAGACCCTGTCTCAAAAAAAACAAAAATTTTTTTTTTCTTTTTTTTGAGACAGAGTTTCACTCTTGTTCCCCAGGCTGGAGTGTAATTGCATGATCTCGGCTCACTGCAGCCTCCGCCTCCCAAGTTCAAGTGATTCTCCTGCCTCAGCCTCCCAAATAGCTGGGATTACAGGAGCCTGCCACCACGCCCGGCTTATTTTTTGTATTTTTAATAGAGATGGGGTTTCACCATATTGGTCAGGCTGGTCTCCAACTCCTGACCTCAGGTGATCTATCTGCCTCAGCCTCCCAAAATGCTGGGATTACAGGCACGAGCCATTGCACCCAGCTAAAAAACAAAAATTTTATAGTTGCTGTATATGCTTTGAATTATGAGTTTACTTTCAAATAGAGGTGTTTCTGCTAGAACGTATCTGAAAATCCTCACTTTAAAAAGCTGAAAAAAAATTGGGGACAAACAACTCAAAATCTATGCAATGTTCTAATCTAAGCAACGGAAAAACAGTATCAATCCCAACAGAAAACACTACTCCACTAAAAAGACACTATAATCCTAAAAAATAAAGAAATGCTAAAATACATACAAGAATATCCCCAAAAGGTGAAGTTTTGATGATGAAAGGGGTGAAGGATTGAGCGTTCTGTTTTATAAAGAGACAAGGTAAATGTTGACAGGTCGGAAAGAACCACACAATAAGTACTTCTAAGATAGAGCATGTGTCTAAACTAGAGAGGAGTATAACAGGATGCATGGACAATCTGTATAGTTCCGGATTCTCCCACAGTTCACTGTATTCAGCTCTATGAGAGTATTTTGCCTTCAGTGCAATCTTGGATACAGGTAATATGTTGGGAAAAACCTACATAATCAATCAAACAATGTGACTTCCATTTTATACTGACACTATTCCCCAATTTACCATTTCAGTGTAAGCAAATTTGATTTACAGAAATATGCACATTAGTAGCAGAATAGACTGTCCTTTTCTTTAATATTTGAGATCCAAAGTCAGTTCCTTAAGAAAATCTTCCCTGACCTCTTGCCCAAGACTTGGGCAGGCCCCACCAGGCACACAACCTCATAGCTGTCTGCACTTTTTGTTTATAATATAACACAGTTTATAGTCTTATGAAATTATTTTCTTATTGTCTGACTCCTTCACAGACTCTAAGAGGTATTTTCACTCACTACCATATGCCCAAGCACTGGCATAGTGCCTAGGCACATAGTAGGTGCCCAAGAAATACTGATTAACTGGAAGAATTAATTAATTAAATGTTATTATACCATTAAAGTATCCCCTTAATTGCTGTGCTATGGCTTTTATAAAATTAAAATTTATAATAACATTCTTTTTCCTTTTGCTACTGCTTTCTTTATTTTTAAAATAAGTGACAGAAAGGTTGGTTTGGGGACAGATACATCTGTTGGTGATAGGGACAAAGAACAGTAGGAGAAAAGAAGACATGGGAAGAAAGATAATAAGCTTGGTGAATTAAAAAAAAAATTCTCACTGTGGCTACCAGATCTCTGTTAGTATAAAAGGCTATTAAGTAAACTGTTTAAATCAATATAATACCCCCCCTTACTTCACCTATCCAACCTATCTCAAAAAATAAATTTAAAATCTCATTGGAAATAACATTACTATAATTATTTGCTTCTATAAAATTCATTCAGTGATTTGACGTCTCCTTTATTTCCCATTGTAAATGGCCCTACAAGGTAATTTGTCTCACATTGATTAGACAATAATACATACACAACTTTACAATGAGTAGGGGGGAATGGAATCAATCATTCTTTATTTTTCCCCTCCAGAATAGTATGCCATCACCCTTTCCCCAAAATTCTACATATTAATGAGATTGAAATTATCATCAAAATTATAAACTAAGGCCCAGAGAAATTAAATGTTTTCTTGCCCCAGGCCATACAACAAATTTATGGAAGAGCTGGGGTTAGAATTCAGATTGTCTCTCAGTTCAGTGATACTGAGTTTTAGGACTCTTTTCTTCTCTTTGTAGGGATTTCTAAATGTCTTCCTGCTTTTTCTTCCTCTTAAACGAAGGCTTTGCTTTCTGAAAATCTACTATAAATCATGACAGCCATGTAATATCATGACAGATATGGAAATAAAATGCTTTGATTTTGCTATATTGCAGTTTGCCAGTGATTCCATCTGTGTATGAAAGGTGAAACACAGAAAACGCACACACAAATGAGCACATCAAAAAATAGGAATTATACCCAGAAAACCAAAAAGATGTTTTAAGCATATAACTTACAGCAACAACAAACCTAGGGCAAAGTGAGGCTTCTAAATCCAAAATTTTCTACCACTATTATCACCTTGTCAACTAGCGATATGGTTTGACTCTGTGTTCCCACCCAAATCTCACCTTGAATTGCAATAATCCCCACATGTCAAGGACGGGACCCAGCAGGAGGTAATTGAATCATGGGGGTGGTTCCCCCATGCTGTTCTCATAATAGTGAGTGAGTTCTCACGAGATCTTGTGGTTTTATAAGGGGCTTTCTTCATTTTGCTCAGCACTTCTCTTTATTGTTGCCATTTGAAGAAGGACATGTTTGCTTCCCCTCCCATCATGATTGTAAGTTTCCTGAGGCCTCCCCAGCCCTCCAGAACTGTGACTCAATTAAACCTCTTTCCTTTATAAATTATCCAGTCACGGGCAGTTCTTTGCAGCAGCATGAGAACAAACTGATACAACTAGTGATCATTTTTATTGCCCTCAGATGTGCTTAAGGTTTGGCAACGTCTGTGTTTTGCCAGGCATTTGACAAATTGGAACCAAGGAACCACTACAAGTTCAGGTGGGCTCCAATGTAAATTTCCAAATTGAAAGTCCCAAAGTAACATAAACTCAGAACCGCAATTTAAGGGCTCCTCTACCAAGCAAGCTAGATGGAACCTTAGACCCCGAGTAAATTATAACCTTCTTTTCAGAGATGTATGCTCCAATGCATCCTGGCAATATAGTGATGGAAAGCAAAGAATGCATTTTAAAGGAGAGAACTTACTTAGGAGGCATGATGTGTGGTGGTGAAGAGCACAAACCTTGGAGACACAAACTCTGTTTGTATTCAAATTCCAACTCTACTTCCCACTGGCTGCTGTCCTTGGGCAGAAGTTATTTAACATCTCTGAGTTTTAATAATGTCCCCTATTCAAGTGGTGGGTGCACTGAAAGCCCACACTTCACCACTATGCAATGTATGCATGTAACACAACGGCACTTATCCCCTAAACCTATAGAACAAACAAACAAACAAAAAACACAGCTATGAGATGAAGGTATTGATAGCACTTTTACATCAAGTACTTACATCATAGAGTAGTTGTAAGGATTAAATTAATTGATATTTATAGAGCACTTAGAGTAAAACCTGGGACCTCTAAGTACTATACATGTGTTTGCTAATAAAGAAAATGATCTCCCTGGTAGCATTTGGGGAGTTTTTTTTTTTTTTTTTTTTTTTTTTTTTGAGATGGAGTTTCGCTCTTGTTGCCCAGGCTGGAGTGAAATGGCGCAATCTTGGCTCACTGCAACCCCTGCCTCCCGGGTTCAAGGGATTCTCCTGCCTCAGCCTCCCAAATAGCTGGAATTACAGGCGCCCACCACCATGTCTGGCTAATTTTTTTTATTTTTTTTTAATTAGAGACAGGGTTTCACCATGTTGGCCAGGCTGGTCTAAAAACTCCTGACCTCAGGTGATCCACCTGCCTTGGCCTCCCAAAGTGCTGGGATTACATGCGTGAGCCACCTTGCCTAGCCCAGGGGACTTTTTTCAAGGAAGTTCTTTCTCCATAGTTCCTAAAGTACCATACATGAGATTGTTTTCTCCCACTTGGAAGACAGTTTGGAGAAAGTGCTCCTTTGTTCCACTTCAATGTATAAATAAATGGAAGCCTAACAGTTAAAGCTGAGAGGCTGCCACTTTGCAGTTAGCCCCTGAGGCCAACACTAATCTCTTAAGGAAAAATGAAATAATCAAAGAAAAATACAAACCAGAAATAACAAAGTCTGTATGCAAGACATAACTTGAGACCTTGATCACGGCACTGATACTGATTAGTAATCAGGGCATTTGCTGGTGTCTCTCGTTCTCTCAGACATACTTTCAATAGGCCGAGTGTGGTGGCTCATGCCTGTAATCCCAGCATTTTGGGAGGCTGAGGTGGGCAGATTGTTTGAGGCCAGGAGTTTGAGACCAGCCTGGCCAACATGGCGAAACCCCGTCTCTGCTAAAATTACGAAAATTAGCTGGGCCTGGTGGTGCATGCCTGTAATCCTACCTATGTCAGGAAGCTGAGGCACGAGAATTGCTTGAACCCAGGTGGCAGAAGTTGCAATGAGCCACGATCACGCCACTGCACTCCAACCTGGGTGGGAGAGCAGGACTCTGTCTCAAAAAATAAATTAAAAATATATACTTTCAATAAAAAGTAGGTTAATTGTTGCTTCACAGATAACTGAGCTAATTCTAAGTGGGCAGTCCAAATGTTCCTACAAGACAGGTCAAGGGGGATTGACACATAGTGAACATTTAATGGATAAATAATAATAGCAAATACGTATTTTGCATAAACCTTGTGTCAAGCATTTTTCTAAGTGCTCTATAGTAATTCTATAAGGTTATAACTGATTTTGTCTCCACTTTAAAGAGGAGGAGTGTGAAGCACATAGGTTTACTAGATTTTCTAAGGTCACACAGTGAGCAAGTGTTGGAGCTGGGATTCAGACTGGGATTCTGTCTAGCTCCAGAGTCTATGCACTGAGCAATTAGGCCATGAATGAATTTAAGATGCAATTCAGAAGGACAAAGTGGCAGCCAAGAGAGTATGCTGCTTGGGTCTCCATTCAGCTGCAAGGAGTTCAATAGCTTCAGCCTTTATCTGTGCCTTCAGGATCTGCAGATTTTGAACTGAGGCCATGTTCTTCTTGGTCAGTTTCCCACCAATGATTATATGAGGAAGCCTGCTAAAAGCAGGACATCTCTAACAGGAGTCTTCACTCTGGAGCTCCTTGTTGGCTTGGCAGAGACCATCAGAGGGGCACAGTGGCCCCAGGCTCTCCCCACGTGATCCTGCTCCATCTCCCCTTTCCTTCCACAGGAGACAGATCAGCATTGCAGTCTGAAGGCTTCTCCTGTTCAATAATGCTTCCTTGCCATTTTTGCTTTCACAGATGTCACCCCCTCCTCCAAGAAACTTCTTGCACTGCCATCTCTTCTCAGCATCTACTTCTCAGAGGAAGTATCTGGTATTCCCAGTCAAGTATCTGGCTGAGATCTCACCAGTAAGAAAAGAATATGAAACTTCAGTAACAAAAATCTGAGCTGCAGGAGATAAGTCCAGACATGTCAGAGAGAATTGCTTAGTCAAGGGCAAGCAAGACTCTAGCTGCCTCACTGTAGCATTAAACCTTTTGTGTCACATTGCTTTGCCACTCTGCTGACAAAGTCTTCATCTTCACTCAGGTACTGATATTAATCTTATGCTAGAATACCTGCTTTCCTTTTGTCATTTTCAACACAGTAAGGGGATGAAATCTGACTTAATTGTAGAATACTGACATTTTGGCAGATGCAAATGCTTCCTACTCCCCCAGTTTTACCTGGAAGAGAATATAAAGCCTCATGCCCCATGCAACTCCATGACTGAGCTGACTTCTTCCCATTTAAAAGGCAGACAAAGCCCAGTGTGGTGGCTCACGCCTGTAATTCTAGCACTTTGAGAGACTGAGGCAGGTGGATTGTTTGAGCTCAGGAGTTTGAGACCAGCCTGGACAACATGGTGAAACCCCATCTCTACTAAAAATACAAACTGAGGTGGGAGGATCACCTGAGCCTGGGGAAGTCAAGGCTGCAGTGAGCTGTGATCGCACCGCTGCACTCCAGCCTGGGGGACAGAGTGACACCCCATCTCAAAACAAGTAAAAAATAAAAGGCAGACAAGTGGGATTTTCACTAATCTTTTATGTTCAGGCAAAACTAGATGCTTTCTTAATTGACTTCCTCAGTAAAAATTATAAAATCATATGGTAGGAAGGAGAGAAAGATGAAAACAAGTCCAGGTTTCTCTACATGGATTTAGCCTCCTAGAAATAAAGACAGATAGCACATTATGGTCAAGTCAAAAGGCAGGAGATTGCTTATAATTTTTTTAACTTGTACGAATAAGTATTGTAGAAACCATTAGGCAGATATACTGTAGAAGTATTTATACAGTAGATAAGCACACCACTATGTACAATAGTTGCATTAGTTAGGGCTATTTGTTTGTAAGCAATAGATAGCACTCTTTAACTATCTTAAAATAAATGTATCAGAAGGATGTGAGGTTCACAGAGGCAATGAAAGGCTAGAACCAGGAACAACAACAATGGCTTGTAGCAAGAACAGTATGATCAAGGAGCCCTGCTAGGATGGGATGGGAATCCAATTATTTTCAGCATCACTGTTCTTCTGCTCAATATTTGAATTCCAAGGAGGGAACAGCAGATTGGCTTAGCTTGTATCATTTCCAACCACTGGGGAGGAGAAAACAGGACCCCTGATTATAGTCCCAACAGACAATACCCAGTGGGAAAGAGAAAATTCCTTAAAAGGAAGTCAGATAAGAGGGAAGGAAGGAAGGAAGGAAGGAAGGAAGGAAGGAAGGAAGGAAGGAAGGAAGGAAGGAAGGGAGGGAGGGAGGGAGGGAAGTGGGGAGGGAAGTGGGGAGGGAGGGAGGTGGGGAGGGAGGGAAGGAGATGGGGAGGGAGGGAGAGAGGGAGGAAGGCAGGAGGGAGGAAAAATGACTGTTGGACAGCCAAATAACTTCAGCTATTTAATAGTTTAGGTTACATTTCCCAATTTTTTTTTTTTTTTGAGATGGAGTCTTGCTCTGTCACCCAGGCTGGAGTGCAGTGTCGCAATCTCAGCTCATTGCAACCTCCACCTCCTGGGTTCAAGCGATTCTTCTGCCTTAGCCTTCCACGTAGCTGGGACTACAGGCGTGTGCCACCACATCTGGCTAATTTTTGTATTTTTAGTAGAGACTGGGTTTCACAATGTTGGCCAGGCTGGTCTTGAACTCCTGACCTCAGGTGATCTGCCCGCCTCAGCCTCCCAAAATGCTGGGATTACAGGGGTGAGCCACCATGCCTGGCCTCCCAATTATTACTAGTAAGCAAATTCAGTAAGATGCATATGATTTCTCCATGTGCCTCTCTCTATCTGCCCCTCTCAAGGCTAATCAGCCTTTGACAGAAGGCATACAACTGGAATAAAAAGTTTCTTAGTACTATTGAATCAGTTCTTTGAAAGAGATATAGATAAACCAGAGTAACTTTTGAAGAGGGGACCAGTATGGTGAGAGAATCTAAACATCATAATATCTAAAGAAGAGCTTAAGAAACTAAGAATACGTAATCAGAAGGAAAAAGTCTCAGAAGGCATAGAAAGTATAGATTAGCTGCTGTCACATGTTTGTCGTGTTTTGATGACCTTAGAGTTACCATCTCCCCAAATTGTTGATTTGGAACCTATGGGATTGAGAACCAATGGACACATTCAGAAAAAAAAATGAGAGAGGGTTGGCTCTGTCTTCACTGGGTATCAAATGCTGAATTGATTCCTGTTGGAAAGAAATAAAACAATATGGGAAAACTAAGAGGCAGTGTTAGGAAATGCTATCAAAAGAGAATTGAGCTAGATATGACAATGGCAACAATAATGGCTTTATTTTGAACACATAATACTAGGCACTATGTCATACTTTTAAAATATCACTGCCTCTCAAACCTTCTCACTCTAGGATCCTTAATGACAGAAGAAAAAGAATTATTACTTCCAGATCCCTGGAGACAAAAGAATTCATGGCAATAGTAAGATTGTTGGGAGTTCTTAGATTTTACGTTAAAAAATCATGACACTTTTAAATTCTGCTTCATAAGACAGTAGTGTTTATTTTAGGTTTTATATTTATCTGCCTTTTGAGATAGACAGATACAGATAGGATATAGATATAGATTCTTAAAAAATATAGATAGGGTCTCGCTCTGTTGCCCAGGCTTGAGTGCAGTGGCACAATCATGATTTGCTGAAGCCTCAAACTTCTGGCCTCAAGCAATTTTCCCACCTCAGCTTCCTGAGTAGCTGGGAGGGTGGGTGGCGCATACCACCACACCTGGCTAAATTTTTTAATTTTTTTGTGTTTTGAGACAGTTTCTTGCTTTGTTCCCCAAGCTGGTCTCAAACTCCTGGCTTTAAGCAATCCTCCGGCCTCAGCCTCTCAAAGTTCTGGGATTACAGGCGTGAGTATCATTTCCGACCCTTAAGGAGGTGTAAACATGACCCCTGATTATAGTCAGGTGTGGTGGCATGCACCTGTAGTCCCAGCTACTAAGGAAGCTGAGGTGGGAGGATCACTTGAGCCCAGGAGTTTGAGGCTTCAGTGAACCATGATTGAGCCATGGCATTCCATAAATAAATACAAATATATATGTATATATATTTTTATTATATATCATATTTTGTAATATATAAATATACATTTATATTTACATAAAATTTTTTGAAACTCTGGGACCTGCCCTTCAAGAGCTGTATTTATCATATAACTTGTTTGAGGGGGCCTCTTGAAGCACCATTGCATAACTCTGTGGGTATACATACTCCAGTTCCTGAATGACAGCCAAATATTTAGGAAGAGGGTGTTTTTAATATAGTACTCTTGGAATAATATAGAACTCTTTGAAGATGGAAACTTGTACACAGAGTGACTACTAGGTTCCCAAGGATGATTTCAAACCAAGGATGATTTCAAAACCAATTGGATTTAAGTCTACTCCTTCAATTTCCCCAGCAGAGGCAATCTCCACCTCTATCCCTCAGAATTATCCCAACTCCTAGGTTGTGAGGAGTGAACACTCAACTGCTATAGGGTAGGGCAAAAGGTAGCAAAAGGTCAAGGACAGGTAGATGCTTTAAATAGACAACCATTTAAATGTCTATGCAAATGGACAACCCAACAGATAGAAGAAATTAACTAGTTTGCTGCTGAATTAAATAAGCTCTAAGTCCTAAGCTCTAAGTCTCCTATTCTTAGAGTAGACACTAATATATTCAATGTACTTTTGTCAGTGAGCCTGGCAAAAATATGGCACTTATTAAATTATTCAGTTTTGAGCTGGAAGAAATCTTAAGGCTAATTTAGTGCAGCCTCCCTCATTCTACAGTTGAAAGAACTGAATCTCTATAAAGGTAAGTTGCTTGCTGAAGACAACATGGATTTAGAACTGGGCTAGACCCTTTTATTCCCAATTGAATGTTCTTTTTACAGTGACAAGGCAAGCTGTCGTGGAAAGAGAAGCTTTAAAATGGTACACACAAGTGCATCACTTTCCTGGCCTTGTGACCTTGGGCAAGTTTCTAATCCCTTTTGAGCACCAGTTGCCTCATCTGTAGAGTGTGAATGATCATAATCTTCAATGGATTCTTCCAGGGACTTAAAGAAGTAACGCTTGCAAAGGAACTAGCACAATGCCCAGCATATGGAATTTGCCTATGAAAATACTATTGTTCTCCAATTTCCAGCCCTTCTTGTTGGGTTGTTTGCCAAGTCCTCCTGCTGATACTGCACCCATGGTATTAGGAACAAGAGTGGACTTTCCTCTCCTATTTATAAATTATACAACAGAGAAAGGGGGAGGGGAATGCAGTGAAATATTAACAGTTGAGGAACTGGATGAGAGGAGCCTGGGAGATCTTTGTACTTGCAAATGTTCTGTTTAAGCTTGAAACCATTTCAAAATGAATTATTTTTCCATGGAAAAATAAAATGGACACCTCCACATGTTGCTTTCTTCCATTCCAAAGCCCAATTGCATAGCAACTGGACTGAGGTTTTTAACCCCAACGTGTAATGTAAACTACATATTAGTAAGCTCACCCTTCCAATCCTCTGTTCTAGAGGAAGTCGGGCTTGTGATTCCCCTTTCATTTGTTGAACACATAACACAAAGAGGAACTGTTCTCAGGCTCAAGTCACGGGCTGGAACTCAGAAGTGCTTTGGTTTAAATGATGAATGCATGGTCACCCACGTTTAACCACCGATTGAGAGAAGGTCACATGCTAAATCAGAAAAGTCCCAATGAAGGGGAAAGTAATTGAGAGTCTTTTGTACCCAAAATAGTACAAATAGGTTCCAGCTGAGAAGGAACTCAAATTAGTTTTCCTTTCACAGAGCTTTAATGCTGTATTTCTCAACATGATTTGGAAGACACCTATACCAACAAGTGTTATCATATACACATTCTTCTTTATCTGATAAAGCACCAAGATCCTGGTCAAACCATAAGTTTGGTAAGCAGAAATGGCCCCTACCTACATTGTCTTTAACTACACGGAAAGCCCTTCATGTTTTGAGGTGTAAATAATCTGTAGACAGTTTCTACAAGGAAAAGAGGAATAATAATAATATTGTCTTAACAAGGATCTTTTCAGATCAGAGTAGAAATGCTAGCATAAATCCAAAGCAACTTCCCCTCACCTAAATCTCAGCATAAAACTCATTTATTCACTCGCTTATTTAGTATTTCTTGAATTCCTCTTCATTGCCATTTACGCTAGGTGGTGATTAGGGGATATTATGGAGAGTAAACCAGATGTGGTCTCTGCTCTCACTGACCACAACCTAGTGGGGAAGACAGGCACGAACAAGCAATCATAATGAGTGGAATGAGTTCTCAGGCAGATGATGTGGGGAAACACACAGGAGGGGCACTCAGCTCAGTCTAGTGGGGCAGGGGGGCTTCCCAGAGGTAGTTACATCAAAGCTGAGATCCAACGTTCAAGTTAGAAGTAATCAGCCAAGAATGTTTCCCAAGCAGAAGAATGACATGTGTCATTATCTGAAGATTAGAAATTCCAAAAGGCTGAAGTGTGGAGTGCAGGAAGGTTGAGGTAAGGAGGAAAAATGAGACCAGGAGGAGGTTTCACATGGCACATGTTGAATGTTAAACAGCACATACTCCCTCCGAGGGAAGACCTTTACCATGGAGTTTGCAGGGCTGTTTCCCTGGCCTTCTTTCTGAGACCCAATTTTCCCTTGGGAGATAAGATGACCTGGGTAAAGTGGACTTTGGACAAACGTGTTCTGTAGGCATGTTTTCTTTGGTGTCTTCTCTCTCCCTTATTCCAGTCCCTTTCTTCAATTCTGGTGTTATAGCAGAAATAATTAACATTTATGGTATGTGCCTGGTACCACCAACTCTCAAAATAACCCTAAGGGATATTATTATTATTCCTATTTTACGATAAGGAAACTTGGGCTCATGTACTAACTTTCCCAAGGTCATAGTACTAATAAATGGCAGCACTGATATGAGAACCCAGTGTTACCTGAATTCAAAGCTCATCCTCCTAATTATCCTGGTACCCAACCTCAAGTCATGTAGTTGGCATCCCATTCCCTGCAAAGCCTTTCTCTCAGTTATCCATCAGCTAGTTAATTAAATGAAGTCATTATGGGCTGGGCACACAAAAGATATTCAAAGTGCTGATGACTGCAGTATCAACTGATAGAGTTAGCTACATTAACCATGGTGTTTAAATAGGGACCTCTCTAAGACTAAAAATACCTTTAGGGCTGAAAGCCATGAAACTCTTCCTATGAGAAGATGAGTGGCGTTGATAGATGGAGTTGTAACCATGGCAGCCTCTTAAGTCATACCATGGAAACAACTGAGTGCTTTCCTGCTTGTTGCTATACTACTTGCTCTTAGGTGATGCATCTGAGGTCTTAACAGAAACCCATCCCACACCACCCCTTTCTTCCCCTGTCTCATGAATCAGAGTGTTACACAGAGGAGAAAAATTAGGCCCTTTCCTAAACTGCACCTATAATAGCAACTACAGAAGTAGGAATTTCCACCACGGTCAAAAGGGAAATTTAGAACACTCTCATGCCAAAAGTGTTCTTCCTACTCTGCAATCCATGGAACGCATATATATTTTTTAAACCAACAACATGACTAGCTGTGTGTTCTTGGAAAAAAAAAATTCACCTTTTGGAACCTATTTTCTTTTTTCTATTTTTTTTAAAGCTTCAGAAAAATTCTCTCTAAAGATCACTCCAGGTAAACAACTCTAAGAAACAAGCTGCATCGAAGACTTTTCTCAGGTGGTATCTTAATGCATCTAGATACAGCGTGAAGTTGAAAGGGACTTGAGGGACCTTCTAAGCTAACTCTGCTAGACTGCTTCACTGATCTTTGCTTTCCTTATCTCTAGCATAAAAAAATACTTAAATGTTTGCTATTGTTGAGCGACCCCCTAATCTGATGTGAGAACCCCATATGATATTATCTCTCACACATGGCCACTGTCCATTGCGTGTTCATTATACACCTCGAAGGCTGAGAAGCTCACTAATTCTGGAGACAACTCATTTATTTTTCGGGCAACTATAACTGCTATTGACTTGTCTTTATAGTGAGCCAGAATCCACTTCCTGTCATTGTACTCTTCAGAGAAAACACTCTGGGCCACATGAGAGGTGGCCCAGACAAAGGACAAAGCTGCATGGGCTTTAATAAGCCATAAAGTTATGAGGGCCCTTAAAGGTCATCGTTGAGCTTCCTTTCCACTGGATGTGTAAAAAATAATCTATGCGAGGAGAAAAGACAAAAATACTGACCTTGTGAACAAAAGGAAATGGGGTGAAAGCGAACCAGGCCTCCCTGTGAACAGGGAGCGTGTTCATGCTTTTTTATAAATAAAGGATGAGAGGGGCCCAATCCAAACTATAAATGCCCCACAGGTTCTTCTAGTCATGAAAGAGAGAATGTGAGAAACTCAAATGAATCACTTTCTTAATTCAGGCTACTAGGCAGACATGACAGTGAAAAATGTGTCCCAGGAGAAAGGGTCGTGCCTATTAAGACAAGTGTAGCGTCGTTTCAAACACAACTTCCCTGCACTCTGATAAAAAGCCTTGCTGGGCTGCTCAGTCTCTAGAGAAAGCGCCCCATTCATTGCCTCACACCCTGGGAGAAGGAGTAGAGGCCACTTCTGAAAAGACAAGTTGTTAAATAAAGTGCAATAGAGAGGGGCCACCTGCCAAGGGTCAAGGGTGGGATTTAGGGGCATTCTCTTGTGGATCCCTTTTTGTCCTGTGAGGGCATAAAATAGTTTGGGTTGTACAGAAGGAATGAAGTTTCATGGAGAGAAGAGAGTAAGGTTTCCCCTCTGATTAGCTGCAAACTTGAGCAAGACCCTTAACCTCTCTGTAGTTTAGTGCGCCAGTCTCTGACCAAAAGGTGGAAGCGTGCCACACAGGCCTTCTGTTGGGGTCTCGCATTTACTTATATTATTTCCTCTGTTATGGGTGCTCTGATTCCCAAATTCTAAGAAGGAAATATGTAAACTTCCCTACGCCAGTCATTTCCCCTAGCAAATGGCCATGGGAATGGTCAACACTGCTGAGGAGCTGCTGGGAACCCCACATTTGTTGCAGTCCCGTTCTAGGGTCTTTCATTGTTCTGAGCCAAAACCTGATCCAGAGCTACCAAGGAGTGACTTTTTTCCCAGGATTATGAGTCACTCACAAAGTACCAACTCCCCGCTCCCCAGGACCCTTGGAGCTTCCTAAACAAGCCCAAAGCCATGGCTCATGTTCTCCATATTTTAGGGTAACCTTACCCAGAGTCTATACTGAACCTGACATGAAAACCTAATAAGAGTTCCCAGGAGCCTTAGAGGCAGACTGTAGATCAGTGTACTATGGGGTCTAAACTTGGCCACTGAACAAGCCACTTAGCTTATTAGAGTGAGAGGATGGGCAGACACTGCTGCTAACTATCCTAAATCTCAAATCAAAGACTTTTCATGATACCTTTCTTAATTTCAGTCATGCCAACAGGGACCAAAAGTAATATTTGGGTGAAACAAGACAACTGTTTAGTTTGTGGCCAATGATCCCATCTTTTCCCCACCCTTCTTCATGTGATTCACCAGGAAAACATCAAAAGCACTTCCCCTCTCACCCACAGCAACCTAAAGGGTCTATGAGTGGGACTTACAAGGACCTTGCTGCTGTCTGGATTGATGACACTAGGCAGACTGGATACATGGGTGTTCATCTGTCACTCAAAATTGGCTGGACTCTCAATGATAGTAGCAAGGTATTTTAGCTTTTATAAACCTGTTTTGATCATTGTCCAATCTTCCAACTATATTAGATCTTAGGATTTGCTTTTAGAGCCAGAGAATAAACAAACAAAGTTCATAAGAGACTTTCCAACTTTATATGCTACAATGTTGTGAATGTGACTATGATAAATTTTTAAAAAATTCTTCCTGTAATACAGGCCTCAGAAAGAAACTACTTCTTTCCTTCCTGAATGTTGGTATTCACATTAGTTTTTGTACGCCACATGGTCTATAGCTCTGTCTCATTGCTAGGAGAACTATCAATGACAACTCACTTGCCCTAAGCACCTACACGTTGTTAAGAATGTATTAATTACAGTAACAGAAAACAACTCCTTCCTTGTGGCTTTCATGAATTACACAAACTGTGTTTTAATTTTTCTGATTTTTCAAATAAGTTCAACCATGTGCTACACCACTAAAGTTACTTAATAATGTTTTAAGTCTAATTCTGTAAAGACATTATTATTCAACATTCTTGGTCAAGTATTCCAAAGGTCCTGATGCATTGCAAAGTATACCCTTAAAAGAGTTATTATTTTTTCCACTTTTGTGTATAATTTTCCCACTAACCTGCACTTCACCTGTTTTTTTCTTACTTTTCCATTCATTCTCTCATCTTTGATTCGTGCTCTATTTTGTGCCTTTCTGTTCCTTTTACAATATTCTGATCTTTTCTTTGTTTCTGATAGTTTCAGCTCCATTCCATTCATCAGCATTTTCGTATTCTTCCTCACTGACATCTGCTGCTATGGGTTTCTGTTTTTGTTCTCTGGATTCAATGCACGGCTTCCCTTCCATTTTCCTCCCTCTCTGTCCTCCGTGTCTGTGAGCTTCTTTGTCTTTTTGTGCTGCTGATCGGACTCTGGACAGGCTTTGAGAAGGCTGTAAGGAGTTGGCATTCTGGCCACAGCTAATGATGATCCAACAGCTATTTAAGCAGCAGGCAACTTACAATATTCAAGCAAGAAAGAAAAGCACAGAGAGCACACTCAGCCACATACTTTTCAGAAATGTCAGTGTTCTACAAACGCAATGGAGGCTGGCTCTATTTAGTGTTCAAATTGGCTTGCCTCATTCAACAAATAGATCTTATGCTCAGCCTCTGGGAGTGGGTGCTGAAGACCTTTTCCCTTCTAATGGAGATTGGATTTTGTTTGTGCTGTGGTGTTTTGTTCCTGTTTCCTTGTATGCATCTATTTACCAAGGAAGTAATTTCACTTCTTTGTGCTTTGCTTTGCCCACCTGACTTGCTGGGAGGTTTTCTGGTGCTTATTTCATCTCCCATAGTGGAGACAATGCTTTATGCCTGCCTAGGTGGCACCACCATGAAAGGGGGTGTGCCAGATATGGGGGTCACAAACACAGTGTGGCAACATGGTCTCATGGGGCATTTCCCAAACTGCATTACCCTATCAATCAGCATGTGTTTCTGAGCACTTTATAGTTCTCTGTTAGATTTTGAAGGTGGTACAGAGATTTATTAAGCATGTTCACTGCCCTCCTGAAGGCAGCAAGCTAGCTGTGGAGACAAGACTAATGCACACCAAAGAGATAAAGTCCCCAAGCAAAGCTCCATGTGTGATTAAATGCCACAGTGAGGGAGACAGATTGGAAGAGCAGCTGGGATTGAGATAAAGACAAAATCAGTGTTGACTGGAACAAATAGAGAGAGCCCCTGCTTTGATGTGGACCAAGAATGTGGGTAGCATTAGAGAGCAAGCCCAGGAGGTGCAGAGGGTTCCAGGTCACGATTGTGACACATGTCACTCTACCTGTTGGGCTGCCCCAGGTCTCTGTCCTTGGACTTTTTTTTCTTCTCCATCCAAATTCTTTCCCATGGCTTTAAT
The DNA here is from genome assembly GCF_029289425.2 of Pan paniscus. Classification (NCBI taxonomy): domain Eukaryota; kingdom Metazoa; phylum Chordata; class Mammalia; order Primates; family Hominidae; genus Pan; species Pan paniscus. The sequence continues at coordinate 110,776,520 of NC_073258.2, forward strand.
ACTGTCTAATAGGCCAATGATTCTTAAATGTATGACTCAAGCCAGGATCTCTCTGAATTCCAGACTTGCACATCTATTGTTTACTTGATCTTTCCAATTGGTCATGACATAAGCGTTTTCAACTTAACATGACCAAAACAAAATTATTTTTTTCTTCTCCAAAACCCACTCCTCTTACAGTCTTTCTCATCTAATTAAATGACACCGCAAGTTACCAGTTGCTTAGCCTGAGAATCTGGGGTCATTCTTAATTCCTTTTTTTTTTTTTTGAGACAGAGTGTCTGTCACCCAGGCTGGAGTGCAGCGGCGCCATCTCAGCTCACTGCAACTTCCACCTCCCGTGTTCAAGTGATTCTCCTGCCTCAGCCTCCCGAGTAGCTGGGATTACAGGCATGTTACAGGCACCACACCTGGCTAATTTTTGTATTTTTAATAGAGACAAGTTTTCGCCATATTGGCCAGCCTGCTCTCAAAGTCCTGACCCCAAGTGGTCCACCCACCTTGGCCACCCAAAGTGCTGGGATTACAGGCCTGAGCCACTGTGCCCAGCCCATTCTTGATTCTTCTTGTTCCCTTACATCCACATTTAGTTAGGAAGTTCTGCTGTTCAACTCTAACATATTGCACACATCCTGCCAGTCCCTACTATCTCCATTGCTATAACTCTAACCCAAATGACCATTATCTCTCGTAAACTACTATGACGACCTCCCACTAGTCGGCCCAACTCCACTGTCGTCCCTCTATGTCCCGTTACCCACGTAGTAGTCAGAACCATCTTTCTAAAGTGAAAATCAGGGCATTTGCTCTCTGGGTGAAAGTTCTTCAGTGGCTTTTCATTCCAATAGAATAAAATCCAACTCCTTACCATGGCCCTGCATGATCTAACTCCTGCTTCCTTCTCTGACCTCATCTCTCCCCACGTAGCTCCAGTCACACAGGGCTTCTTTCACTCCTTCAAATATCCCAAGTTCACTCTAGCCCTGGCCTCTGCACCAGCTGTTGCCTCCGCCTGAAAAGCGTGTGACTCCCATTTCTTTATTCTCTTCAGTTGGAATATCTCCTCTACAAAAATTAAAAAATCGGTCTCTATCCAATGGCTGTGTTTTATTTTCCTCCCAAGATTTATCTAAAATTGGCCAGCATGGTGGTTTATGCATGTAATCCCAGCACTTTGGGAGGCCAAGGGGGGTGGATCACCTGAGGTCAGGAGTTCAAGACCAGCCTGGTCAACATGGTGAAATACAAAAATTAGCCAGGTGTGGTGGTGTGCACCTGTAATCCCAGCTACTTAGGAGGCTGAGCCAGGAGAATCGCTTGAACCCGGGAGGCGGAGGTTGCAGTGAGCCGGGATCACACCATTGCACTCCACCCTGGGTGACAGAGCAAGACTCTATCTCAAAAAAAAAAAAAAGACTTATCTAAAATTACTGTAGATATTTACTTGTTTTTGAGTTTGCTCTCTGTCACTTCCCTGAGGATAAAATCCATGAGTACAAGTATTATGTTCATTGCACTGTTTCTCCAGTGTGTAGAATAATGCTAACAAGTGCTCAATAAATGATTGTTTAATGAAACAAGCTGACATGGAACGAGCCCCTATAGGGATGGGGGGAAAATACAGTCTGAATGGGAGTGTGCAAACTTGGCAGGAGGACAGAACTCAGGGATGAGGTGGAGATCACAGGATACATCTCATGCATAGACACTGCTCTCATCTCATCTAGGCAATTTGGGTTTTAGACTTTGGAGAAGCCCTCAGAGAGAAGAAATCAAATAACAATGTATATGCCAGTATTTCTGTGTACATACTGAGGGCACGAGGCAGACTATCCCATTGGCAGGAGAAGGTTACTGTTAACAGCAGTTTGACAGGAAGATGGTTGGAGCCTAAAGCAGAAGTGCCTCCCGTGTGCCAGGTCTTTTCCCTAAGCACTTTGCATTCATTAGCTTATTTCATCCTTACAACAATCTCACTCTAAAATAGGTATTATTATTCTCATTTTATAGATGAGAAAAATCAAGGCTCAGAAAGGAGGTTATGGAGTGATATTTTGGCAGCATGTAAATAACCAATTCCTTTCACCTCATGCAATGGTTTGTAACCTGGCCGCTCATTAGAAATCACTGGGAGCTCCTGAATATCTTGATGCCCAGAAACCATTTCAGACCGATTTCATCAGACTCTCTGATGGTAGGATATAGGTGTCAATAGTTTGCAAAGCTTCTCAGTAATTGCAGTGAGCAGCCAACCTTCACAACCACTGATCTAATGGGTTTTGTGACCACTGATGATTCTGCTTGATCCATGCCTCCATTTTTTAAATTAGGGGTTGAAAATTAGTGATATGCTAACCCTGTAATTATTTCTGCCTGTATTAAAAAAAAAAAAGAGAGAGCTTTCCCTCATCAGTTGGGTTACCTGACTGTTCTAAAATACAATTCTACTGAAAAGGCGGGACAAATTCTTAATTCTTTTCTCATATTTTTTTTTTTGAGATGGAGTTTTCATCTTGTTGCCCAAGCTGGAGTAAAATGGCATGATCTTGGCTCACTGTAACCTCCGCCTCCCAGGTTCAAGGGATTCTCCTGCCTCAGCCTCCTGAGTAGCTGGGATTACAGGTGCATACCACCACGTCTGGCTAATTTTTTGTATTTTTAGTAGAGATGGGGTTTCACCATATTGGCCAGGCTGGTCTCGAACTCCTGACCTCAGGTGATCCACCCACCTCAGCCACCCAAAGTGCTGGGATTACAGGTGTAAGCCACCGCACCTGGCCTCTCATATACTTCTTATTCCATGCGGGAAACCCACATGGTTACACTAGTCAGATGTCAAAGAGGCTAATAGAAGGGGAGCCCACCAGGATTCTGACTCTCAAAACCCTCATTCAAAAATTATCTTGTGTATAATCTTTGATACCCTCGCTGTGTGATTATCTGGGCTGATTTTCTGTTTGGTCTCCGTATTAGTTTCCCATGGCCACTGGAACAAATTAACACAAACTTGGAGGCTTAAAACAACAGAAAATTTCTCTTTTCACAGTTCTGGAGGCAGGAAGCCTGAAATCAGTTTCAGTGGATTGAAATCAAGGTGTCAGCAGGGCCATGCTTCCTCCAAGTTCTAGCAGAGATATTCCAGCATCTGGTGCTTGCGGCATTCCTTGACTCGTGGTTGTGCCCATCCAGTCTCTGTCTCTGTGGTCCCATTGCCTCTTCTGGGTGTGTCAAATCTCCTTTGGCCTCTCTCTTATAAAACATCTGTGATTGCATTTAGGGCAAATCTGGGATAATTTAGGATCATCTCCTCATCTCAAAATATTTAGCTCAATCACATCTGCAAAAGGCATTCCCCCCCCACCCCCCACCCTCTGTTAGTGAAGAGGTTCCAGAGATAAGGAGGTGGATCTCCTTGGGAAGCCATTTTTCAACCTACCATAGTGTGACGGTTAATTTAATGCTGACACACTTCCCTGGGCCACAGGGGGCTTAGAGATTTGGTCAAACATGATTCTGGGTATTTCTGTGAAGGAGGTTTTGGATGAGATTAACATTTAAGTCGGTGGACTGGGTAAAGCAGATTGCCCTACATGATGTGGGTGGGGTTTATGCAATCAGTTGAAGGTCTGAGTAGAACAAACAACTGACCCTCTTCCTAAGAGCATTTTCCTGCCTGATGGCCTTCAAACTGGAACATCTTCCTGCCACCTACCAGCCTTCAGACTCCAACTGGGACATCAGCTCCGAAGATTTTGAAGTTGCCAGCCTCCATAATCATATTAGCCAGTTCCTTAAAATAAATCTCTTTCTCTGTATGTACACATCCTATTGGTTCTTTTCTCTGGAGAACCCTGACTAGTATAACAGTCTCAGGAGAAGACCAGCCTTATGAGGAATCAGTCAAGATGTGGTTTTCCTCTTTTCACTCCCTCCCTCCTCCTAAATCCTATCAATATTACCTCTTCTCCTAAATCCTATCAGAGGAGGAAAATATATATGTATAGAGGTTGAGTATCCCTTATCCAAAATGCATTTCAGCAGCGTTTCACGTTTTGGATTTTTTTAGATTTTGGAATATTTGCATATATATAATGAGAAATCCTGGGGATGGAACCCAAATCACAAAATTCACTCATGTTTCATATATACCTTATACACATAGACTGAAGGTAGTTTTATACAAGATTTTAAATAATTTTGTGCATGAAACAAAGTTTGTGTACATTGAAACATCAGAAAGCAAAGGTGTTACTATCTCATGCCAGTGTTCAAAAGGTTTTAGATTTTGGAGCATTGTGAATTTCAGATTTTTAGATTAGGGAAGCTCAATCTCTGTGTGTGTGTGTGTGTGTGCATGCGTGTGCGCAACCTAGCAATCACCTATTAGAATATTAGAAATGCCCATCTCCCTGCAAGTATTAACAACTCAGACTCCTCTCCCTCTCCTTCTCTGTAATTTCACTTCCTTTGTATTACAAAAACCTAAAAATTATCTTTGTTCTTGCTCTTCTCGTTCTGTCTCCTTTTAATTTATATATATTAACTTCTATTCCTCAACTTTATGATAGTTAAACATTTTTCATCTTCTTTCAAGATTTGCTCCACAGTTAATCTCAAAATGTGTTTCCACAGCTTCCTGTGCTTCTTAATAAAGTTAGGCAATGCTAGATTTCAACAGAAAAAAAGGTTGTAAATCTCTCAGATAATATCCCACTTCATTCCAGACCTGTGGTTTTGTTGTTGTTGTTGCTGTTTTTGTTTTGTTTTGTTTTGTTTTGTTTTGTTTTTTGCAGGACAGTTTAACCTTGTCTTTCTAGAGTTTGGCGAGGCTCATCAGATCTCAATTGGTTCCACACTCTTTTCCCCTACTTGAGTTCTCAAATAGCTCTATTTAACATCAATATTTCTTTCTGTGTTCATGGCAGGTGGTAATTCATTTGTAAGTGTTCACTTGGCCTTGAATGTCTTTCACAGTATTCTGTCACCAACCGAGGGAAGGAAAGTGCAGTGCAGAGGCACCAACCAGCATGCCAAAAAACAATTATATCCTTATGCTGGGCATCCTATCCAAGAAACTTCACACCGGGTTGTTTTTTTTTAATCCCTTGCTTTCCAATTTCTCAGGGAGGTACATAAGTGTCCTCACATTTTACAGGGAAACAAGATAGTACTTGATATTAAATTATGACAATCAAGGCACTGCATTACAGGAACATGACTTTTTTAGTTCTGTTTATTTGTAATAGCTAAAATACTTCCTACCATGTCAAATAAAGTGTATTTTCTATTAACTTGCATATACTTCTCATCAAGCCGATACTCCTACTATGTGACTCTGTTGCTAGACCTCAATTATTCGGAAAAGTTTAAAAATTGGGTGTGTGGATAATTTAATTTTCTGGTAACTCAAAAGAAAATCATTTTTATTCTCAATCTTTATTACTAAGTAACCTTTCTTGGCCAGGCATGGTGGCTCACACCTGTAATCCCAGCACTTTGGGAGGCCAAGGCAGGCAGATCACCTGAGGTCAGGAGTTCAAGACCAGCCTGGTCAACATGGTGAAACCACATCTCTACTAAAAATACAAAAATGAGTTGGGTGTGATGGCGGGCACCTGTAGTCCCAGCTACTTGGGGGACTGAGGCAGGAGAATTGCTTAAACCTGGGAAGCGGAGGTTGCAGTGAGCCGAGATCACGCCACAGCATTCCAGCCTGGGTGACATAGTGAGACTCTGTCTCAAATAAATAAATAAATAAATAACCTTTCTAAAATGTGAGTCCATTCCTCAGTCTCAGTAAGCATGGAATAATAGACATAATTGACTTAGTTCTAGATGACTAGGGACTTTGCAATATGGTGGGATGAATACTCTAAAAAAACGAAATTATAACCAGAGTAAATGTTCTTCATCTGGGGCTCAGATAGAGCTCCATGGTTTATGAACTGCCTGAAGTTATATACAAAATATAGTACATTTTTCTGTGAGAAAATTGATAATTTTTATGAAATTTTTAAAGGAGCTGAGATGAAAATAGACCACCTTTTTAGAATATGCAATGTATGTAGAACATGATACTAATTATAAAAGTTTTTTTTAACTACAAAAAAAAACACCTACATATTCCTGTTCACGGCTCTACATAAATATAGTAAAGTATAAATCCTCCTTGGAGTTGATAAACACCAAATTCAGAATAGGGCTGACCTCGATGCCTTAGTTTGCTCAGGCTGCCATAAGAAAATACTACAGACTTGGTGGTTTAAGCAGCACAAATATATTTCCTTATAGTTCTGGAAGCTGGAAAGTTCAAGATCAAGGTTTCTGCTGATACAGTTCCTGGTGAGGGCTCTCTCCCTGGCTTGCAGATGGTCACCTTCTCACTGTATTCTCACATGGCAAAGAGAGCTCTGGTGTTTCTTCCTCTTCTTATAGGACAACCAGCCGTATCAGATTAGGGACCCATTCTTATGACCTCATTTAACCTGAATTTCCTCCTTAGAGGCCTCATCTCCAAATACAGTCACATTGGTGGTTAGGCTTCCACCTATGAATTTTCCAGGGGAAACACTATTCAGACCATAGCACTCTGAGAAAGGGAAATGAAAAAGGAATGGGATTGGAAGATACATGGAGAGTTTTGAGACTATATACAATGTTTTTCTTCTAAATAAATAAATACTTGAAGCCAGTGTGGCAAAATTTGAAATCTAACAGGGTAAGATATATATGAGTTCTCGTTATATAATTCTCTATGATCAAAATATTTTTAAAAACAAGAAAAAACCAAGCACGAACTTGTTTAGATTTTACTAGAGTGTAAGCTCCACATGGGCAAGGATTTGTTCCCTACTATACCCACATTCCTTAAAGCAATGCCTGGTCCAGAATTGGCATTCGTTATATATTTGTTGAATTGAATGAAAAGCCATGGATAGGAAATTAACTTGTATCATTCCTGAGCCAAAAATGTTCAACAACCTTAAGGTAATGTTGTATTCATTGTCTAGGGTTTATTTCCATAAATGAATATTAAAAATCACCTTAACATACAGGAAATAAGGGCCTAAGTATCAAAATGATAATAGTAGTGAACCCAGGTGTGAATGCAATATCTTAATTTATCATAGAATTGACGTGTCAGAGGTTTGGGATTAAACTTGACTTTTTAAAATATTATTCATGCCAATTACATTCCCTTCTAAGGAAATACGACTTCCCCCCAGCCCTGCTAAGGGATGGCAGCAACGATATCTAACGTAGTGCCTGTCTCCCCCCGACTGTAACTGATGGAATCAATGTGGGCACCTGAGCTTGGAGTGCCTCATCTTTTAGCTCGCCAGCAAGCTATGAACTGGGTGAACTGTTTCAAAAGGATAAGCTGAGCCAATCAGATTCCTCTCCAGTAAAAGAGTTCATGGAAACTGACAGATGGAGCAATTGACAGCAAAGGCAGAAACTGAAAATTAAGAACTGTCATAAATGTTGAAGCAGTCATGGTGGACCAGGTAAAGGCCAAAGTTATAAGAAAAATGAAAAGTTTGCATATAAAAATGCAGATGAAGGCAAATGGTAAAGGGAGGAGCATAGAACAGACAGGAAAAAGAGATGTTGAGAGAGAGGGAAAGAGAAAGGAAGGCTGAGATCATTCCTAAATCAACCTAACTAAAAATCATCTCATCAACCTCCTTATTTTATAAGCCTAAAAATTGATAAGTTGGTGACTTGCCCAAGGTCAAGAGTGATGGGGAAAGGACCCTTGCTTCAGTCTTTTAATCTTACTTCGTGCTTCTCAAATTCTATAATGACTCCAGTGATGAGGAGAGTGATGAGGGCTCAGAGGGCACAATCTAAATACGAAATTCCTCTGAAGTTGCAGTCTATTCCATGGCACCTCTGCTTTAATATATGATGATATTTAAATGCATGGTATATGAAAGTGTATCACATTTGATCTTGTGGTTCTCTACTCTGCTCAGCACACTGCATATCCTCCCAGTTTGAGAAGAAGGCTCTATCACAATCCAGGACTCTCTTCATTCCCACATCTGGCAGTTTCAGGTGGAATTCTTTGAATGTGAACTCTCTCTGAGTGTGTAATAGACATTCATTTGGACAAGATCAGATAGATGGGCTTCAGGTGGACTCTTGCCTGCAGAGTTATCGCCTATACTTATGAGTCCCTAAAGCCTCCAGCCTTCTGGAGTCAATCTTCCCTTTAACAGCTTGTTTCAGCAGCCTGACCATCATCATTTCATATGCTGTGAGATGGCCAGTGTCCTCCCCAGGAGGCGGTGCCTATGTTGTCATTAGCTCCTTTCACCTCAGTGAGCTCTTACTACCAAATTCTGATTCTGCAAGTCGAACACTAAGTGCACCCCTAGAAGACAGCTGCATTGCTGCAATGTCCAGCAAATAACTGGAGCACCAGACACCTTTGTTCTTAAATGTTCCCAGATCACCTCTGGAATCCTGTTAATATCTTATCCTGCTACTTGCCCCCAGAGGCCTCACCCCTTCCCTGGGGAGGTCTCTAAGCAAACTTTAAACTCCCCTCTCTTTCTTGAACAGAGCAGCTCAGATCTCTTTTGGTTCTGCTCTTCCTTTTAGGCCCATGTCCTGTGGGCATCAGCTCCCATTGCCAAACAGGTCCATTTATGCATTTTGCAGAAAGAAAAAAATATTTACCCAAGTTAAGGGAAGTTTACAATATTACATTGTAAGGTCACGGTAGGCCTCACTGAAAATATGAGATTTCAACAAAGACCTTAAGGGCATGGAGCAGCTGGCTAAGTCATTTTCTGGAGATAGAACATTCACAGGGGGAAGAGCAAAAGTCCTCTGGCAGGAGGGGAGCTGGTGTGGGCAAGGAGAGAGAGTAGAGAAAGAGATGGGAAAGGCAAAGAGGGTATGATCCGGTCACAATATGCTTGCAGCATATTGTGTGGACTAATGGGAACCATTCTGAGGTTTTGAGCCAGAGAAGTGACATGATCTGACTTTGGTTCAAAGGACTCTGCCTGAGCAGCTTGAGAAGGCATCTTTGTGTGGGGTCAGCCTGGCACGGGATGTCAAAGCCCATGCAAGGAAAGGGTATCATCCTAGGCAGTAACAACCTGGTGAAGATAATCAGAACCCTGAGAGAAATGATGTCTGTGTAGGGGAGGGGTTGCAATGAAAAAGAACCAGCATGCCTTGGAGAAATGCCTGATTCCAAGGCTCAGACAGGGAAAGTATAGGATGGGCCTGGAACATCTCACTGTGCCAGAAGCCAGAAAGTGTTCAAAGAATGATGGGGACAGGGCAAAAGGACACAGATGCCAGCTTTAAATGGTTTCCTCTAGCCAAATTAAGATCGATTCAAACATCAAAATAATGATAGCAATTAGTAAAGTAGGAATAAAATAATAAAATGAATAACATTAGATAACATTAAATGAAAAGTGGAATAAAATAAACCTTGAGTCCATATAAATTTAAATAAATACAAGGATAAATTAACGTATGATGAGAAATGAAATAGTTACATAGTTTCCAAGTAACTTCATGGAAAATATTCATTAATTACAAAGAAGAAAATAGTAACTTTATAGTGGAGAAAATAGGCAGAAACCAAGGTATCAAATGGAACCTCATCAGGAATAGAACAAATTAAAGTTTTGTGCCACCTTATAGGATAGAACAAGAAAAACATGGCTAACTTATGTAATGTTTCTGCCACTGAAGCATAATCTGGATCTATTTATGAGGAAACGTGAGACAGATCCACATTGGGAAACATTTTACAAAATAACTGGTCTGTGATATTCAAAAGTATCACGGTCTTAAGAGTCAAGGAAAGATTGGTCTAAAAAGACATGACAACTAAGTGCAACCCATGATGTAGAACTGATGCTGTTGTTATAAAAGGCATTATTGGGACCAAACTGGTGAAACTTGAATGTGGTTTGAGGATTAAGTAATGGAGATACATCGTTGTTAGTTTCCTGATTTCAGTGTTGTATGGTGGTTACACAGGACAATGTCCTTGTTTGTAGGAAATACACACTAAAATATTCAGGAGGAGAGGAGTGATGAGAATTGGGTCAGCAATTTATGCTTAAACGGTTCCAGAAACATAAGTTATTTGTATTGAACTTGCAACTTTTTCTGTAACTTTGCATTTATTTCAAAGTAAAATGATGATAAAAGAAAACTCTAAGCTGCAGTATTGAGACTACCAATAGGGGTAGAGAGGGACTATTTAAGAGGCAATGACAGCCTCCCAAAGGTGAGAGATGAGGGTGGTTTGAAACAGACGGTAGCTCTGGCAGGGGCAGGAAGGGAATCCGATTATGGATATACAGCATACCGAAGATGCTGCATGATTTTCTGATGGATTAGATGACAGATATGAAGGAAAGAAAGAAAAAAAGGAAGGAAGGAAGGAAGGAAAGAAGGAATGAAGGAAGGAAGGAAAGAAAGAAAGAAAAGGAAGGAAGGAAGGAAGGAAGGAAGGAAGGAAAGAAAGAGAGAGAGAGAGAAAGAAAGAAAGAAAGGAAAAGAAAGAAAAGAAAGAAAGAACGAAAAAAGAAAAGAAAGAAAGAAAGAGAGAGAGAAAGAAAGAAAGAAAGAGAAAGAAAGAAAGGCAGATATTCAAGGATTCCAGTGTTTGGGGCCTGAGCAACTAGAAAGATGGAGTTAACATCAATGACCCAGAAAAGGTTATAGTTCCACCCTCTGCCTCCTTACATTCCTCCCCACTTGCTTTCTTTCTGTGTCCTGACTGAAAATCACAGAGTGCCTTGACCATTCTGTGACCCAGCCAGCTGCAGGTTTTTCCCAGCAGATGTGAGCCCAATCCAAGGCATTAAACATTCCCAGGCGCTGATAAAGGTATCTAGGCTGTTCCCCAAAACACTGAAAGAAACTGGCCTCAGCTGAGTCAAATTCCTTAAACCCTCATATAAAGCCCATGCTCTGAGCCCCTTGCAGCAGACACACCTACGTAGAACACCCGTCTCCCCTTGCTCTCCGCACCAAGGATTGCTGCAGCACTCTGTATAAGTTTCCTTAGTAAATGCTTTGAACTGGTCACCTGGCCTTCAGTGCTTCTTTCTTTAGAAACCTAACCAGTTCCATCTCCAGACGGGTTGAGAGACTCCCTTGTGGGAATTCCCCTGCCCCTACTTCCGGGATGATTCTAGCAACAGATTTGGCAGTATGAAACAGTACGGCGGACTGAAAGCAGGGTATGGATGGGAAGATCAAGAGTTCAGCTTTTAATCTATTGAGTTCAATATGTCTATTGGACATCCAAGTAGATCAATTAGACTTTGGAATATATGAGTACAGAGTTCAGAAGAGAGGAGTTTGGGATGAGATATAAATTTGAGAGTAGTCACCATATGTAAGTTGGAAAACTAGATGAAATCATTAAGGATATGACTATACATAGAAGAGAGAAGAAGACCATATCCAAGGATCCAGATTTCTTTATATATATATAAAATCTCCAAACATTTATTACTTTAAAAGAAATATATCAGCCGGGCACAGTGGCTCACACCTATAATCCCACACTTTGGGAAGCCAAGGCAGGCAGATCACTTGAGGTCAGGAGTTTGAAACCAGCCTGGCCAACATGGTGAAACCTCATCTCTACCAAAAATATAAAAACTTAGCTGGTGTGGTGGCATGTGCCTGTAATCCTACCTACTCGGGAGGCTGAGGCAGGAGAATCACTTGAACCCAGGAGGCGAAGGTTACAGGGAACCAAGATCATGCCACTGCACTTCAGCCTGGGTGACAAAGTGAGACTCCATCTCAAGAAAAAAAAAAAAGAAAGAAAAGAAAAAGAAAAAAAAAGAAAAGGAAAAGAAATATATCAGCTTTATTCATAATTGCCAAAACTTGGAAGCAACCAAGATGTCCTTCATTGGATAACTGGATAAATCAACTATAGTGCATCCATACAATGAAATACCATTCAGCACTAAAAAGAATTGAGCTATCATATAATGTAAAGACATGGAAAAGACTTAAATACATGTTGCTGAGAGAAAGAAGGCAATCTGAAAAAGCTATATACTATATGATTCCAACTACATGACATTCTGGAAAAGGCAAAACTATGGAGACAGTAAAAAGATCAGTGCTTGCCGGAGGTTAATGGAGAGAGACAGATGAATAGGTGGAACATAGAGGATCTTCAGAGGAGTGAAATACTCTGTATGGCACTATAACAGTGGATACATGTCATTATACATTTGCCCAACCCATAGGATATACAATACCAAGAGAAACCCTGGTTATAACTAAGGCAGCTGGGTGATGATAATGTGTCAATGTAGGTTCATAAGTTGTAACAAAGGTAACTCTGGTGGGGGATGTTGGAGCGTGAAGTATATGGGAACTCTCTGTATTTCTATTTTCAATTTTGCTGGGAACCTAAAATTACTCTTAAAAATAGACTTTTTAAAAAGAGATACTTATAATAACATTTAAAAAGTTTGTCTCTTTGATTTGCCACATCAAACTTATAGTTCTGATTAGCTGAACCATCTTATACAAAATTAAAAATATATATACTTGTCTCCTAAAGATATCTAGAGAAAAAGAGAGGAAGATTAGTTATGCTGAATATAGCTTTTGCTTTAAAATTAAATTCATCTTTTTAAAATGCCACTTGTTTATAATAAAATGACCAGTGACTTGTATTGGCCTGAACAGTTCTGTATTTTACCTTCTTGTCTCAGTGGCTCTCTGTCTTAGATTCTATACCAGATCATTGTCTTAAGGGCCCTGCCAAAGGCTACCTAACTCTAGGACACAAATGTCAGTCTCATCTCATGAGTGGGGATCTGAAGTCAGAAACAGAGAGAAAGGAAGGGAATGATTTTGCAGATTTTCATGTAGTAGACACAGTAGATTATAGTAGACAAGTAATCAATATTTGCTAAGAGAATATAGACATATAACTGATACTAATTGATGATAGAAAGAATGAATGTGTTTATTAATTTGCAAAGTGATTGGAATGCTCAGCTTATACTCAGGACTTTTTTTCTCATTAAATTTTAGACTTGGAGGTTGTACCCCTCTGGGCTTATTTAATTTCCTACATAAAATAACATTTTGCCTTGAATATTTATCAAAAATTTAAAGTATCTTAAACATCCTTAAACCAATTCTGCTTTTCCATTTCCCCATTATTGTCAATAATGTCATCCTTTTGTTCTCATGGCATAATATGCATGGAGCTGCTCTATGTGCCCTGACAGTGCAGCGACTCCACTCCATGTTAAGCTCAAGAGACATTTGAGCCATAAAGGACAAAGTTGTGGCCTTAGCCAACAGAGCCCTTGCTCCCCAAACAGTACAATCTATGACATAATCCACCAGGAAGTCCCAAGCCATTAGTTAAAATGTGGAACTTTAGAGAAAGGGAGTGTTTGTTTTCACAAAGAAATCTTGATGATTCTTCCTGACTTCAGCCTGTCCTCTGTCCCTTTACTTTCTCAGTACCTCCACTCTGGCCAGAGTTTGCCCCCATCTGCCTGCCTGCCTCCTGCTTCTTTCAGCTGCCACAATTCCATACCGTACTTTGCCCACTGGGACTTTCCACACTGGTAAGGAAGCAAAGTAGAACCCAAAGCAAAATGTGCTGAACAGACCAAACACACATTTCATATGGATTAGGGTATAATCCAAGCTATAAACCTCTTAGAAGAAAACAGGGGAAAAAGCTTCATGATATTAAATTTAGCAATGATTTCTTGGAGATGATACCAACAGTAAAGACCAAAAAAAAAGAAAAAAAGAAAAAGAAAAATAGATAACTGGACTTCATCAAAATTAAAAACTTTAGGCCAGGCATGGTGGCTTATGCCTGTAATTCCAACACTTTGGGAGGCCGAGGCGTACAGATCACTTGAGGCCAGGAGTTTGAAACCAGCCTGGGCAACATGGTAAAACCCTGTCGCCACTAAAAATACAAAAATTAGCCAGATATAGTGGTGCATGCCTGTGGTCCCAGCTACTCAGGAGGCTGAGGCAGGAGAATTGCCTTAACCTGGGAGGTGGAGGTTGCAGTGAGCCAAGATTGCACCATTGCATTCCAACCTGGGAGACAAGAGTGAAAAACTCCATCTCAAAAATATAAATAAATAAATAAAAACTTTTGTGCATCAAAGGACACTATCAACAGAGTGAAAAGGCAACACACAGAATGGGAGAAAATCATACCTGATAAAGGATTAATATCCAGGATACATTTAAAATCCTACAACTCAAGAAAAACAACAACAACAAAAAATCTGATGAAAAAATGGGTCAAGGACATGAACAGACATTTATCAAAGGATATACAAATGACCAAATAAGCACATGAAGAAGTGCTCAACATCACTACGCACTGGGGAAATGCAAATCAAACCACAGTGAGATACCACTTCATACACTTAGGATAGCTAGTATAAAAACAAAACTAAACAAAAATTAACCAGTGTTGGCAAGGATGTGGAGAAATTGCTGTATGTTGCTGGTAGGAATGTAAAATGGTGCAGCCACTGTGGAAAGTGGAATGGAAGTTCCCCGAAAATTAAATATAAAATTACATAATCCAGCAATTCCATTTCTTGGGTATATACCCAAAGGAAAGAGATATTTGTTCACCAATGTTCATAGCAGCATTATTTACAATAACTAAAAGACAGAAACAACACAAGTGTCCATCAATAAGTGAATGGATAAACAAAATGTACTATATACATTTAATGGAATTACGCAGCCTTTTGGAACAAAATTCTGTGACATGCTACAACATGGGTGAACCTTAAAGGCATTATGTTTAAATGAAAGAAGCCAGTCACAAAAGGACAAATATTGTATAATTCTACTTATTTGAGGAACCTAGAGTAGTCAAATTCCTAGAGACAGAAAGTAGGATACTGACTCCCTTGGGCTGGATGAGGGGTGAAATCAGGAGTTAGTGTTTATCAGGTGCAGGGTTTCAGCTGGGGAAGGTGAAAAGGCTTTGGAGATGGATGGTGGTAACAGTTGCACAGTAATGTGAATGTAGTTAATGCCACAAAACTATACACTTAAAAGTGGTTAAACTAATACACTTTGTTATATATATTTGCCACAATATAAAATATAATCTGGCTGGGTGCAGTGGCTCATGCCTGTAATCCCAGCACTTTGGAAGTCCAAGGCAGGGTGCATCACTTGAGGTCAGGAGTTTGAGACCATCCTGGCCAACATAGTGAAACCCCGTCTCTACTAAAAATACAAAAATTGGCCAGGCATGGTGGCACATGCCTATAATCCCAGCTACTTAGGAGGCTGAGGAGGGGAAATGCTTGAACCCAGGAGGCGGAGGTTGCAGCAAGTCAAGATGGTGCACTGCACTACAGCCTGGGTGACAGAGCGAGACTTAGTCTCAAAAAGAAAAAGAAAAGGCAAAGAAAAAATATAATCTAACTTAAAGACATAATATAAGACATACCAGTCTTGAATTTTATTAATCTCAAAACATAAAATAAAATAGAAAAAAAGTTATAAAAAAATAAAAGAAAGGGAAGTCCTAGCCAATGTAATAAAGCAAGAACATAAGATAAAATGCGTAAGTATTGGAAAGGAAGAAGCAAAACTATTGTTATTTATAGACAGTATGATTATTAAAATCCTATTGAATCTACCCAAAACAAACACTAGAATTAATAAGTGAAATTAGAATTCTTGGAGCATATAAAAAGTCTAACTGTTGTCCTATTTGCCACCAGCAAACAACTGGAAAATAAAACTTTTTTAAAATACCATTAAAAAATATCAAATCCCTAAAAAGGCATCCAGTGAAAAATATGCAAGATTTTAGGGCGGCCATGGACGACAAGGAGGAGATGTACCGGCTCTGGAAAATCCGCAAGACCATCATGCAGCTGTGCCATGACCGTGGCTACCTAGTGACCTAGGACGAGCTTAACCAGACACTGAAGGAGTTCAAAGCCCAGTTTGGGGACAAGCCAAGTGAGGGGCAGCGGCGGCGCATGGACCTCACTGCGCTGGTGGCCCACAACGATGACCCCACCGACAAGATGTTTGTGTTCTTTCCAGAGGAGCCCAAGGTGGGTATCAAGACCCTCAACGTGTACTGCCGGCGCATGCAGCAGGAGAACATCACGCGGGTCCGCAGCAGGAGAACATCACGCGGGTCCGCAGCAGGAGAACATCACGCGGGTCCTCATCATGGTGCAGCAGGGCATGACGCCCTCCGCCAAGTAGTGCCTGGTCGACATGGCTCCCAAGTACATTCTGGAGCAATTTCTGCAGCAGAAATTGCTCATCAACATCACAGAGCACGAGCTAGTCCCTAAGTATGTTGTCATGACCAAGGAGGAGGTGACAGTGCTGTTGGCCTGATATAAGCTCCGAGAGAACCAGCTGCCCAGGATCCAGGCAGGGGACGCCGTGGCGCGCTACTTTGGGATAAAGCATGGGCAGGTAGTGAAGATCATCCGGCCCAGCGAGATGGCGGGCAGGTACCTCACCTACCGGCTCATGCAGTAGCCACCTCCCTGACAGCCCCTAGAGGCAGACACATGGACAATGACCCCCGTCACCTGCAGGATGGATGCCCCTGCCCTGCCGGAGTCTAGCCCCCCAGCTGTCTCCCGGCTGCTCCTCCTCTGGGCTCCCCAAGGCAGGCAGCCTCCACTCAAGAGCTCGCATCCTGGGATGAGTCTTCCCATGGCCCAGCCCGTCCCATTCACCTGTGTATTTATGCGAGATCCGGCCTCAGGAGGTACAAGACCCCCACAGGGAGGTCACCTGGGGGCAGCTGGTGCCTGGCGTCCTCGCCCAGACTGCACAGGGTCCACTGTGTTGGGGGTTTGGGGCCCGTGTCTCCCACCAGCCACTGCTTCCTCCCGGGCTCTCAGCCTCCCACCCCTCGTCTTCCCCCACTCAGTGGCCCTGATGCGTGGTGGCCCCCACCCAGTCTTGGCTCCTTACTCCATTCACAACTGCGCAGGCTCTCAAGACACCACGGTGCAAGATTCCAACTCAGCAGAGTTTTCGGTTGTTGTAGGAGGTTGGGTGTTTTCAAACATTAAAGACATTTTGAGTAAATAAATTTGCTTGATATAAACACCAAAATATATATATATATGTAAGATTTTATCCAGGCACAGTGGTGCATACCTGAAATCCCAACCTCCTAGAGGACTACTTGAGCACAGGAGTTTGAGGTCAGCCTTGACAACACAGTGAGTGCCTCTCTCTCTCTCTCTCTCTCTGCTCCCTCCCTCCTCCCTCTCTATCTCTCCTGCTCTCTCTCTGATTTCTAACTGAAAGCTGCAAAACATTGCTAAAGGAAATTAATGAAGAACAAATAAATGTTTATGGACAATTCTCTGAAAGCTGGAATGTTAAGATGTCCATTATTTTAAAATTGATATATAAATTCAATACAATCCCTATTAAAATTACAGTCAATTTTTTGTAAAAATTGACAAGATGAGTCTAAAATTTATATAGAAATACAAAGGAACTAGAAACAACTTTGAGAAATTACTTAATTTTAAGATTTACTAAAAAGCTACAATAGGCAGGGTGCTGTGGCTCATTCCTATAATCCCAGCACTTTGGGAGGCCCAGGCGGGTGGATCACTTGGGGTCAGGAGTTTGAGACCAGCCAGGCCAACATGGTAAAAATCCATCTCTACCAAAAATACAAAAAAATTAGCTGGATATGGTGGCATGCACCTGTAATCCCAGCTACTCGGGAGGCTGAGGCAGGAGAATCACTTGAACCCATAAGGTGGAGGTTGCAGTGAGCCCAGATAGCACCACTGCACTCCAGCCTGGGCAATATAGTGAGACTCCATCTCAATAAAAAAGCTACAATAATTAAGAGTTTGATATAGGCATAAGCACAGATAAATAAATCAGTAGAACAGAAAAGAGAGTTCAGTAATAGATATGCTGAATTGATTTTTGAATGAGGCACCAAGTCAATTCAATGGGTCATTTGGGGTTTTTTTTCAACGGGTCATTTTTTTTTAAACAAATGCTTCTGGAACAGTAGAATATTTGTACAGGAAAAAAATGAACCTTGATCTCATGTCACTCAATATACAAAAATTAATTTAAGATGGATCATAAACCTAACCATAAAAACCAGGACTATAAAGTTTCTAGAAGAAAACATAGAAAAATATCTTTGTGACCTTAGGAGTCCACCAACATTTCTTCAATAGGACACAAAATGCATTAATAAAATATTAATAGACTGGATTTCATCAAAATTTTAAATTTTCACTCTTTAAAAGACATCATTTACAATATAAACAGACAAGTCACACATAGGAAAAAAATATATTCACCATATATGTATGACAAAGAATGTATTTGTATTCAGAACATAAAAATATCTCCTAAAACTCAATAATAGAAAGCCAACCAATTTTAGAAATGGGCAAAAGATTTAAACAGTCACTTCGTGAAAGAAGATACATGAATGGTCAATAAACTCACAAAAATTTGTTGAATTACAGCAGGAAAATGCTGATTAAAACTACAATGAGACAGTATTTCATTCACACTGAAATGGCTTAATCCATTTGGATGGCTGACTAAACCAAATACTGATGAGGATGAAGAGAAACTAGAACTCACATACACTGTTGGTGGGCATATAACAAGGTACAACCTCACTGGAAAACTCTCTGGCAGTTATGTATAAAGGTAAACATATATTTACATATGAACCAGTAATTCCACCCCTATGTATTTACCAAAGAGAAGTGAACATATATTCACAAAAAAAGAAAAACTTATGTAAGAATACTTATGAAAACTGGCCAGGCACAGTGGCTCATGCCTGTAATCCCAGCACTTTGGGAGGCCGAGGCAGGCAGATCACTTCAGGTCAGAAGTTTTAGATCAGCCTGGCCAACATGATGAAACCAGTCTCTACTAAAAATACAAAAACCAGCCAGGCATGGTGGTGCTCACCTGTAGTCCCAGCTACCTGGGAGGCTGAGGCAGGAGAATCGCTTAAACCTGGGAGGCAGAGGTTGCTGTGAGCCAAGATCACACCACTGCACTCCAGCCTGGCTGACAGAGTGAGACTCTGTCTCAAAAAAAAAAAAAAAGAATACTTACAAAAACTTTATTTATAATAGGCAAATACTAGAAACAATCTCAAATGTTAATCAATGGGAAAATGTATAAACAAATTGCAGTATATTTATACAATGGAATATTACTCAGAAATGAAAAGAAACAACTGCTGATATACACAACATGTATGAATCTTGCAGATATCATGCTGAGTGAAAAAGAAAAACAGACATAACAAATATATACTGTGTGGTTCCCATAAATGAAATCCAAAGACAGGGAAACTTAATTAATGGGGATGGAAATCAAAAAGTGGTTGCCTCTGGAAAGAGGAGGAATTGATTGGAAAAGGGTATGGGAGAATTTGTTTTATTTTATTTATTTATTTGAGACAGGGTCTGGCTCTGTTGCCTAGCCCAGGCTGGAGTGCAGTGGCACAATCATGGCTCACTGTAGCCTCAACCTGGAGTATGAAAGAATTTTCTAAGCTCATGTTGATATTCTATATCTTATTTTGGGGGTGGTAAAATTGAGTCAATCCAATTGTCAAAATTCAATAAACCAAACATTTGATAAAGGATTAATATCCAAAATATATGAAGAACTCAAATAACTCAATAGCAAGAAAACAAATAACCTGATTAACAAATGGGCATCAAGTTCAACAGAACTGAAAAGGAAAAAAAAACACAAGAATCTGAATAGACATTTCTCAAAAGACGACATATGAATGGCCAAAAGGCATATGAGAAAATGCTCAGCATCACTAATCATCAGGGAAATACAGATTAAACCCACATTGGGGCCAGTTGTGGTGTATCAGGGGAACCACCCCCAATATTTCAATGTAGGTTCTTTTCTATTTTCCTTAAGTGTCGGCCAGTCTGAGAAATAAAGGGAAAGAGTACAAAAGAGAGAAATTTTAAAGCTGGGTGTCTGGGGAATACATCACATGTCGGCAGGTTCCACGATGCCCCCCAAGTCGCAAAGCCAGCAAGTTTTTATTAGCGATTTTCAAAGGGGAGGCAGTGTACTAATAGGGTGTGGGTCACAGAGATCACATGCTTCACAAGGCAATAAAATATCACAAGGCAAATGGGGGCAGAGGAGATCACAGGACTGGGGTGAAATTAAATTGCTAATGAAGTTTTGGGCACGCATTTTCATTGATAACATCTTATCAGGAGATGGGGTTTGAGAGCAGACAACCGGTCTGACTAAAATTTACTAGGCGGGAATTTCCTCATCCTAATAGGCCCAGGAGCCCTATGGGAGACCGGGGCTTATTTCATCCCTTATCTTCAACCTTATGAGACAGACATTCCTAGAGCGGCCATTTTAGAGACCTCCCCCTAGGAACGCATTCTCTTTCTCGGGGCTGTTCCTTGCTGAGAAAAAGAATTCAGCGATATTTCTCCTATCTGCTTTTGTAAGAGGAGAAATATGGCTCTGTTCCACCCAGCTCTCAGGCAGTCAGACTTGATAGTTATCTCCCTTGTTCCCTGAGCATCGCTGTTACCCTGTTCTTTTATCAAAGTGCCCAGATTTCATATTGTTTAAACACACATGCTATACGAACAATTTGTGCAGTTAACGAAATCATCACGGGGCCCTAAGGCGACAATACATCCTCAGCTTATGAAGATGACAGAATTAAGAGATTAAAGTAAAGACAGGCATAGGAAATCACAAGAGTATTGATTGGGGAAGTGATAGATGTCCATGAAATCTTCACAATTTATGTTCAGAGATTGCAGTAAAGACAGGCATAAGAAATTATAGAAGTGTTAATTTGGGAAACTAATAAATGTCCATGAAATCTTCACAATTTATGTTCTTCTGCCATGGCTTCAGCTGGTCCCTCCGTTCAGGGTCCCTGACTTCCTGCAACAGTGATGTCTCATGCCCATAATCCCAGCATTTTAGGAGGCCAAGGCAGGAGGATTGCTTGAGCCCAAGAGTTCGAGACCAGCCTTGGCAACATGGCAAAACCCCATCTCTACCAAAATATACAGAAGATTAGCTGGGCATGGTGGTATGCACCTAGTCCAAGCTACTTGGGAAGCTGAGGTGGGAGGATCACCTGAACCCAGGAAATCAAGGCTGCAGTGAGCCATGACTGCACCACTGCACTCCAGCCTTGGCGACAAAGCAAGATGCTATCTTGAAAAAAGTAAAATAAAATAAAAATACTTTGAAACTATATTAATTACATTAGTGTGATATGGATGTAGAAATATGTAGATAAATAAAATATTTTTAAAATCCAGAAACAGGCCCATACATAAATAAGAATTTAGTTTTCTCAATAAAGGTGGCATTTATAACCAGTTAGGAAAAAACATACTTATTTAACAAATAGTATTAGCATAAATAGCTACTTGAAAAAATAAAACCAGACCTTTACTTCACATTATATACAAAAAAATAATGGCAAATGTGCTAAAGAGCTAAAAGTGAAAAACAAATTTAAAAATCAGAATAAAATACAAAAAGAATTTATAATCTTAAGAATGTAAAGCCCTTTTTAAATTATGAAATTCCAGAATTCAAAATTGAAAAGACTGATTTAATTAAATAAAAATAAAAATGTGATGATTAAACATACTGTAAATTAATTTAAAAGACAATACTGGTATAAAATATTAAAACATAAAACAATTAATATTCAATCTATATACAAATCAAAGGTTATAAAAAGGTAACTGACAGGAGACATATAACTGGACAAAAAAGCCTATCAAAAGTTGTCTGACTTCACTGATAATCAAGGGGGAAAAAGTGTCTTTATATTATATTTCTCCCACCAGGTTAATACGAGTTTAAAAGGTTTATAATACCTAAAATAAGCAAAGATGCAGGAAAATAAGCACTGTTAATTAATAAGTGGGTAAACTCTTTGTAAAAGGGAATTTGATAGTACTTAAAATTTCAAATCCATATACCTCTGGCCCAGGTATGCCATTTCTAGGAATCTGTTTCATAGAAATTTTGTCTACATGCACAAATAAATATGTATTAGAATCTTCATTATAGTATTGGCTAAAGCCTTTAAAAATAGAACAATATAATAGGGGAATTAATAAGCAAATTGTTAAATAAACCATGAAACAATCATATGGAAAGTCATGGAACTATTACCAGAAGAAAACAAATTTTCTGACATAACAAAAATTTTACATTCATAGTACAATTTGAAAAACAATGCATACACAATAAGCTTATTTACACATTTTGGATATATGTGGATATTGTGTAAATGTTCAGAAAAAGACTGGAAGGATACACTTCAAACATTTCACAGAGGTTACCTCTGGGAAGGGTAGTGGGAGTAAGCAAAAATTAAGACACCATTTAACATTTTGTTCCATATATCTTCTATTGTTTGAACTTTAGCTTGTACCTCATTTATCTGATTGGACTATGTGGAATTACTGCTGTAAAACAAAAAATATCTGAGACAAGTCTTAATCAATTTAGAAGTTTATTTTGCCAAGGTTAAGGACATGCTTATGACACAGGCTTGGGAGGTCCTGATGACATGTGCCCAAGGTTGTTGGGCTACAACTTGGTTTAATACATTTAGGGAGACATAAGACATCAATCAATACATGTAAGATGCACATTGATTTGGTCCAGGAAGACAGTGCAACTGGACACGGGGGCATCCAGATCATAGGCAGATTCAAAGATTTTCTGATTGGCAATTGGTTGAGTTATTATCTAAATACCTGGAATCAATAGAAAGGAATGTCTGGGTTATGATAAGGGGTTGTGGAGACCAAAATTTTATCATGCAGATGAAGCCTCTGGGTAGCAGGCTTAAGAGAAAATAGATTGCAAATATTTCTTATCAGACTTAAAGAGTCTGTTCTATCAGTCTTGAGATCTCTGTATTGATATTAATGCTGATCAGCTGGGTCTGAATTCCAAAAGGGAGGAGGGTATAATGAGGCATGTCTGACTCTCCCTTTTCATTACACAGCCTGAACTAGTTTTTTAGGTTAACTTTGGAATGCCCTTGGCCAAGAAGACAGGGTCCATTCAGATAGTTGGGGGGCTTAGAATTTCATCTTTAGTTTACACTGCTTATTCGACTATTTTAACCTACAAAAACAGCAATTTCGTAAGACTCAATAGAGTAAGAAATTTATGTGTACTGGCTTTGTAATTTAAATAAATAAGAAAAAAGAATCTATACACAGCCTTGGGATGGAGTTAAAATGAGCAGCATTATCAGGACTCTAAGGGTTTATGAGACGCTGTCCAAAAGGAGGGCAGCACGCAGTCATTTCTCATCTAAAATAGCTGCCCATCCAGCATGTCATCCTTTCTGCTTTCTGTTGTTCAGGAGTTGTATAATCCTCTCAGCATAGGAAGACAGAGGCCCCTGCCTTCTCCTCAACCCTCAGACCCTGGCTCTTGACTGTGACAGAGGTCTCATAGCTCTTTGTACACATCATGACATTTTTACATGCTAGAAATACAAATTTCACATTTTACAAGAGTGATGAGAAATGTGATTGTCGCTATTTCTACACCTCCATTAGTAATTTTCTAAAAGTAATCCTGAATTCTAACAAATTACAGTAAAAGCAATGACCCAGGCATCTTTTTTTTGCCATTACCAAAAACCCCATTAGCAATCTTATTTAAATAGACTGAGCCATTTCCTATAACCACTGCAAATGATTTTAAATCAATCCACATCTTTTCTCTAGTTGAACATACAGTTGTTAAAAACTTCATTTATTTTTTTAAAAATAAGCTATGCTTTCTTATGACCTTTGCACTGACTTACTAAGAATACCAGTGCAATAGTCTCAGTTTAAAAAAAAAACAAGCTCTTCCAATCTATTGAAAGATGGCAGGTATAATAATTTGCTTTTAAAAATTTCAACAAAGTAAATTTGAACAAGGTCTGTAGGTTAGGAAATAGTATTAGATTGATGTTAGTTTCCTGATTTTGACAATTTCTCTGTGTAAGAATATGTTCTTGTTTTCAGAAAATACACACTGAAATATTTAGAAGTAAAGGGTCATTATATGGCAACCCTCAAACATCAGAAAAAAATGATTTGCATACATATATAGAAAGAGAATTATGAAATGAGTGATAAAGTAAGTATTGTAATATGTTAATATCTGGTAAATGTGGGTGACAGGCCAACAGAAATTGTTATTCTGCTTTGCAACTTTAAGTCTGAAATTATTTAGAATGAAAATTAAAAAAAAAAATCCCCCAGCTACTCAGAAGGCCAAGGTAGAGGATCACTTGAGGCCACAGTTTGAGACCAGCCTGGACAATATAGCAAGACCCCATCTCTACAAAAACAAACTTTTAAAAAAATTAAGCAGGTGTGGTGGTGTGCACCTGTATTCCCAGCTACGCAGAAGGATGAAGTGGGAGAATCACTTGAGACTAGGAATTCAAAGCTGCAGTGACCCACGATCATGTCACTGTACTCCAGGCTAGACAACAGAGCAAGACCCTGTCTCTTGAAAAATATATGTATTTTCCCCTAAAATGATTCATAAATTCAATAACAGTAACAAATGCTACTGCCCCTAAGTACCCCTGTAGCAGGTGGCAGGCCAGGCCTTCACAAGGACCCTTTCTAATTCCAATTCCTCGAAGCGATATTATTGTCCCTGTGCTACTGAGTATGTGAGGGCCTCAGCCAGCAGTTCAGCAGTGCTCCCCTGTGCCTACATCCAGCCCCATCTATTGGCTTCAGGGAATATTTTAAGTCTTCACCTTCTCTTCAAGCCTCCTTCCTCCCTCATGCCCCCAACACCCTTATTCCCTCAGCACATTAATTCATGCCTTTGTTCATTATTTAATTATTTACTTTCTCTTCTACATATTCTGAATCTTTTCCTCTCAACTGACTTGCCTCAGGCCATACCATGGTGAAGGCACTCACATCCTTTTTTTCTTTTTTTTTTTTTTTTTTTGAGACAGAGTCTTACTCTTGTTGCCCAGGCTGTAGTGCAATGGCACGATCTCGGCTCACCACAAACTCTGCCTCCCGGGTTCAAGCGATTCTCCTCCCTCAGTCTCCTGAGTAGCTGGGATTACAGTTGCCTGCCACCAAGCTCGGCTAATTTTGTATTTTTAGTAGAGACAGGGTTTCTCCATGTTGGTCAGGATGGTCTTGAACACCTGACCTCAGGTGATTCATCCACCTCGTCCTCCCAAAGTGCTGGGATTACAGGCATGAGCCACCACGCCCGGCCCACATCCTATTTTAAAAGTCCCCCTTAACCCTATTCCACGCTTTTGTCTTCCTTTCATAAGCAGGTTTTTGAAAAAAAAAAAAAAACCTATATCTCCAGCTCATTTCCCATTCAAACCAGTGAAGAGAAAGGATGTATGTCTGTATCCTACTATGTGATATATTTTTTTTTTTTGCCAATTTTTTTGTATAGGCTTCTAGTGAGCAGAGAAAAATCAAAATAAGAAAAAGATAGGGATGGTATCTATAGGAAAGAAAATATAGACTTTCTCCCTGGTATACAAAAACACACAGTGAATAAAATAAATCATTGCTGAAAATCTATGTACAAAGCACTCTGTTCTGTATTAGCTACTGGATTTTTGAGAGAAGTTTCTTGTCCATAATATATTTCTGGCCAAAAATATAAATCCCACCACCAGAAACAAAACAAATTCTAAGGACAAACATTCTTAAAGTAGAACAATGTCAAACAATCTTCTAGTTTTTTAGCTGAGATAAGATGCTGGCAACAAAGAAAATTAGGAATAAAAACTGCTGCCAGGTGAATCCAAGATCTAATTATTTTATCATCAAAGGATAGTCAAGTAACATCTCCAATTCGAAGAAGGCTTAAAACACAGGACAGTTTGGGGCTTATTCCTTTGGGCTCATAGTGTCCTGTGGATCAGGTAGGACACCCAGCGGAACCACAATTTCCAGTTGAATGAACCTGTCCCAGTTGCCACCTCCCTTCAGGAGGGGATTGTAATTCACTTCCTCTCCATTTTCTGGGGCCAAGGTACCACCCCCTGCATCTGAACACTTAGGCACTGTGTGAAGACAACTTGGAGTTGCATGAACAGGGGGAACATTCAGCATTGTTAAATGAAAGGATAAATGGGCGAATTGTATCTCTAGTGTCCAGCACATAGATGAAATTTTATGAATATTTCTTGAATGAATAAGTAAACTCACAACCCAATAGTCAGAATTCAGGGCAGTATTCCTGGCCCTACAGTTGTAACTCTAACCCTTCCCCACTCTAGACTCACATTCCCTTTCTTTCCCAGGCTCACCCCATCTTTTGGAAATATTTGAGGACTTGGCTGAAGGTGAAGACCATAAATTCATCTAGTATCGTTTCAGAGCCAAAAGCAGGTAAAAGCAAAGAACTTGGATTGCCAACTCAGAGGTGTTGGTGGGAGATGACTGGCTCAGTGCCATGAAATGGTGCTGAACAGTTTCTCTTAGTTTTCAGTTTCTATCATGATTCATCCAACAAGTCATTATTGAAAAACTATTGTGAGCCAGACAGTATCCTAGTCATTGGGTATAGAGCAATAAACATGTCAACAAAGGCCCCTGAATTTAGGGGTTTCCATGTTCTTTCATTCAGATGACAAGTATTAACTGAGAAGCCAGGCCCTTTATTGAGCACTGGGTGTACATTCCTGCCTCCATGAAATTTACATTCTAGTGGAGGAAAGCAAGAAAATAATTAAATAAATAAATAACATATATAATATATTGGAAGGTGATCAATCTTGGAGGGGGTAAGAAGGGACTGAAGCAAGGAAAGGGGATAGGGAGTACAGATAGGGGATGCAATTTTAAATAGTGTGGTCTAGGTAGACCTCACCGAGAAAGTGGTATTGAAGCAAAGTTCTGCAGGAAGGTGAGGGAGTAGGAAAATGGGAAAGAGCATTCCAGACAGAAAAAACCAAATGTAATATCCTGAGTTGGGAACACCCCTGGCATGTTCAAGAGGCAGCGAAGAGTCCAGTCTGGCTGAAGCAGAGCAAATGAGGAAGAGAGGAAATCATGTTGGGCCTTCTTGGCCATTGTTAAGACTTTGCCCTTTGCTCTGACTGAGATAGGAAGGCACCATAAGGTTGCTAACAGAAGAATAACGTGATGTGATCCAGTTTTTAACAGAACCACTCTGGCTGCTGGGAAAACAAGCAACAACAAATAAAACAGAGTATAGAATGGCAGAAAAGTGGTACGGTTGGTGTGGGGGGATAAATATCAGCATGCTTGTATGCTGATGGTTATGCTTGAGTGAAAAGGGAAAAATTGATGCTACAAGAAAAATAAAGGAAGATTGTTGGAGACATGTTCTTGAGTAAGCAAGAGGGGAATGGCTCTAGTATCCAAGTGGTGGAGCTAAGAACACAGAGTATTAACCAGTAGTCCCGGAGGAAGGCAGAATTTACGGGAACAGATGAACATAAGTGGGTAAATGTGACGGTGGGAGCTTGTGCTATTTCTTTCACATTTGCCTCAATATTGCAGTGAAGCAGAAAGCAAGACCATCAGCGGAAAGTGAAGATGGAGCAGTAGGTACCACAAATTTGAGGAGAAAACAATCACTCATACATGAATGCATCTTTAAGTAATCTCTTGAAAAATGCATAAAACTGTACATGTATTACTAAACTCTTGGCTATAGATTTGGTTCCAGAAAAAAAAAAAAAGACCAGAAAACATTTTTACACATACAGCATATGGAAAGCCATCTGAATACAACAACATGTACAAACGAAGTGATATGATTTGGCATGTTTCCATGAAGCAATAAAAGCTGTAAGTAATTTCCCTAAATTCTATTGAGATTTGAATCAGGCAAATACCTCTTTATTACTGGAAGTCATCTGAACCTAGGTCATTGCATTAGGAGTGAAATACTGGGGTGTAAAACATGTGTCCAGTTGACATGTGTCAACCAATGTGAAACACTGGTGAAGGGAACATTATCGTAGGGTCTATCTCACACCCACACCGAATCCAGTCACCAACTGCCTTTCTAACTGATTTATGTGTTCCCAAACTTTGGGAATCTGGAATTCTCAGGTTATATTTAACCCTCTCTTCCCCAGTAACAGCTCAGCTAACAGTTCTACTACAGGAAAACATGCTTGGATTACACTCATTTCCACCACAAGATTTCACTGAGTAAGACAATTTGAGGGTATAATATATAAAGAGTTAAGATGCCAGCCTGGCCAACATGGTGAAATCCTGTCTCTACTAAAAATACAAAAATTAGCTGGATGTGGTGGCACACACCTGTAGTCTCAGCTACTCAGGAGGCTGAGGCAGGAGAATCACTCGAACCCCGAAGGCAGAGGTTGCAGTGAGCCAAGATCACACCACTGCCCTCCAGCCTGGGCGACAGAGCAAGACTCTGCCCCCCCCCAGAAAAAGAGTTAAGGTGAATTAAAACCCAAAACATGTCATTCTATTCACTGTTTTTTAAACTTGCAATATTTTAAAGCATTACACCCTTCCTTGGTGTCTTGGAAGGCTGTCCTCCAGTCCAAGCTTTGATAATACTGTCCAGCATCCTATGGATGGTTGTTGATGTGCCGGTCCAGGCTTTGGAGAGCTAGTAACAAGGATAAGTAGACACTGCAGACCTCCACACACAGAGCACTTAACCAAGCAGGGGATGGGGGGAAGCCAGCAGTGCAGGGAGCGGGAAGAGGCCACAGTTCTTGTTCTCAGCCTTCAGCTCTCTGTGGACTTACCCGTGGCCTCATCTTGGAAGCCTAGGAGGTTTGCCCCAGATAGAGATGCTAAGCTTTAGAATATTTATCTGTTACCCATTTTCACCTTCCCTTTTAACTCAGGGAATTTTCACTTTTTTAATATTTTGAGAAAATAAATGGCTTAATTGCATTATTTTTATTAGGTTGTTTTATACATATAGTTAAATATCTTATTTAGGTATGATGGTTTTATTTTATCTTAATGATATTTAACCTATCTTGTCCTTCTTATTTGTAACATTTTACCACGTTTAGTCATATTTAAAAGCCTGTATTTTTTATTTAATTTTGTAATGACTTTTACTTCTCTTAACTTTCTATAACAGCTATATTTATTTGTTCTGTCTTTTTTTCCTTACCTAGTTGTAGTATTGCTTCTGCTTTGTTAGCATTGCCTAGTAGTTCCCCTATTTCTTCCAGTTTTAACAGCCACTCCCCATTCCCCTCCACACTCTCAAACTCGCAGCTAAACCCCTCAAGCCAGACAATTCATGAGATTTAACATCCACAATTCCTTCCTTGGACAATACATTTCCTATTCCTATGCACGTGCTTGCCCATAGGGAATGACATTTGTGTCTCACACCGTGCTCAGTAGCATCCTTCTGCTAGAAGTTCTGTGATCTAGAATCCATGGTCTCTCCTGTATAAAATCAATGCATGGAAACAAGATCTGTGGAGAATCACTGTACAACAGGAGGAGGAGGGCAACACGAGGTTTCTTTCACATTGTCCCCAAGCTTATTCTAGTAGGGGGGATCCCATTGTAACATCTCTCCAAAAAATGAACTACCTTAAAGACACCACAAACCTGAAGGTGTTTTGTTGTTGTTTTTGAGACAGAGTCTTGCTTGTCATCCAGGCTGGAGTGCGATGGCGCGATCTTGGCTTGCTGCAGCCTCCGCCTCCCGAGTTCAAGCACTTCTCGTGCCTCAGCCACCGAAGTAGCTGGGACTACAGGCACTCACCACCATGCCCGGCTAATTTTGTATTTTTAGTAGAGACTGGGTTTCACCATGTTGGCCAGGCTGGTCTCAATCTCCTGGCCTCAGGTGATCTACCCAACTCGGCCTCCAAAAGTGCTAGGATTACAGGTGTGAGCCACCATGACTGGCCAAAACCTGAAGGTTTTTAAAAAACATAAACTCCCTCAACTTGCCTATAACTAATATGATTAATCTGCTTTCCAAGTTTGCTATAAAAAATTCTGTTCTTAAGTAGGTAACCCACACGCCTTTCTGAGTTTCAAGCTTCAAGGAGAAGTGAGCTATGCCAGGAATTACCCTAATAAGAGTGTGGGTTTGGTTTGGTTTCAGTTTGTTTTTTTTTTCAGATAGATAGATGATTGATAAATAAAAAGACAGATAATAGACTGATTGATGTACAGATGATTGATAGATGGTAGGTAAATAGATAGATGATCAACAGATAGATGATCTATTGATTACATTCAGCTGTACTTTTGCTGGATCCCTTGAAGACCAGAATCTTATTAAGCAGCTGGAGTGTGCTGTGAACCTCAAAGCCTCACAAGAATGTATAAGCTGCCTCAATCCAACTAAAAAGATCACTCTTTCACAAGGGAGGCCACTCAGTTCGGAGAAGGGGCTGAGGCCAGACACCTGCACTCCTCTACTTCATTCCCTCAAAGAAAGCAGGATGCCATTTTGGTTAAAGCTGAGTTTCTAAAAACAACCTGATAAATGATCAGGGCCTAGCCCATGTCCATGATTCCCCTAAACTTAGAGATATTTCACAAGTTAATTTTTCTACTTAACATTTCCTGAACAATGTGCTTAAATAAGAATCAATCTCCTTCAGCCAGGCATGGTGGCTCACACCTGTGATCCCAGCACTTTGAGAGGCCAAGTCGGGTGGATTATTTGAGCTCAGGAGGTTGACACCAGACTGGTCAACACGGCAAGACCCTAGCTCTACAAAAAATTTTTTAATTAGCTCAGTGTGGTGATGTGTGCCTGTAGTCCCAGCTACTTGGGAGGCTGAGGTGGGAGGATCACTTGAGCCCTGGAAGTCAAGGCTGCAGTGAGTTGTGATGGTGCCACTGCCCTCCAGCCTGGGTGAAAACCTCTCTCTCTCTCTCTCTCTTTCTCCCTGCTTCCTATTCATCAATTCCTTAACATTATCAATGTTCTTTCCTTTCCTGGGAAAACATTTTGGGGCTTAGAGCTCAGCCTGTTTCTTACCAAAATGTATTTAATAACTCCAACCTCCTGTACTTCCCTACTGCCATGGTTGTGCATCCTTCTCAGCTGGCTGGCTCGAGGCATAGAGGCTCTTACGTGCCTGCTGAACTGCTCGTCTTAAAGGCCCACAGGGTCTTCATCTTAAAGTGTTATGCCATGCCCTGCCTTACGTACCTCAGCACAGATGAACCACAGCTAGCCGGTTCTGATTCCCATCCTCAACCAGCAGTGAAAGACAAATTCAGCACTGGGCTTCATAAGGCTTATACTCAGGCCCAGGAGCACCCTCCAGGGAGCATGGCTCCTCACAGGCCCAGGAGGTTCTCAGGAGCATTCCATCAAGAAACAGATATTTTTCTCCTAGAATGTGATAGGACAGCATCCTACTACCAAATATATTTTTGCATGCTTTAAGATATTATGCTACTGAGAAATCCATATTAAGAAAACAAGTTATCTTGTTTCCAATCATTGAAGCCTTTTTGATTTTCTTAGAGACAAAAATGAGAGAAAAGAGGGAATTAGCCTACCTAATTTACAGCCATGTGGAAGGGACTGTAACTCAGCTCCCAGGATCAGACGGCTGCTGCCACCCCCACAACCACCTCCTGGGAGGTTACTCTTGGGCCTGCAGCTGCCACTCCCTTACCTTGCAGTTGCTGTTTGGGATTGTTTTGCTCTCCTGAGGCTATGTCATCTATGAATCAACAAACAGTAGCTGCAAGATGACAGCTGAGGGAGGAATGCCCAGACAAAATCTTCAGGATGAATGAAAATGTATAACTCCTCTGGATTTAATTATCTGTAAACACGGTTCTTTTCCTCATGCTTATCTAATATCTATGTGGATTTTAAAATAAAATTCATAACACAAGTTCCCTCCACCCTCAAAAACAAAACCTCCCAGGATCATATTGTAATAACACCTGTTTACGCCCACCTGATTCATATTTGTAATAAGGTGAGCATGATATGCCTCTCCTGCAAGGATGCACACTGATTGTTCGGGTGCTTAGCCTCTGGTAAATGTGGTATTTATCTCTGAAGATTGCGATGTCAAGACTGGCAACAGTCTTGACAAAGTTTTTCCTGAGACAGTGAGATAAGTTGGACCAAAAGGATTGTTCCCACGTGACGTAGGCCACTTTTCTACAGAGTTATTTGGAGCTAAATGAAAAACCTCCTGTCAAATCTATACATTTCACCAAATATTGCTGAGTGACAGCCTAGCCTCTGCAATGAGGCTACTGTAAATTTCACTTATTTCTCAATTTTACAGATTAATGTTTTGGACTTTCTAGTAGCTAGCCCTGGCTTACTTATTACTATTCTTGGGATGAATATTTTAGTCCATGTTGAAAACCACCATTTAAATTTCCTGTAATATATAAAGAGTACTTTCAAACAAGTGGGTTGGATAAGTAAAAATAAAAACTAGTAGAAAAAATAAGCAAAAGATATGAATAGATAGCTCAAAGAAAAACCAAATCTAAATGCCCAAGAACTATGTAAAAGTATATTCAAATTCATTTATAATCAGGAAAATTAAAAGTAGCATAACCATGAGGTATCACTTTACACCCATAAAACTGCAGACCCTAAAAAAAAACTCTAACATTTGCATTCAGGGAGATATAAGGGACAATACTAAAATATATGGAGGGTGAATTTTGAAATTGATTACAGCATTTATTGAAAGCAATCTGGCAACATCTATGAAAATTAAAATATATATACTTATCAACTTCCCAATCCCACTCCCAGAAACCTACCCTATGTTAGGCAAACATGGTAACACTACACTACGAAAACCTGCAGAAATCTACCATATGGAATAAAAGTGCCAAAATATTAGGACACATGTGAAAGGCAGGGACTGCAAACAAAGTGAATGTCCATCAGTTGGGCTGAATTAATTGTGGTGTGCTCACAGAATACCGCGCAGTCATCCCAAAGGATGAACTAGAGCAATAGAAGATCTGGAGGAACTTCAGGAGCTACTGTTGAAGGAGAAAAGTCAGATGCCAGAAAAAGCATTTATAATATAATCTGTTCTCATTTTAAAAAATAATTTTAAAAAATCTTTATATGATGGATAGATAGAAATAATATACCTAGGCCAGGCGCGGTGGCTCACATCTGTAATCCCAACACTTTGGGAGGCCGAGGCGGGCAGATCACCTGAAGTCAGGAGTTCAAGACAAGCCTGGCCAACATGGTGAAACCCCATCTCTACTAAAAATACAAAAATTAACCAGACATGGTGGTAGGTGCCTGTAATCCCAGCTACTCGGGAGGCTGAAGCAGGAGAATCACTTGAACCTGGGAGGCGGGGGTTGCAGTGAGCTGAGATGGCGCCACTGCACTCCAGCCTGGGGGATACAGCAAGACTCTGTCTCCAAAACAAAACAAAGCAAAACAAACAAAAACAGAAATAATAGGCCTCTATAGAATTATATAAATGTGGATAAAAACATTAAAAAAGGACTCACTAGGCTGGATGCAGTGGCTCACACCTGTAATCCTAGCACTTTGGGAGGCCGAGTCAGGTGGATCACTTGAGGTCAGGGGTTCAAGACCAGCCCAACCAACATGGTGAAACCCCATCTCTACTAAAAATACACAAAATTAGCTAGGTGTGGTGGTGTGTGCCTGTAATCCCAGCTACTTGGGAGGCTGAGGCAGGAGAATCGCTTGAACCTGGGAGGTGGATGTTGCAGGGAGCCGAGATCATGCCACTGCACTCCAGTCTGGGGGACAGAGTGAGACTCCATCTCAAAAAGAAAACCAAAATAAAATTAAAAAGGACTCACTAGACATTAATATGGGTCATTTGAAATGGTCAAGGAACTGAAATGGGATATGAAAGTCTGGGATGGGTGGGATGACAGGTCTCCATGATAAAAACAGAATATATGATGTGATCTGGTTCATGAAAAATTTTTATATAAATTAATATACATGTTTAAACATATATTTAATGTATGTATATTTTTTAAATTGGTGTGTATATGTATATTTTTATATGTACTCCTAAAAAGATACATGAAAATAATGATCAACAAAAGGTGAATGATGGTTATCTCAGGATAGTGGAATTTTACATGAACTTGACTTTCTTTTTTTATTTTTATATGTAGCTTTAATTCTTTAAGATAATCATATGCTACTTACATTTTATATACATTTACTTACATATTATAGGTAAATAAATTTAGACGTATTGAGAAATATATTTTGTATTATCTAATTTATATTTTATATAAAATAAAGTTATTTAATTCTGAAAAAAACAACAAAATAAATAGGTCAATGAATGTTGTAAAGGAAAAAATTCCCCTCTTCATAGCCCTTATAGTAAGGATTCTGCACTTATACTTACAGATAATTGCACTACTAAAACTAAGAGATTATTAAACTAAAATGGGGAAAATGTCCCTGTTTTTTTTTATTTATTTATTTTTATTTTTATTTTTTTTTTGAGACAGAGTTTCGCTCTTGTTGCTCAGGCTGGAGTGCAATGCACGATCTCGGCTCACTCCAACCTCCGCCTCCCAGGCTTAAGAGATTCTCCTGCCTCAGCCTCCTGAGTAGCTGGGATTAGAGGCATCTGCCACCACACCTGGCTAATTTTGTATTTTTAGTAGAGATGGAGTCTTTGCCATGTTGGTCAGAACATGAACTCCTGACCTCAGGTGATCCACCCAACTCGGCCTCCTGAAGTGCTGGGATTATAGTTGTGAGCCACCGTGCCCGGCCTGTTTTTTGTTTGTTTGTTTGTTTGTTTTTAATTAAATAGAGATGGGGTCTCACTATGTTGCCCAGGCTGGTCTTGAACCCCTGGGATCAAGTAATTCATCTGCCTCAGCCTCCCAAAATGCTGGGATTACAGGTGTGAACTCTTGTGCCTGGCCAGTTCCTGTTTTTGTAAGAATTTTTTTTTAACTGGAAGAGCTGTTCCAATTGCTCTGCCTAGCTCCTACTAATAGATGTTAACCGCCTCAGCCTGAACCAGTCTTGTAATTCATGTGAATACACTTCATACACGAATAAAGTATACAGTGACTATCCTTTGTCAGAGACCATCTAGTTTCTACCGCTGACTGTGTTACTCCTTTCATTAAAAAATTAGAAAAGAAAAATATAAGACTGAGAAGTGAACACTTGCTTGAGAACCATGTTGTATTGTTTACCTTCTTGTTTTCCCTGAAGATGCCCTCACGAAGGTGTGGGTAGCAACTTAGAGGGCAGGATGACAAGAATTCTAGCTGAGCAGCATGGAAGGGAAATAGAATAAATTAGTGTAGCTACCCATATTACCCTGCATCATCAGGGTGTCCACCTTTAGAAGGGAGGTCAGCACCCCATTATCTGGAAAAGAGTGACGGGAACCAAGAGATGAGGTCAGTGGGTACCAGGAGAAGGACAGAGGACAAAGGCAACTGTGTCTGGGGATTAAATGCCTGGCCCTTATTCCCAAGGGTCCTAATTCAGCACAAGGAAGGGAACAACTGTGTGGGGCAGCACACTGTGTGCAGAAGCTACTGCAGGCTGTTTCCTGCAAAAGAGGAACATTATACCTCAGCCAGCCATTGCCAGGACATTGCAGGAGAGGGATCTCTGCCTGGCTAGTGCTTGGAGTCCTCACACACCAAGACATTTGGTCACATTCAGACAATCACGAGTCTCACTTCAGGACACGTGTAAACCAACCACTGGACAGAGAAGGAGATGCTCTCATGCCTGGATTTTGGAACCAGACAATGCTTCACTGGAGCAACTCCAGCAGGGAGAGAGTAGTGCGGGCATCTCGTTACAACTGTTTATGACTTGTAATGCCCTGTCATTTCCCTTTCCTTCTGGAGGCAGGAAGTGGCTCTGGGCCAAGCTGCTGGAGCTCAATATAGCCTCTGGTTATTTATGTTCACACGAAACCAGGATAGACACAAGTGGTCTCCTGACAAGTCAGATGACAACCTCCAGTGGTATGCGTTCCCGCCCTACTTCTTTCTAATTTATATGTTCATAATTTGAAATTAGTGTAGCTGACCTGGAGGATATCTCCTGCCACAGACAGTAAGGAGATAAGTATTCTCCTACATTATATTCATATGGTTTTCTTATGAACCAGGGCATGGAGTCCATAAAAAATTGATTCTTGAGTCTATTACCAGAGAGTCTCCATATGTTTTTATGTAGTTTTATGTTAAAGCTAAAAGTATGTCTTTGATAGTCTCCAAAACTAAACTCCAAAGTTTAACATTAAGTATCGACTTACTGTAAATTAATTTGATTTGTTATCTAGAAGTACATTTTTCTCTTAATTTGTCCTGGAAAATATCCCAGAAAAGCAACCCCAAAATTCTGAAACCCGTCTCTTCCTCTTCATCAACTCTGTCACCTTCTGATTTTTAATGTTTCTTGATTGGACAATTTCAACAGCATTTACGAGTCTCTGTGCCTCTGATCTGTCTCCTCCTGGCTACTTCCAGTGAACCCATTCAGCTCACACACATGTGTGAGAATATGCAGCTGTACACCAGGAACACAGAACAGACTACCATGGGGGCTGGCTTTCAGCCCTGGAATTTACTCAGGCCACCTCCTGTGCCCATGTATTCCAATCTGATATGCTTTGCTCTTGTTTCTTCTGGGTCACTGACTCTAGTGCTGATGGTTCTTTGTGGACATCCTACGCCAGTTCAACCTCATTATCTCTCCCAGGCACAATCCTGATAGTCACCTAGTTCTAGCATTCTACTCCTATCACTTGGATCTAGGAGACTGGTCCCACACCAGCGCTTCATTACCCAGTTGTTGGCTAGGGGAAGACCACTAATCTATCTATCTAATATATTCTCTAAATTGAAGCTAGATTCTAATCTAGTTTCATATCTAATCCAGCCTCTAAATTGAAGCTAGGTTCTTCTTTCTTAAATTAAATGCTTATACTGTCTTTCCTCTGCTTAAACTTTTTGAGTGGCTCCTATGGTCTGCAAGGTAAAGTTCAAACACCCTACTGGCAAATATGGCAGTTCAAGTCCTTCCTGATGTTGCTCCAAACACCCCCTCCAGCTGACTCACAACTCCCCCATTGCCAGAATGCATGACTTTTGTCTTCACCATTATGATATACTGGCGTTTTCTCTGATGTACCACGATTTCCTACCTCTGATATTCCCCCTTTCTGGAATGCTCTTTCTTGTATTATTTACCAAGCAAATTCTAACTCAGTCTTCAAAATTAAATATAAATGTTTTCTTCTCCAGAAAACTTTTCTTTTTTCTCTTTTGAGACAAGGTCTTGCTCTGTTGCCCAGGCTGGAGTGCAGTGGTATGAACAAGACCCACTGCAGCCTTAACCTTCCTGGCTCAAGCAATCCTCCCACCTCAGCTTTCTGAGTAGAGCTGGGACCACTGATACACACTACTATGCCTGGTTAATTTTTAAATTTTTTGTGGAGACGGGGTGTCCCTTCACTCCCAGGCTGGGCTTGAACTCCTAGGCTCAAGTGATCCTCCCACCTTGGCCTCCCAAAGTGCTGGGATTACAGGTATGAGCCACCTCGCCTGGCCTTTTCTTGATTTCTCTCAGCAGAACCTACCAGTTCATTCTTGATGGTCCTACAGGGCCTTCTGACCTTGTTGTATATCACAGTCATCCTTTGTTGTTAATGTTTGTCTTCTCACTAAACCACAGACTCTAAGGAAAGGACTGTCCTTTGTTAATCTTTAATTCTGAGTTCCTAACATAATATCTTGCCCAGCATAATTGTTGAATGAAGGAAACTAACAATTGAATGAATGAAAGTTAGAGTAGATCTAAAATACATTCCTGGGAAAATTTTAATGTTACCTTTGGATTAATAACTTTTCAGAGTTGGGCAATATCATTGATTTCTTAATAGTGAAAGAGAAGGTGAAGCATGTATTCTACAGTCTGTGACCAACAATGTGAGAGCGGTCACAATAGTTTCTCTGGGACACATTCTCCAGGAATTCTGAAATAGAAGAGGTTGTGATGGGAAAGAAGGGAAGAAAAAGAAAGAATTTCAAAAAGTCAGTGACTTATGGTTTTGCTAGATAAAAAAGGAAAATGTTTGCTTTGATATCATTTTCAAATATATGAACTACTAGCCAGGTGCGGTGGCTCATGCCTATAATTCTAGTGCTTTGGAAGGCCAAGGTGGGAGGATCACTTGAGCCCAGGAGCTCAAGGCTGCAGTGAGCTATGACTGCACCACTGAGCTCCAGCCTGGGTGACAAAGTGAAATCCTGCCTCAAAAAAAAAAACCCAAATATATATATATAAAAAATACATATATATTATACATATATATAAATAAAATACATATATATTATACATATATAAATAAAATACATATATATTATACATATATATATATATATATATGTTACCAGAAAGGAAACCATAACTAACAAATATTGTACAAGTTAGGAGAGAAGGAGTATTTGTGTCTGGTAATATAAAGCTGTGTAAGTGATACTATGAAGGCACATCATTCTGGCAGGCAGGCAGGACATTGGCTAAGAAGAGATGATGCTCTATTAATAATTGTCATTATTGATAGAGTTCTACCGAAGTGTTCATAATTTTTTGTGGTCATTGTTTCCTTCTTAATGACGGGAAAAATAATATTTTTTGTGTGCGGCATCAGAGTATAGAATCTCGAGATCTGTTTACAACTTACTTAACTGATGTGTGTGCTTTTGATGGTTCTACTTCCTTATTTATTTGTTTTTATTCTGAAAAGTTAGATGGGGAAGAATAGTCCCCCAAACCCCACCTTCCACATCTCATAGATGCTGTACTTATGATTCTCTGATCCATTTCTGTGTAGAGGTAGAATTAATCATCCAAGATGTACTGAAAGATTTTATATATTAATAATAGGATGACAATCTGACCTCTACTGTTTTTATTTTCAAAGCATGGTTCGATCTCAACCAGCCACAGAGACCACTGATGAATCAGTCCCTGGATGGTGCAGGCAACCTCAACATTACCCACCTCCTACCCAGCTTCTATCAGCCTTCCTGAGAGTGGTATTATTTAGAAATTCTCTTTTATGACATGCAATCCCTCTCTTCTTCTAGGTCCTATATTATAGCCTTGAATCAAATCAAACTGTCAAATGAGATGTCTATCAACAAAATCTGCAAGAAATAGTCATAGAAAATTTACTATTTAACTTCCTATTAAAAAATCACTGGGCTCATTAATGACTACTCCTTACATAAAGTTTCAAGTGTAACATTTCTTTAAAACAAAAAGAGAGAGAAAAAGAATACAGGACTAGGAAAGTCTTCACTACCCTAAAAGAAATTGTGTGTGCTTCCTGTTTCTTAATAAGGGCAAGTCAAAATTGCAGCCCAGAAGCCTGCTGACTTCTCTGGGTTCTCCCAGCCCTATTCACAGTAAAAGTTCTACCTCACCATTATCAGGCAACATGGCTACTCCAGCCCTTACTTGCTGTCTCTTAAGTTCACATCTCCATCTCTTCTTGCTTTTCTTCTATTTTTCTTAAGCCTTTAAGTCTTGCTCTTTGATTCATTCATGCAATAAATGTATTGAAATATATTGAGAGTCCACCATGTATTAAATATTATGCTATGTACCAGAGATTATGAATAAGACAGAAACAGTCATGGAGTTTGCAATTTAAGTGAGGTTTAGCTGTTTTACAAACCCATGATTTTTCTGTTGAAATTCCAGGCTTTGTACAGCTCAGTTAGTCCCCAGTATTGGTCCTCCTGGTCCAGAGGCCCCTGCAGACGTTACGTGCCCATCAAGGAGCTGAACAGCAAGGTGATGAAAATCGAAGTTCTACTCATTTGCAACCTCCTGCTAAGGGGCAGATTCTGCCAAAGGCTACTGACTTTTGAGGATGTTCTAATTCCCCTGACATGATCTTTGTCTACCTCTTCACCCACTCTGTTCCTTGCATGCTCTACTTAGTACTTAATTATCCCATTTCCCTGATCACACTGTCTTTCAATTTTTTATGTCTTTGCAAATGCTGTTCCTTCTTACCCTTCCTTTGCCAACTCATCCATCTGGCATACTCCCATTTATCATTCAAATTACTGCTTAGGACACCTTCTCCTAGATGCCTGCTGGCATCTCCTCTATTCTTTTCCTCCTTCCCCAAAGTACTCCCTCCCTCTTCTGTACTGGAGTGGTAGAGTGCAACAGTTTCTAGCTTGGTTTCCAAAGTCAAATTCATCTGAGTTCATCTCCTGGATGTACCACTTAGTCACTATGTGGTCTTGAGCAATGTATATAATCTTTCTGGGTCTCAGTTTTGTGATATGCAAACTTTCCTGATAGAGAGTAATACTATCTATCCCATAGGATTGTTCAAATTAAATTATATAAAGAATACACAGTACTTAGAACAGATTCAGACACATAGGAAGCAATTTTACCATTGGTCATATGACATTAGGTTATAGTTATTTATTTAGGTTCACTCTATCCCGCTAGAATGGCAGCTCCTTAAGAGTAAGAATGATGTTTTATTCATCACAGGGCCCAGCGTACAGTAAATGTGGGTTCTGAACTGAACCTAATAATGGTATAAAATATGTATATCATAATTCATTGCAATTCAAATGCAAGGAATTTTAAATAACAACTCATAGGGACAGCTGTGCTAACTG
Organism: Pan paniscus; assembly: GCF_029289425.2. Lineage (NCBI taxonomy): Eukaryota > Metazoa > Chordata > Mammalia > Primates > Hominidae > Pan > Pan paniscus. The sequence continues at coordinate 110,817,286 of NC_073258.2, forward strand.
CAATTAGAGATCACCCTGTTCCCACGGCCTTTTAAAAACTTCCTGTTCCTATATGGCTTAACATCCATCATTCTACAGTTATCTATCAAATGCCTGCTAGGTGCCAAAGCAGTGGAGATACCTTAGTGAATGTTGGCAGCCCACGCCTCCAGAAAAGAAATGAACAAGTAAACCAGCTCTATTAGTCCATTCTCGCATTTCTATAAAGAAATGTCTGAGACTGGGTAATTTATAAAGAAAAGAGGTTTAATTCGCCCACAGTTCCACAGGCTGTACAGGAAGCATGGCAGCATCTCCTTCTGAGGAGGCCTCAGGGAGTTTTCACTCATGGCAGAAGGCAAGGAGGGAGCAGATATCTTACATGGCAAGAGCAGGACTGAGAAGGAGTGGGGAGGTACTACACACTTTTTTTTTTTTGAGATGGAGTCTCGTTCCATCGCCAGGCTGGAGTGTAGTGGTGCGATCTCGGCTCACTGCAACCTCCACCTCCCAGGTTCAAGGATTCTCCTGCCTCAGCCTCCCGAGTAGCTGGGACTACAGGCACGCTCCACAACACCCAGCTAATTTTTGTATTTTTAGTAGAGACGGGGTTTCACCATGTTGGCCAGGATGGTCTCGATCTCTTGACCTTGTGATCTGCTCACCTCGGCCCCCCAAACTGCTGGGACTACAGGCGTGAGCCACCGCGCCCACCCTACACACTTGAACAACCAGATCTAACAGTAACTCACTCACTATCATGAGAACAGCGCCAAGGGAACGGTGCTAAACTATTCATGAGGAACCACCCCCGTGATCCAATCACCTCCCACCAGGCCCCACCTCTAACAGCGAGGATTACAATTGAACATGAGATTGGGGTGGGGACACAGATCCAAACTATAGCTACTGTAACTGCCCAATGGGTCCACCTGGCCCGCTGCCTAGACAGAGCCGATTTATCAAGACAGGGGAATTGTAATGTTGAAAGAGTAATTACACAGAGCCAGCTGTGCAAGAGACCAAATTTTATTATTACTCAAATCAGTCTCCCCGAGCATTCAGGGATCAGAGTTTTTAAAAATAATTTGGCGAGTACGGGCTCGGATAGTGAGGAGTGCTGATTGGCTGGGTTGAAGATGAAATTATAGGGGGTCGAAGTGAGTTCTTTCTTGCTGACTTCTGCTCCTGGGTGGGATTGCAGAACTGGTTGAGCCAGATTATTTGTAGGTCTGGGTGGTGTCATCATCTGCTGCATAGGAATGCAGGGTCTGCAAAATATCTCAAGCCCTGATCTTAGGTTTTGCAACAGCGATGTTATTCCCAGGAGCAATTTGGGGAAGTTCAGACTCTTGCAGCCAGAGGCTGTATGGCATGGCATAATTTCTAATTTTGTAGCTAATTTGTTAGTCTTACAAAGGCAGACTGGTCCCCAGGCAAGAAGGGGTTTTTTGGGAAAGGGCTATTATCAATTTTGTTTCAGAGTTTAAACTATAAACTAAATTCCTTTCCAAGGCTAGTTTGGCCTACGCCCAGGAATGAACAAGGACAGCTTAGAGGTCAGAAGCAAGATGGAGTCGGTTAAGTCTGATCTCTTACACTGTCATAATTTCCTCAGTTATCATTTTTACAAAGGTGGTTTCATACCAGCTTATACCATAAAGTCCTGCTGGGAGTCACAGTGGGATACCATGCAAAATGCTGTGAGAAAACTTCAGAGAAGCAACTAACCAATTTTTGGAGTCCAAGAAAGGAAATCCTGCTGGAATTAGGAGACCATAGTCTTTTCGAAGTGTACCCTTTACCCACTTACCCACTAAGTGATCAACCTGATGCCCAGAAGCACCCCTTGTCCAGAGACATCCTGTGCTAACTTGTTCTTGCATTGCTATAAAGAAATCACCTCAGACTAGGTGATTTATAAAGAAAACGGGTTTAATTGGCTCAGGCTTCTGCAGGATGTAGAGGAAGGATGCACCTGCTCAGCTTCTGGGGAGGCCTAAGGGAATTTTACTCAAGATAAAGGTGCAGCGGGAGGAGGCATGTCAAAGGCAAAGACAGGAGCAAGAGAGAAAGTGGGGGTAGGTGCAAAACACTTTTAAAGGACCAGATCGCTCAAGAACTCATGCACTACTGAGAGGACAGCACCAAGTCATCAGGGATCCACCCACATGACTCAAACACCTCCCTCCAGGCCCCACCTCCAACACTAGGGATTACATTTTAACAGGAGATTTGGTGGCGACGCATATTCAAACTATATCACACACTTCTGTTACTATTAAGGACAGATTCTGAACAGCAGTGCCTTAGGGTCTTGGACAACGCTAACTTCCTTACAGCATTACTCCCGGAAGGATATCCAGCCCTTAGAAACTGATATAGTTAAAGGCAAATAGATTGTAAAAACCATAAAATGCCTGGGGCCATGCTAACTAGAGCTCTGAGGCCTCCGAGAATTGACTGCAGTAAATCTTCCTGTCTTATGCAACCACATGTCTCTTCTTAGAAGGATCCAGGTTTTTTCAAATCACCCGTTAAAATTATTCATCCATAAATTATTTTTATTATGATCTAAAAGGCTTTAATTCTGTTTGATGTAATCCGTGCTTTACATACAAAACATTCTGAGATAATCTCTAAGTTATTTCATCAATTTATTAGACATCTACTGAGGTGCCATGATCATTATCACAAACTGAAGGGTTTTCATATCTTGACTTTTTAAATTCTTTGTCTCAAATCTTAATTATCACACACTCAATTTTCCCACACCTGTAGGTTTATTTATATAGTGAAGTAATTTGGGGAAGGGTATAAATACACTGAAGAATGCAAAAGTCAACAGAATCCCTCATCAGACTTTCAAATGGCTTCTGGACATAGCTCAACTGACTCCTTTCTGGAACTTCCAAACTGTATAGCAGGGGCTCCTTCCTTTATCTGAGCATCACACTAGGGCATGCTCAGGACAGTTCTCTTTAATTCATACTTTTTTTTCTTTCCATGTCAACTACAGTACTTTGCCCCTGCTATCACTAACAGAATATAATTCCAGGTGTTGAATTTGAGTTCATTGGTAAAGGTTAAGGGCTCTGATTGTCTGGAAGAACTCAGTTTGAATTTTAACTCAGCCACTGACTAGCTGTGTGACCTTGGGAAATTTATGTCACATCTCTAGACCTAGTTTCCTTATCTGAATAGAGTGGTTATAAAGATTGCATGAGATAACATATATGAAAAGCTTAGATCATTTTAATAACCAAGAATCTTTCTGTTTTACATGTATTAACTCATTTATCCCTTACAAGGTGACCATCCCATGGGACACTTAGGGATATATGTCATGTCACTATTTTACAGGGAGTTCATATCTCCCCTACATGGTACATTCTGTACCTCCCAGTCACAAAGATGAAGGCCAGCTTTCTTACCAAGGCCAGCCTTGAGGTGCTAGTTGCTCCAGGCATACAGCCCTCAAACCCTTCTAAATAGCGCTTTTCACATGCTCCACGCAGCTGTTTCCCTGAGATAGGCAGCCTGCAACTCTTTGCACTAGCTGCAAACATGTCTCTGCATTTTAGTCCGACAGAACTGGCTTTGCTGACATCAAGGACGTGGTGCAAAGCACAGCTCTTTAGTTTCCAAATGAATGAAAATGACATATTGAAAGCGGGGCTGGCCACAGTATCTAGCTAGAAAACAATAATGACTCACAGGAAAGACAAAGACTGAGTAAGCACCAACGAAAGGCCACTCATCCCTTCATTAACATCACTGGGGAAAATATGGTCTCACTATGGAACAACCAAAAACATACAGACAAAAATCTCCTGGGCTTTTGAGCATAGTCTAATTCCCATCTGGCTTATAAATTTCCTAACTTCTAAATTCATTACACTAGGAGTTAGAAGAGAATAAACAGTGGCCATAGATATTAGAAATTTTTACATGTGGCATGTATCTGCATCACGACTAGCACTGCTAATCAATTGTGAAATGACTATTAGGTAGCTTTGATAAGAGAGTTTCTTATTAGTCTTAGATATTGGACTACAAAAATAGTCCACCAGCAACAAAAAGAGATTGAATCTTCTTTACTACATCTGTATATTGTCAGAGGTCCAGACAGAAATCTAAAAAACATATAAGAATAAATAAAATATTTATTGTGATACTCCTTCCTTGTTTAATATATTATCATGATAATACATGTCTTAATGCTATGTAATTTTGGCATATCTTAAATATAAAAGTGTCCAATTGATTCATTATTTTTATAGCTAATTATTCAATATATTAACAATTATATTTGTGCAACAAAAACATATCTTGATTTTTAATGCTGGTAAATGTTAAGATTTTGAAGTAAAAATACTATTTACATAATATTCCTGAGAAAAATTATTTAGGTAAAAGGCTCTTGTGAATCACTTTCTTGGGGACCTTGCAGGAATTATCAACAAAAATTGAGAGCCATAAAGGAAATGTCTAAAATATTAGAGGCTGTGTGTCAAAGTATCTTGTATTAACTAAATCAAGGGCTTATTAACAGAAGACAAACCTTGTATATATTTTTAATGTTTTTGGCTCCCCAGCATCTAAGCCCCTTCGCTATGCATGAGAAACCTCATGAGGCAGAGCCCACCTCCCACTATAGAAGCTGAACATTCTAAGTACTAGCTTGCCTGGCCTCTCTTGCAGCTAGGATGCTGGCATGTGGCTTTGAGTCATCTGATTGGATGCATTCCCCTCACATTTTGAACCCAGAGCTCATGACCAAAGAAGGAGGAACCTCAAGGAGTCCATTCTGGCAAGGGTAATAGCAGGGACAGAAGCTATATTCATTTTGCAGAAGCAGCAAGCATAACAATTCTAGTGGCCGCCTCCAGTGCCAGCATCAGGCTGGAGGTAAGACAAGCTGTGGTGTCAGTGCCTATTGGCAGAGGTGTTGATATCTTCCTGGAATACTTCTGTTGCATAATGTTGGTCATAGTGCCAGGCTCCACAGCCTCCAAGCTCAGTTCTCCAGCACTTCTAGAGACTGTCAGGCATACCAATATTCTTTAATAAATTCTATCACATGAGACCAGAATCCTGATTATTTCATTGTTTTTACTTTAGAAAATATTGGACTTTTTAAAAATAAAAAATGAACAAAGTTTTCAATATTTATTTTTAAAAATATTTACTCCAGCTATATATTATAGCTTGGGGAATAAGGTAGTTTCTCAAGCAAGCCAAGGTAATGCACAGGCTAATTAGTTAAGAGAGAAAAGGACACAGAAACACAAGTTTTGCAATGGCAAGGCAATTGTCAGCCTTGAGATTGCAAAAACATGTGCTGTGAGTTTGGGGTATTCTCACTTTAAATCCCAGAATGTAGTTTCCAGGAGGCAATGACTGTGTATTAACATGCAATGTGCATCAGCATTTAACTGTTTTCTCTTACCTCTGCAGTCCTCATACCATACTGTGGCTTCCAGCCTGTTCTCTCTCCTCAGCTGACTGGCCTACTGAGGGGGCGTGGCTTTGGGAGAAATTCCCAACCACTGAGAACATCTTGGAAATCCTAGGTCGGGCTAGGGGCAGTGGCTCACGCCTGTAATCCCAGCACCCTGGGAGGCTGAGATGGGCAGATCACCTGAGGTCAGGAGTTCAAGACCAGCATGGTCAACATGGTGAAATCCCGTCTCTACCAAAAATACAAAAATTAGCTGGGTGTGGTGACACACACCTGTAATCCCAGCTGCTTGGGAGGCTGAGGCAGGAGAATCTCTTGAACTTGGGAGGTGGAGGTTGCAGTGAGCCGAGATCGCGCCACTGTACTCCAGCCTAGGCAACAGAGCAAGACTGTCTCAAAAAAAAAAAAAGAATAGAAGGAAAGACTCCTAGGTCAACCTTCTGGCCCCATTGAACTTGCTCTCATTTTATTAATTCTCTTTCCACTTTCTTGTCAGAGTTCCTTAATACAATTTTGCTTCTTTAAAGAAGATCCTTAACAATGTATTGTACACAGTACTTGAAAATTGCTAAGAGAGTAGATTTTAAATGTCTCACCACAAAAAAACAAGGTGAGATAATGCATATGCTAATTAGTTTGATATAGTCATGCCACAATATATACAAATATCAAAATATCACATTGTACACCATAAGTATATATAATGATTGCCAATAAAAATAATTAATTTCTTAAAAAAGGAGAGTCTTGGCTAGTCTACTGCATTTCAACCTAATTCTTAGGAAATAAAATCATAGCAGTGACTTGTGCATGTGTAGACCGTTCTGGCTTGAGTTGGCCAAATATTATCTCTCACTAGCATTAAGGAATTTCTTCTTCCTGTAATTCTGAAAGAACAGAAAACCATCTGAGAAAATTATATCCATCCTATTCCCAGAGAGTAGTGCCACTTTAGCAAAGTATCTTAACAAAGGGTTTTTAACAATTAACTTAATAATTCCATTTAAAAATGTTTGTCTTAGTAAGTTAAAAGGTTATTCAGGACGTGGATGATCCAGGGTGGTTGTATAAAGTGCTTTCCAAAGCAAACATCTATGACATTTTGAACATATCTTTTTTTTGGAGGTGGATCTTTTTTCTCGCTCTGTCACCCAGGCTAGGAGTGCAGTGGCATAATCTCAGCTCACTGCAACCTCCGCCTCCCAGGTTCAAGCAATTTTCCTACCTCAGCCTCCCAAGTAGCTGGGATTACAGGCGCCTGCCACCACACCCTGCTAATTTTTGTATTTTTAGTAGAGATGGGAGTTTCACCATGTTGGCCAGGCTGGTATTGAACTCTCAACCTCAGGTGATCTGCCCACCTTGTCCTACTGAACTGCTGGGAGCCACCGCACCCGGCTGCATTTAGAACATATCTACTTATTAAAGGAGAAGCCAAGCAGTAGCGAAATTCACTAACTTATTCACAGTACACAGCTCGTCCCAACTGGAACTGCATAGTTGGGACTCAAAACCAGGCATTAGACTTCAAACCTCATTCTTTTCCTCAACATAACTATGCCTGCCACATCCAGAGCCAAGAGCCATTTCTAAGGGAAACTGTTCCATCTGGAGCCCCAAGGGCAGCCTTAGCTGACCATGGTGGTTTTGTTTTACCCCTCTCTGGTCTCCACGGATTGAACAGGATTGGGTAACTGACCCAAAAAAAAAGCCAGTCCACAGATTGGTCAGCAGCCTGTAGGATGGCCTGGCACAAAAACTTTTGACTCAACAGAGGTGATCTGAGTCAACCAGATTCTAGCTGACTCTTGTTGCTTCTAATCAAGAGACTCCAGTTGACTCAATCTTTCTGGAGATAATTGTATACATTATTCTGATTAACTGATTGCGTAGAATAACCTTGTTCAACTTTCTATTTCACCACTCTTAGGAAAACATGTCCTAACAGAACAAGATATTACATGTTTGGAAGTTCCCAATCTTCTTAACTTCTGATAAACAGTTTTTCTTTTAGAAATACTTGCTCCTTTGATTCCTTGGCTCCACACAGTCTTGGTCCTCTATTTTTTGGTGCCTCCTTCCTCTATGTTCTAGATAATATGCTGAGTGTTTTACATAAATTATTTTATTGAAGGCTCATGACAATCCCATAAAGTAAACACTATCCCCATTTTACAGATGGAGAAAGCGAGGCACAGGGAGATACTGTTGGTTTGGATCAGGGTTGTGGTAGAGAAGGGAAGAGGACAGATTACAGATATATTTTGAAAGCAGAACCAACAAGGCCCGGTTGCTGAATTAGATGTGGAAGTGAGGGAAGGGAAGAATCAAGGATGATGCTTAAGTAACAGGGTGAATTGTGCTGCCATTTGTCCAGCCAACGGCTCATCTCTAATTGGATATTCCAGAAGTATCTCAAGGTCAACATGTCCAAAACTGAATTCATCTTTTTTTTTTCCACAAGACCTTCTCTTTTTCAAATATTTTCTTCTTCAAAGAATTTCATCATCACTGTTATTAGTGGCAAGTGCTTTATAGAAAGGGATACAAATGAGAGAAACAATAAAAACTATAATAAACATTTTTCTAGAATTTCAAATTGTTTTCTCCCAACTTTTTCATTTGTTTACTAGGCTTTTAGCTCCCTCATTTAACCATAAGCTTCTCAGGAACAGAGCTTGTGTCTGTAATTAGACCTAACATTGATTGAGTATTTTCTAAATGTCATGGCTCGTGCTAAGCCGTGGCTGCATCACCCACGTAACTCTCCTAACAACCACGCCTCATGAGGCTGTTAAGAATAAGGTTAGACTGCCTGAGTTCAAATCCTGTCTCCGTCGTGTGATTTGGGACAAGTTATTCAACTTTTCTGTGCCTTGGTTATCACATGGTACTCTCAGAGTATAGAGGAAAGACATGTAACCCAGATAGATGAGATCAAAGAAGGCTTTCTAGAATGGAATGAAATGCGGAGTTAAATCTTCATTCGCAGAGCTATTAGGGGAAAGGTGTTGCAGGCAGAGAGAGCAGCTGATGTGAAGGCCAGGAAGTAAAGTGAAACATGGAGGTTTGATAACTGCCAGTGCCATTTATCAAGAGCAGGAAAGAGACATGAACATAAATGTTTACAAGCACCAGGCAAGTAAGGAAAATAAGTGAGGCTGGCTAGGGGTAAGACAATGGGAAGATGTGGGTTCCTGAGGCAAACTGCTGAGCCCAGGACTCACCTGAAGGGGCCACCTCTACTGAGGTCACACTCCCCTCCCTCACCAAGTTCCAATACACTGCTTATACTGTCTGGAGGCTCCTTCACTTGCTATATGCTCCACCTGCAAACTGCTTTGCAAGGCTGGCTCCTGAACATCATTTCAGCTCAAATGGCATTTGAAAGATGCCTCCTCTGATTACCACCCACATGCCAGCTCCAGACCTGTCAGTACTCCACTCTAGTTTATTTCTTCTGAGCACTTACTATTACGTGAAATTATTTTGTTCATTTGTTTATGTGTACATTTTGTGTCTTTAATTGTATGTTGGGTATATAATATAAACTGTATTGGAGCAGGAAACTTTTCCAACACCTACAACAATAGCTGACACACAGTAGAAGCTCAACAAAGCCCATTTATTAATTTTGAATAATCAAGTGATGGTTTTATTGTACACTTACTCCATGCCAGGTACAATGGACTACAGTGATAGAATTGGCAATCATCAGAAAATAGGTAGTAGCTAAAAACACAGGAATGTGTGAGAAAAGCCAGGGCATGTGGGTGGAGCCAAAAGATAACAGATCAAGAGAAATTTATTGTAGGCCTCAACATACAAAGAAAAACCCCAAAGAGACTGATCAGGATAGCAAGGGGAGGATCCAGGAAAGACGTGGTATCACAGAAGCCAAAGGAAAACAGAATCCACAGTGTAAGTCATGACTTTATGAGATATTCTGCTTCTGGCTGATTACAATGTACAACAGATTCCTAGATATCTAAAGACTTCACTCATTGCTGTTTCTCACTGTGCCCATTTAGAGATCTCTCTGCAGAAAGTCTCACCTGTATATTTACCATCTGTCTGCATTTCCTGTGATATATCCCAATAGTGATGCCATGTCTGTTCTCTTTTTACCTTATTCAAATAAACTTTCCTACATTTTCACCTTTGGCAAACAAATTTCCATTCATATACCATACCACTACTCTGCCTCTCCTATAAAATTATTTATTTATTAACAAGACAGAATCTACCATACTTATATTCTGATCCTGATCTGCTCCCCAGCCATCAAAATCTTGATAGTATCATAAGTCTATAGTTTTCAGCCTGTGTTAAGTGAAGGTTGAAGCCATAAGCATCCTATCTGGCCCCCTTCTCAGCAAATATATATGTGTATGTATATATACATGTGTGTGTATATATATGTATATATATGTATGTATATATATGTGTGTGTGTGTGTATATATATATGTATATAGGCACTTAAAATCACCTAATATATGTGATTAAAAAAAACTGAGTTCAGGAGATGGGTAGTGACCAGAATGCAGATAGAGGAAAGATACGTGTGATATTCTGATAGGTTGTTGAGGGAAAGTTTCTCTAATAAGGTGACATTTGAGCAGAAATCCAAAGGATGTTAGAGAATAAACCTTGTAGATTTCTGGGGAGGTGGGGGGGATGCTCCAGAGAGAGAGACAAAAAGAACAATAAGGTCAGTGTTTCTAGTGGAGAATAAGCAAAGGAGAGAGCCATAAAAGATGATGGGTTGGCAGGATACACTGAAGAAAGCAGCACCTGCCTTCAACTTAGGAATTCTCCAAGTCTGACTTAGGAAGTAGTAGTGCATCCAAATAGTGCCCAGAACACAGCAGGTGCTCAGTAAACATGCATTCAATGAAAAAATCCACAAAATGGACAGAGAATTATTTTGAGAACAAGCCCTCGGGATACCAGGTGACTGAGTTATTAAATTTATTTAAGATATGGGCCATGTCCTTTATTTTTATGATTCTGAGTCCAGTGCCAGCACTCAACAAACAGTTGGTTGATTGAATAAAATTAAAAAAAATAGTAGAATATAGGCATAGCATGAAGACAATGAAAGAAGAGGTGGTTGGTTATCTCTGGGTGATGGGATTAGAGATCATTTACATTTTTGAAACTTTATGTTCCTTAAAAAATTTCTATAATGACCATGTTTTTCTGCTACAATTTAAAATAATATATTAAAATACTAAAATGAACCAGATGTTAAAGGCAGTAAAATCCATCTCCATTAACACTTCTTCAGGGTCCATACAGATGAAGCATTTGAGCCTCAATTTAACTGTTGGTTGGCTATATATATATATAAAGTCTTAAAAAAAGCCAGCTCCCATTTCTGTACATGGAGAACTGACCATTAAGATAATACAAGTAATTATATAGACACTATCCTACCAACACTCTAAAATGCTCTTGCAAACATATGTTTTAGCAAAGTAAGCCACAAAAAGCAGTGGTAGTACATTTCATCAGAACAGTGTCTTCTCGTAAACAAGTTGTCCTTGCCAAAGCTTACTGAACATTTAACTGCCTCTTGTAGTTATCCAAAATAAAATGACAAGTTTCTGTATTTCTCTAGCAAAATCTCCATTAGAAAGTAGTGACTGCCAAAGACAGACAATGCTCACTTTTAAAAACAGATGCTTGTAAGAATGAATCAGAAGGCCTAGCCCTTCTCAATGAATCTTCAGAGGTCTGTGTATAAGACTCAAACACTAGAGGAAGTCACATGACCAGTGAAGAGCTGGAGAAACATTTCAGGGGACTACTGATACTGTTTCAAATAAGGTAAGCCTTTTAACTAAAATGAAGGACCATGAGACACAGGAATAGGTGAATGGCTCTAATGTATCCTAAAGTATAGCCAGACTTACCTCTGTCTGTGTGCTCTAGAGTGACCACAGAACAGAATGGGCAGAAGACAAATCACTCCTCTAAGGTCAGAGCTCACCTCCACCAAATCCCTGAATGTGATCTGTGACCCACCGAAACCATTAAAAACTATTGGATGGCTCTAGCCTATTTATCTCTCTGGCCTTAATCGCTGCCCACCAAGACCAATGGCATTTGCTTGTAGGACTCATAGAGATGTGCTTAACATTTCCTTTCTGGCTAGATTCCCTATTTCTGACTCCTTCTGGATATTCTTGGGCTGAAAATCTCCTAGAATTTGGTGTTCAATCAAAATTGCTGTAAGTATCCATTTTCCGTTGACTTCCACCCTAAGTTGAAAGTGAGTACCTGGGACTAGATTGCTTGTTTCCCCTCTATGCCTCTGTCCTTAGTCACTAAGCTCACTTACCTGCCCCCATCCTAGACTCTGAAGACGATATAGACCCTAAGTCAAGTGACCTGATCTATCCCAATTACTCAAGTCTCCGGTGGTTCAGTGACTTGGCAGCAAGCCTGCCCTGCTGATAATCCTGCTGTTCCTGTAAACTGCAGCCCTAATTATGAACTCTCTCTCCTATTTTATCGCTGTGCTAGTTGCTGTTTGTTTGGAGAATTGTTTTGTTTTAATATGTTTGCTGGTCAGTTCCTCATCTTTTTTTTTCTTTTTTAACCGAATCCCTGCCTTCTTCTGCTAGTTCAGTAGTTGGCTCCTTCCTTGTTCCCTCATGCTTGAATATTTTTCTAATTCCCCAGTTCCTCTGAGATTTGAATCCTAACTTTCAGAGACTGGAGTCCTGAATCCTAGTTCCCATAGCCATGTCTTTACTACCTTCTAACAAATTAATGCTTAAACAAGCAGCCACGGGTTGGAGAGTCATCAGGGTTCCCACTGTCCATCGCCAACCTGCGTGTCTTCCACATGCCAGGCACAGAAAAACTAAGGGCACCACAAGGAGCAAGACAGACAGAGCTCCTGGCTTCAGGGAGCTTACATTCTCATGTGGGAAGACCAATAATATATTAAATAAGCAAATACAATTCTAGGTGATGAGTGTTATGAACAAACATGCATGCTCCCTTGACCCTATGCCTACAGCTGATCCACTGTGATACCTCCAGCTTCTGTGCACTTCCTCCTGTGTCTGCCCACAAGAACATCCCTGGATATTCCCCTTGGGTAAAGCAGTTCCCAGCAAAAATCTTCATATAATCTGGGTTTAGAGCTTTTGACAATTAAATTGTAAAAACAATGACTAACACTGTTTAATGCCGGCTGGGAATCCTTGAGCAATAATGGGATCTCCCCTTTCATATGATCATAGGAATCTTTCCCTTGCCTGGGAAGCCCCAGCCTTCACACGTGCAACTCACAGGACTCCTATAACTTCCTCTTCCTTGTGACTGGGCTACTATTTGAAAAAAACAGTGGCTGCTTATTCACAGAATGCAAAAGAAAGGCATGGACAGAGCACACATCACCAATAAATGCAGCCTTTTAAAAAATATTTTTGATAGCAAATTCAAGTACCCGATTTAAAATTCAAAAGCTATGAAAGGGTATAGAGTAAAAAGTGAGACTCTTCTCCACCCTTTCTTCCCAATTATCCAGTTCTTCTACTCAGAGACAACCAGCTTTACCAGTTTCTTGTGTGTTCATCAGAGATATCATATGCATATATAAGCAAACACAGAGTTTTTTTACACAAATGGTAGTAGACATTGGTCTTTACCTTCCCTTTTCACCAAACAATGTATCTTAAAGTTTATTCCATACACATAAAGCCACACCACCCTCTTTTAACAGGTGAATGGTATTTCAATGTATGGAGATACTGCAGTTTATTTAAAGTCTCCTATTAATGGACATCTAGACTGATTCTAATACTTTTTGCCTTTGCAAATAATGTTACAATTAACATTTCTGCAATACAGTCTTCTAAGAAGACGTACTCTAACCTGCAAATTCTATAACTCTGTTTTTAACTATCTAAATTTTGTACATTCGTAATTCTACTTACCAGTTTCCTTTTAAAACAACAGACGCTTGTATAGGTGAAGAGGATGCTGTAGTACACTTGAAATCCCAGGCTGAAAGAAAAATTTTAAAACTTCTGGGCAAGGCGAACTACAATGGAATGGCAGGTATGGTCCTTGTCAGGGTGGCAAAATGCCATCTGAGTATTAAGTGTTCACTGTTCTCAAAATTCCTACACTGGCCAAACATGGCTATAGCAGGGCAGTCGCACTATCTGTTTCAGGTAGAAAATCCATGACTTCATGACACTAGCATATTTAAAACCTTGCAATCCTGTCTCTCTGGTGGCCTCCTACAAATACTGGGGAAAAAACAGTCATGCTGCTGGTAAGGAATCTTGTGGTTACCCACCAAAAGAAAGAAGCCCTGAGATTGGTCAGCAGCACATTTCTTGTGTCCTCTAGTTTCCTTTCCCTAAGAACTCAGTACTAAAAAGGAACTCTAGCCAGTCACTGAAGCTTATAAGCAAGGATATATTTCAGCCCTCAGTGTCTGCCTTATACACAGCAGGTGCTTAGTAAATGGTTGTAATGTGGTAATGCTTGACGTTTCATGGGTTGTTGGAATTAACCAGAACTTCTCTAAAAGACATAAAAGAAACTGTGAATGAAACATCAGAATAGTCACCTGGTTATGCGTGTGAAGCTCTTCAACTAGAGGAAATCAGGTGCTGGCCAAAGAGACAGAGGCGAAGGTGCCTCCGGGGAACTGCTGATATTGCTTCAACTAAGGTAAGTGTTTTGGCAGAAATGGTAGAAGCCTGAGACATGAAAGCAGGAGACAGAACTCTCCTGCAACACCAAGTGTAGCCATGGGGTCCACACGTTTTCAATGAGAAAACTCCTAAGGACACCACCGGGAAACCTCTAAATAGAACTAAAAGCAGTTGCCAGGAGGTGTGCACCTGAGGGTGACCACCTGAAGCCCTGGGAGGTCTTAGATAAGGTGACAAGGTAATTGGAAGTTCTGGACTAAGGCAGCCAAGGTGAGATGTGAGGAGGATCTGAAACTCTACCTTTTTAGGCTCAAATGTGAATCTAGGTGTGTGGAAGTCTACCTAAGAGCCATATTTTGGAAGGTAGGACTGCTGCCTTTGTGACCATCCTCCCTCTAGCTGCTCTTTCCAAAGCATTTGCTTTTTACTAGTGAGTCTATTCCAAGATTTTGCCTACTCTGAAGCCACAGCCACTAGAGTTCTTTAATTATGTGCAATTCCAAGTCTCAATCCAAGGTCCAGACTTAACTTTGTAACCAAAAAAGATTCAGCTATCCAGAATCAATAATAGCTAAAGTGCCATATTTGCCTAATGCCTGTTTTGAAGTCTACTATCAGATGTTCAGAATTTGATCCTCAATTTTGCAATGATCTCTAAGTTTCTTTTCATTATCCTAACATCCTCTGAACCCATGAAAATTCTTCCCAATATATTCATTATCTCTCTCTCTCTCTCTCTCTCTCTCTCTAAGTAAATATAATTTGGGGGTAAAAAGAGAATTTGAGTGGAATTCCCTAATGCCTATTTAATACTGAGTCATATAAACATTTTATGTTTATTTGAAATTTTCTTTCCACTCTGGTTTATTAAAGATGAACAGCCATGCCTGGTTATTGTTATCATAGTGAAAATTTTAAATTTTCATACTGACGCTCTCAATAGTAGATAATGAATACTCTCATTTACTGAACTATCTGCCTTTTTGAGATAGGACTATAAAATATTTCCACATGCATATCCTGCTGTTATCTCAAATACATGCCTAAAACCAAACTATTCTGAACGTTTTTAAAAGTAGTTTCTGTACCCATACACTGCCCCTTTTTTCCATTAGTAATGCTACAGGTTTCACATTCACACCCATGAAGTCATTTTAGACTTCTTCCTTTTCTTAAGTCCATCTCCACTAAGTGCACTCAATCATTCACAAAGCCTCTATGATTTGTATACCACAGTGTCTCACTAGCCCATTTCTTCTTCTCCCTCTCTCACTGTCCACTTCATGATTTCAGGTCAATTCTCCCATATTAGCCTGCAAACTTGTTTCCCTCCATTTTCCAAACCATCCGGTGACCATCACAATATTGGTATTCCTCTAATGGGACATTATCACTTTCTGACCAAAATCCTTCCAGATTCCCTACTGGTACACAGACTACATGGAGCCAAATTCTCTCTTTCTCTCTCTTGCTCTCTCACTCTGTGCATGAGTGAGAGTGTATTCCTTGCTTGTTTTGCAAATCTCTGTAATTTTGTCCTACTTTTCCTTTCCAGCTGTTTGTTATCCTGTTCCCCAAATTTCCCTGGCACTCTTCGTATATGTTATCAATTCTATGAATATGTGCTTCCTTATCCTCTCCACTTATCAAAATACTACTCATTCATCACAATCCAGCTCAAATCTCCCCTTTCTGAAACCCCGACTCATCTTCTATGTAAGTGTTCCTAACCACCCCAACCTAAAGTGATTCCTCTGTCTTCTGATACCTCATGGCATTTATTACCTATACTCACATTTGACACCTATAAATTATCTTCTCTTCTTAGTTTTCTTTTAATTTTTCATGTGTTTTTATTTCTCCAAATAAATAGTAAAGTAATAAGGGCAGTTACTGTATCTTATTCACATAATGGGTCCTGATTCTAGAGTCAAACTGACTGCATTTTAGCCCCTGCACTGTTATTTACTGACTATAATCTTGGTCTTAGTTGTCTCGTCTGTGAAATGGAAATAGTGATAGGTATTTCCTTATAGGGGTTTTGTGGGCATTATATGAGACAACGCATGCAAAGTGCTTAGAATAGTATCTGGAACATGGTAAGCATTCATTAAATGTTAGTTATTATAACTATTACTCATCTCTTTTACCTTGATTTTTAACCAAGCTTAATCAATGGAGTTCAGCTGAGTCAACTGTGGGATACAAGGTAAGAGGTAGACTGTGTGGGCAGTATACTGCGGAGTGGAGGAACTTCCTGGCATCACTAAAGCTGTGCCATAGATGCTGTCACTTATCGTCAAACAGCCAGTCTCGTTCTAAGTCCCTGCTAAGTCGCTTAGAGATCCTAAGATTAAGGGCCTCTAACTCTGCTCCAGAGACCTCCAAGATTTTGGCACAGTGTAAAGGGGCTGCTTTCCCAGCCCCTACTTTCCTGCCAATAAAATCTGACCCGGCTGCAGACAGCAGGCTACCAATCTTCCTAAGGGTCTTCAGGGTGGTATGAAAAAATGTGGACCTGGCCGGGCACAGTGGCTCACGCCTGTAATCCCAGCACTTTGAGAGGCCAAGGAAGATGGATCACTAGAGGCCAGGAGTTTGAGACCAGCCTGGGCACATGGGGAAAACCTGTCTCTACTAAAAATACAAAAACTAGCCAGATGTGGTGACACACACCTGTAATCCCAGCTACTGGGGAGGCTGAGGCAGGAGAATCGCTTGAACCCAGGAGGCGGAGGTTGCAGTGAGCTGAGGTCGCACCACTGCACTCCAGCCTGGGCGACAGGGTCAGACTCTACATAAAAAAAAAGTGTGCACCACAGAACCAGAGAAGGCAGCCTACCTGCCTACCTGCAATTTTATTTAATCGGCTTCATGACTGGCCTACTGACGTGGAAAACAGGCTCAGTAAGACACTCTCCTTTCATCTCACAGGCAGAGTCAGGATGCTCAGGTGCACCAGCCAGTAGGATACTCTCAGCTGGGACCCCAACATCAACAGCTAAAGAGCAACTGATGCTGGCCAAAAAGATGGGGACATCTGTGCTGCTCAACTGAGCCATAAAGGCCTATATTTGGTAGAGAATATTAAACTGAAAATTATCAAGTTTGAACCCCAATAAGCATCATGAATATCACTACCATTAGGCCGTCCAAGCAAATTCAACAGATCCAGGCTTAAACCATATATATGCCCTACTGAAAACAACTCAGAGGCAAAACTAATTTTATGAAAGGTGAAAAGTTGATCAAAGGCATGAATCGTGGTCCAGTGAAACAAATGCGTCCTTTAGATGTAACAGACCTGAATACCTCACATTCAAGCTGTGTAACTGCAGGTAAATTTTCTAACCTCGATTTTCTGATGGATAAAGGGGTTTCTAATACCCAGCTCACATGGCTGTGGTGACAAACGGGACAGTGGATTTAAAGCAGGCTATTTGGCCCGTGGCACATGGTAGGGGCACAACCCATTCAGTGTCCCTCCCTCTCACTCCAGAAGCAGACTCATCCTGCCCTAGGCTGCTCGTAATGATTCCAAGGACAGGCGAATAAGGTTATTTGAACATTTCTGAAACATTGACTTAGTTTGTGCTGGGTGTTGTACGATTCACAGAAGTAGAAAGGCTCTCTGCTCCCGGTGCTTTTCAGCCTGCGATTCAGGCGCCCACCTCTGTGCAAAGGGCTGTTTCCTTCCGATCTCCTGAAAGAGATCTGGATGTATCTTGGGTTCAACCTCGATTTTGAAACGATTGCCATTTCCATCAAAGCCAATTTCCTTGCTGAAAGAAGTCCTATCCCTGGGTGAAATCCCAACAGCTTCATTTGTTTAAATTATTTTACTGGCCTTGCTAATGCAGGGTGTGGTTTTTCCTCATCACGGAATATTGATAAGTAAACAACTACGGGGAACCTGCCCTAAGAAGGCGGCCCGTCGATCTCCTTGACTGCCCGGGACATGATCAGTGTTACTGCTGGGTGGAGAAGGTGTCGCCGAGCGGAAAGGCGCCGTCCTGCACCAGGTCGGGGGAGCGGCGCGGGGAGGTCGGGACCGCTGGGTTGGGCCGGGGCAGGGAATAGGCGCGAGGGGAGGCGGCGCGGGAACCTCGGGCAGCCCCAGCGGCTGGGTCGAGCCCGACAGGTTCCAGCAGCTCCCCTCACCCCTCTCCACGCCTCTCGGGTTTTCCCCTTGGCTCAGGGTTTCCTGTTTCAGTTCTCGGCGTTCTCCAGCAGCAGGTGCTGGTTTGCCAACCTCGGCTCCAGAGGCGGCGACGGAGGAGAAGGAAAAGAGGGAAGGGGAGGAGGAAGCGGCGCGGCTGCGGTGGCTGCGGGCGGGCGGGCGAGGAGCGCGGAGCGAGGCGGCGGAGCCGGGTTCGCTCTCGCCCGCGGAGCAGCGGCACGGACGAAGGGCAGGGCCGAGCCGAGCCGAGCGCTCGGGCGCGCCCGAGCCGGGGCCCTGGCGTGCGGCCAGCTGTCCGGGCGGGAGGCATGAGGGAGCCTCGCGCTCGCCCCGCGCCCTAGCGGCGGCCGCGGCAGCCCAGGGCTGAGGCGAGAGGCGGCCGCCTGCCGGAGGGCCCCGGGGCTGCCCCAGCTCCAGGGCATGTAGTGATGGCTGCGGAGAAGAGAATGCAAGTAGGTTGAGCAACAGATTCGAGTGCGCGCGCGTTGGGGCTGTGAGTTGTGCAACCCGGGGAGGGGGCGCCGGGGCTGCGGCCCGCGGAGAGGGCGCGCGGGCGGGCGCGGCTTGGCGGGGGAGGGCCGAGGTGGCCGCTGTCTCCGCGGGCCCCGCCGCCCGCTCGCCGCTTTCTCGCGGGGCTGGCTATGCCGGGTGGCGGCTCCCAGGTTTGTCCTCGGGAAGGGGGTGGGGGGCGCGGACCGCGGCGAGAGCGGTCCTGGGGTAGCCGGTCGTGGGGAGGGCCGCGGGGCCGCGCCCGGGCGCCGGGCGAAGGGTGCCGGGGCCGCAGCGACCTCGCCGTGTGATCTCCAGGCCCAGGCGGGTCGGGCTCCGGAGGTCGAGTCACCGAGCTCCCGTCGCTCAGGTGGGGCCGAGCGGAAAGCCCGGCGCATCCTCCCCTCGGGCAACGCCGTCCCCGCCGGGATTTCGGGCGAGGTGAGGCCGGGCTCCCCGGCCCCGCGGCCTAAGGCACCGGTCCCCGCCCGCCCGGGGGCATAGATCGCGAACATGGAGGCGGGCTCGGGCGCCGCGGATGGAAACGGACACACTGCGCTGCCCCAGCGGCTCAGACTCGCGCGCGCTCGTGGGGCGAGACATCACTTGGCATCTCGGATCCAGCCCTGGCCGTTCGCTTAACTATCCATCCCTCCATCCAGATCGCCAGCAACCCCAGGCCGGGCGTCACGAAAGCCCCTCACTCCCCCCTCGTCCCTCCTTCACCCCCAGGCTCCAGTCCAGATCCCTTTTACACGCTGCGTTCATTTTAGCTCGGCTGTTCACATTTTTAACTCCGTATTAAGAAGTGTTACAAATATAACTTGGAGAAATGAATCCCGCTTTTCTTCCCTAAGCTGTCTCATTTCAAGTCCTTAAAAACAGCCCTAACATCCAAGTACTGATTACTCTGTCTGGGGTTCTTGCCATTTGGTTATCCGTTAACAATCTCGGTTTGTGTTCGCTGTTTTGTGATAAAGAGATGAAAGACGAATCCAGATTTAGGAAAAGTTTTCCTATTGGTTGACAAGACTGTATTGGAGTATCCCAGGCCCATCAGGCGCTTATTGATTCAGACTTTTTTAAAACCATTTTAGAATAGATGCAGAGATAACTGGAGCTAAGTATTGTATGTTTAGAAATTTGGCAACGTTGTTCAGTTTTTCACTTGTTACGTGCTTGAGTTTTTCCACTTTTAAAATGCATATTATAAACGGAAAACGAGATAAACCTCAAACACAATTTTTGACTTTTCAAGAACCACAAGAAGTCATAAATACAGTGTGTTATAAATGTTTTTGTCTTAATGGACTTAGGATTTAGAGGGTATGACTTCCATTCATTTAATCACATGTACAATTAATTTTAGTAGCAGTTTCTTAATTTTAGGGTTCTCTGGTGTTTGACTACATGATAGCTTCATCAAACATTGGTAAAATTAATCTTAGTGTGATAAGCCCAGGAAGATGCCTATTTCGGACTTGACCCCCTGTTCACCTGTTTTCTTCAACAATTTGGCATGCTTATTTCCAGTTACCTAAATCTGTCTACTGGATGGTACCATAAAAATAGAATGGCCTGTTGACTATGTACCCATAGTTCAAAATGTTTTAATATTTTTACATGAAAGAGTCTATCTTACTTCCAAAGTAAGTTACAAGATTCTACTTCTAGTATTTGGTCACCATAAAAGTACTTAAACATTATAACCAAAGTAAAATGAACTTTTAAATAAACAACAACAAAGTGACTGGCGTTTTTTAGCCTTTATTTAATAAGGGAAGTCTAACGGAACTATTTTAGTATAATGGGAAATATTAAAGGATAGGAAACAGAAACTTGGAATGTTTCTATACTGATGGGAGTTTTTATTAGTCACTTCCTTTTACTAAATTTTTGTTTTAATGACCAGACGATATAAAAATACCCTATTTTATATTATGGGCTTCTCTGGAGCTAGGTTTTCATGGGTTACCAACGTCTGCAAAATCGGATCCCAAGTTGTTAATAGAAATTTTATGTTGAAAACATTTTTCTCATTCTACAACTAGGTCTTCATTCCAGCAGACCACAGTGGTTGCTACATTAATTTTAATTACTATCACAAATGTAAAAATGTTGCTGTTATAACTTCTTAGTGTGCTTCATTGTTTTTGTACATAAATTTAGGATTCTTTAATTCTGATTTGATAGCATTTTTAAAGAAACAAACAAGATATTAAGTAGGGAATGTTTTTATCTTTTTACTGTTGGAACGTAGAATAACACTAATCTGCAGTTATTGCTCATTTGAAACTGGCATGCTTCTGTTCTCTCTGCAAATAATTACTTATTATCACTCTAGCTGCTGTGTAAGGCCCCCGACCTCTAAAAGGATAGATTATGAACGAACATAATGCTATGTGGAAAGTACTAAGTTCCGTGAAAAAAGAAGTGAGAAATTCAGGTACTGGGGAGTGCCTCAAAGGTAGGATTTGAGTAGGTAGAGCTGGTTGGGAGTCATTTCCAAATGAGTCAGTGAACCCTGGCAGGAAAGCAGGGAGTGGGCGGTCCAGTATGTGGCGCATGGGGCAGATAATAGGAGTAGTGAGTGGGTAAGTTGGCAAATAGAGTTTTGGAGTATAGTTTTTATTAGAGCAATATTAAGTAAATAAGATGGTCAGTGAATAATGAAAATTAATTCAATCAGGATTCCAAATTTAAGCCTAAAATATTGAGATTCCGGGGTTTGATCGTAAATCTACCAAATGTTCTAAAAAAGCTTCTTGTGTTTTAAGTGCTAATATGCCTCATGGACCTGCAGCATATGAAATCTCATTACTTTACAAAGTGAAAATGTGTGAAGATTCAACAAAACACATGTTATAATCTCTGCTGCTGTTTTGCAATTAATAGTTCAGAGAAAGGATGATCAATCAAGAATGTGATTTTTTAAGAAAGATCTATTTCACCCCAGAATAGATCTCTAATTTCTTGGTGATTCAAGATTTGTTTAAAATTTTTGTAGGATTAGTGTGTAAATTAAATGCCTGACACAGTAATTTTTGGCATCTGATAGTATAAAGATAACTGCAGATATGTGTTGTGGCGGCATCAATTCTCTACTGTTGTTTTGGTTTTTATAGGTGACATAGTAATAGTCACGTTTGTACACTGATGTGCCAGACAACATGCTAAGTCTACATGCATTACCTCATTTAACCCTTGAACACCTTTATGCATTGCTTCTATTATCCCCAGTCTATAGATGCGGAAGCAGAGACACTGAGTTTGAGTAACTTGCCCAAAGTCATATAGCTAGTAAGTTGCAGAAAGGAGTTCAGACCCAGGCAGTCTGACTTTATAACCCATGATCTTAACCACTGTGCAAGTTCTGCCTCGATAGGATTCTGTTTTTAGTTTGTTCTCTAAAAAGTGTGTCATCATGTATGTTGTTTTGTTGACATACACCGTTTGAAAATTAAGTGATGCATAGTGAGTATGTAAGACGAGAAGCCTTTCCTCTGCATAGTACGACAATAGTAGGACAATACAGAAATCCTGTCTGGCCAGGTAAGTTGAAGGCAAGGACCATGTCTTTTTGCCAGGCTGCTTGAGTTCACTAAAGAGACAAATCAAAAGACTCCAGTTTCAGTCCAGCATGGCAAATGATGTAACAGCAGTGTAGTTCACAAAAAGGAGCACTTTTCAGTGAAAGCAACAAACATTCTTAATGAGTAATATTTTTTATTGATTTTTATAACTTTTCTCAGACTATAGAAATGTAATGTGCTTACTGTGGAATAAATTAGAAAATATAGAGAGGTATAAAGAATTTTTAAAACACCTGTAATCCCATAATCCAGAGAGAACTCATTTAACATTATGGCAAATTTCTCTCTGTTTAATTATTCTTAGCATCATCAGAGGATTGTTTTACTTTCTTAAGGGAAAATGGAAACTAATTGCACCTAAAGTATAATGTACACGGTTTTACATTACAACACTGACAATAATTCTTATGCCCAGTAATGTAGCCTGAAGCAGAGCTCATAAGCAGATACCTGAACATTCAAAGCATTCTGCCTTTAAGATAAGTATCCCATCTCTTAGGGTGGATATGGAATAAGTAGAAAATCCCATGGTCTTCCTGCTTACCTGGAACATTTTAAACTATCTTCCCTCACCTTTTGCCTGGGTCACACCTTATTCAGCCCTCAGCTTAGATATCACTTGGTTTACTGCATTGTGGTTTAAGTTTGAGAACACTATGAAACATTTATTGTGCCAAGTATTGTTCTAAGTGCTATACATGTATTAATGCATTTAATGCTTACTACCTGCTTATGAAGAGGTATTTCAGTACCTCTTTTTTCAGATGAGAATACCGAACCACAATGTGGTTAAATAACTTACCCGAGTTCCCACAATTAATAATAGCAGAAT
Source organism: Pan paniscus (assembly GCF_029289425.2). Taxonomy (NCBI): domain Eukaryota; kingdom Metazoa; phylum Chordata; class Mammalia; order Primates; family Hominidae; genus Pan; species Pan paniscus. The sequence continues at coordinate 110,840,512 of NC_073258.2, forward strand.
GAGGGTTCCAATTAATTTAGCCAGACTAAGTCCCTGTTAAAACAAATACAGTCATGCACTGCATAATCATGTTTTAGTTAAAAACAGACTGCATATATGACAGTGGTGCATAAGATTATAATAGAGCTGAAAAGTTCCTGTCGCCTAGTGATGTCATAGCCATCTCGTGATGTCATAGCACAAGGCATTACTCATGTTTGTGTTGGTGCTGGTGTAAACAAACCTACGGTGCTGCTGATGGTAGAAAGATAATGAACGATTATGTTACTGGGTTATTTATTTACTATACTATACTTTTTATTGTTATTTTAGAGTGTACTCCTTCTACTTATACGAAAAAAAGTTAACTGTAAAACAGCTTCAGGCAGGTCTATCAGGAGCTATTTCAGAAGGCGGCATTATCATAGGAGGTGACAGTGCCGTGCCTGTTACCGCCCCTGAAGACCTTCCAGTGGGACAAAATGTAGAGGTGAAAAGCAGTGATCTTGGTGATCCTGACCCTGTGTAGACCTAGGCTAATGTATGTGTTTGTGTCTTCATTTTAAATGAAGTTTAAAAAGTAAAAAATTTTCTAGATAGAAAAAAGCTTATAGAATAAGGATTTAAAGAAAGAAGATATTTTTGTATAGCTGTACAATGTGTTTCTGTCTTAAGCCAAGTGTTATTATAAAACAGTCCAAAAGTTAAAAAATGAAAAAGTTTATAAAGTAAAAAAGTTACAGTAAGAGTAATTTATTGAAGAAAGAAAAATTTTTCGATAAACGTAGGGTAGCCTAAGTGTAGAGTGTTTATGAAATCTACAGTAATGTACACTAATATCCTAGGCCTTCACATTCACTCACCACTCACTCACTGACTTATCCAGAGCAACTTCTAGTCTTACAAGCTTCATTCATGGTAAGTGCCCTATATAGGTGTACCATTTTTATCTTATAGACTGCATTTTTACTCTACCTTTTCTATGCTTAGATACACAAAGACTTATTGTGTTACAGTTGCCTACAGTGTTTAGTACAGTAATATGCTGTACAGGTTGGTAGCCCCAGAGCCATAGGCTATACCATATAGCCTAGGAGTGTAGTAGGCTGTATAGCCATCTAGAGGTTTGTGTGATGTTTGCACAAAGAGGAAATAGCCTAAGGATGCATTTCTCAGAACATAACTTTGTCAAGTGACACATGACTGTATTAAAGTCTGTGTAACCTAATACGTGTCAATAGATTTGTCTAGTATTGTGAGGTTTAAGCAAAATAATGAAGTCATCTTTCTTAGGAGTTTGGTTCTAAAAGGATACATCTTTTTCCTGTATAATTGGAATTATATTACTTGTAGAACTTGATATCCTACATTCGCTCTCTCATTTAACATACACTAAGGATTTTCTCATGACATTTAAAAATATTTCTAACGTTGTGTTATTTAATCATTCTACTATTTCAGTTAGACATGTATTTTTTCCCAGTATTTTAATATTATAATGCTTTAGTTGACTAGCCCAGTGAAATTCCTTTTTCTGCATCTGTGTTCTTAGGATGGAGTCCTAGAAATAGTGATAAAACAGAATAAACTTGAAGGTTTTTTAATGCCAAAAAGCTTTTCAGAAAAGTTATATTGATATGTATAACCATTAACATAGAGTCAGAGTACTGATTTCATCCCACGTTTGAGCCACTAAGTATTAACTTTGAAAGTGCTTGATTTCAAAGTTTGATGATGAGCATTAATATCTCATTTTAATGCTGACTTTTCTACTTATATTTTAAATTATTAAGGGAGTACAAGCTGGTTAAGAAAAGCAAAGTACCGAGAAAAGGAAAGCCACCTAAAATCTCCTTACCGAGAAATAACTTCAGGTTAATATTTTGATATATATTTACCCAATTATTTTTTTTATTCCTGTAGTTATACTTTACAGAATTTGTACATGAATTTTTAAGTAAAAACATATCACAATTACAAAAATCAGCTGGGTGTGGTGGCATGTGCCTGTAAAACCAACTACTCGGAAGGCTGTGGCAGGAGAACTGCTTGAACCCAGGAGGCAGAGGTTGCAATGAGCTGAGATTGTGCCACCGCACTCCAGCCTGGGTGACAAAGCAAGACTCCATCTCAAAAAAAAAAAAAAAAAAAAATCACAAACATTTCCTAATCCCCCAGTCCTACACAAAAGTAATTGGTAATTGCTTACTTCCCTGTGTTTCCAAAATACTTTTTTTCCCATAACACTTGCATATTAGATGATAGTTAACTCTTCATTTCTTTTCTGCTTTCTGTCTCTGCTATTCATCTGTCAATGGAGAAAATACTACCTACAGATTAGTCATAAGAATTAACTGATAGTACAAAATGATAATGATAGTACACCATACCGTACCTAGGATTTTTACCTTGTTAGTAGTCTTTAGGCTCCCTGAGGACAAGGACTCTGAGTCACATTATTTTATCCTGATTCTTCTACAGAGTTTGGCATATAGTAAATACTTCATGAATGTGTTTTTATTATTAAAAGCTATATGGTACTTTTTTTTTTTTTTTTGATACTGGGTCTCTCTATGTTGCCCAGGCCAGTCTCGAACTCCTGGGCTCAAGTGATCACCCGCCTCCACTTCCCAAAGTGCTGGGATTACAGGCGTGAGCCACTATGCCCAGCAAAAAGCAATGTAGTACTTTAAATGAATCTGCTGGTAAGTGGGTATGATAAACAAAAGGAAGTACAGGCATACCTCATTTTATTGCACTTCACAGACATTGCTTTTTGGTTCTTTTTTTGTTTTTTTTTTTTTTTTACAAATGAAGATTTGTGGCAACCGTAGGTCAAGCAAGTCTGTCTGCGCCATTTTTCCAATAGCATTTGCTCCCTTTGTGTTGCTGGGTCACGTCGTGGTAGTTCTTGCAATATTTCAAACTTTTTCATTTTTATTTTATCTGTTATGGTGATCTATGTTCTGTAATCTGTGATGTCACTACTGTAATTTTGGGGGGGTGCCAATAGAAGATGGTAAACTTAATCGAGCAGTGTTTTGTGTGTTCTGAGTGCTCCATCGACCAGCCGTTGCCCTGTTTTTCTTCCTCTTCTCAGCCCCACTATTCTCTGAGACACAATAATATTGAAATTAGGCCAATGAATAACTCTGTAATGGCCTTAAGTGTTCAAGTGAAAGGAAGATTCAGGTTCTCTCACTTTACTTCAAAAGCTGGAAATGATTTAGCTTGGGGAGAAAGGCATGTGAAAGCCAAGCTAGGCCAAGAGGTAGGCCTCTTGCAACAAACAGCCAAGTTGTGAATGCAAAGGAAAAGTTTGAGGAGATTAAAAGTGCTACTCCAGTGAACACACAAATGAAAAGAAAGGGAAACAGCCTTATTGTTGATATGGAGAAAGTATCAGCTATACTTTCTCTGTATTGCTGGTGATGGTCTGGATAGACAATCAAGCCAGCCACAACATTCCCTTAAGCCAAAGCCTATTCCAGAGAAAGGCATTAACTCTACCTAGTTCTATGAAGGCTAAGAGAGGCGAGGAAGCTGCAGAAAAAAAGTTCAAAGCTAGCAGAGGCTGGTTCGTGAAGTTTAAGGAAAAAAGCAAGAGTGTTAGGTGAAGCAGCAAGTTATCCAGCTCTAGCCAAGATAATTGATGAAGGTGACTATACTAAACAGATTTTTCTATAGACTAAACAGCTTTATATTGGAAGAAAATGCCATCTAAGACTTTTATAGCTAGAGAGGAGAGGACAATGTCTGACTGCAAGGACAGGCTGAAGGACAAGCTGACTCTCTAAGGGACAAATGCAGCTGGTGACTTTGAGTTCAGTGTTCATCTACCATTTCGAAAAATCCTAAGGCCCTTGGGAATTAATGCTATTTTTTTTTTTTTTTTTTGAGAGACAGTCTTGCTCTGTCGCCCAGGCTGGAATGCAGTGGTGCGATCTCAGCTCACTGCAACCTCTGCCTCCCGGGTTCAAGCGATTCTCCTGCTTCAGCCTCCTGAGCAGCTGGGACTACAGGCCCGCGCCACCACGTCCAGCTAATTTTTGTATTTTTTTAGTAGAGACGGGGTTTCACCATATTGGCCAGGCTAGCCTTGAACTCCTGACCTCATGTTCCACCCACTTTGGCCTCCCAAAGTGCTGGAGGACTAAAAGCGTGAGCCACCTCGCCCAGCCCAATGCTATTAATTAAATCTACTATGCCTGTGCTCTATAAGTGGAACAACAAAGCTTGGATCAGTTTACATCAGTTTACAGCATGCTTTACTGAACATTTTAAGCCCACTGTTGAGACTTACTGCTCAGAAAAAAAGATTCCCTTCAAAATATGTAATATTACTATTCATTGACAGGGTACCACCAAGAACTCTGATGGAAATTTACGAGGAGATTAATGTTGTTTTCATGCCTACTAACAAAATATCCATTCTGGCAGTCCAGGGATCAAGGAATAATTTTGACTTGCAAGTCTTATTATTTAAGAAATATATTTTGTTAAGGTTACAGCTGCCGTAGATAGTGATTGATTCCTCTGATGGATCTGGGCAAAATACACTGAAAACCTTCTGGAAAGGATTTACCATACTAGATGCCATCAGGAATATTTGTGATTCATGGGAAGAGGTCAAAATAGCATCAATAATAGGAATTTGGAAGAAGTTGACTCTAATCTTCATGGATGACTTTGAGGGCTTCAAGACTTCAATGGAGGAAATCACTGCAAATGTGGAACAGATAGCAAGAGAACTAGAATTAGAAGTGGAGCCTAAAGATGTGACTGAACTGCTGCAATCTCATGATAAAACTTGAACAGATGAGGAGTTGTGTCTTCTGGATAAGCAAAGACAGTGGTTTCTTAATTTGGAATCTGCTGGTGAAGATGCCGTGAACCATTGTGGAAACGACAACAAAGAGGATTTCAAAACTTCAACCTAGTTGACAAAGCAGTGGCAAGGTTTGAGAGCATTGACTCCAACCTTGTAAGAAGTTCTGTGGGTAAAATGCTATCAAACAGCGTTGCATGCTACAGAGAAATCTTTCATGGAAGGAAGGGGAAATCAATACAGCAAATTTCATTATCATCTTATATTGAGAAATTGCCACAGCCACCCCATCCTTCAGCAACCACCACCCTGATAAGTCAGCAGCCATCAACGTTGAGGCAAGACCTTTCACCAGCAAAAGGAATATGACTCACTGAAGGCTCAGATAATCATTAGAATTTTGTGGCAATAAACTGATTTTAATTAAGGCATGTACATTTTTTTTAGACATAATGCTATTACACATTTAAGAGACTATAGAATAGTGCAAACATAACTTTTATATTCACTGGGAAACCAGAAAATTTGCATCACTTGCCCTATTGTGATATTCACTTTACCATTACATTCACTTTATTACAGCAGTCTGGAACCAAAACCACAATATTTCCAAGGTATGCCTATGGATGAGTAAGAGATGGTTACAATAATACATGCCAAGCATGATAGAATTGATACCCAAACATTTAAAATTTAACTTGGAATGCGTTGTGTGATTTCTTGAGGGGCAATACACATTTGCCTTTGAAGAATATAATTAACCTTATTTACTTCTCTTAGTAGTAAAATATTATAAAAGTGAATCTTCCAAAAAGGTAGTCTTTAAAGTTTTCAAGAGCAAAACATTTTAACTATTTTAAATGGAAGAATTTATACACATGTATATTTTTCTTCTTTCAAATAATATGTAGCCTATGATTTCACTTATTATGAAAGATAATAGTAGCTAACATTTATTGGTACTAACTTTATGCCAGGTCCAATATTGAGAGCTTTGCTTAAATTATTTAATTTAGTTTTGCAACTGTATTGGGTATGTACTGTTTTGCTTATCTTCCAGGTAATGGAATTGATGCCTGGAGATGTTAAGTAGCTTGGCCCAAGTTATTGAGTTTTTTTTTGGTTTTTTTTGGTTTTTTTTTTGAGACAGAGTCTCGCTCTGTTGCCCAGGCTGGAGTGCAGTGGTGCGAACTCGGCTCACTGCAAGCTCCACCTCTCGGGTTCATGCCACTCTCCTGTCTCAGCCTCCCCAGTAGCTGGGACTACAGGCGCCCGCCACCACACCCAGCTAATTTTTGTATTTTATTAGAGATGGGGTTTCACCGTGTTAGCCAGCATGGTCTCCATCTCCTGACCTCGTGATCCGCCCGCCTTGGCCTCCCAAAGTGCTGGGATTACAGGCGTGAGCCACCGCACCTGGCAGTTACTGAGATTTCTAATTTATCCTAAGTGGCATAGCAATACTTGTTATGCTTTTTGTTTGCTTTAGATGTTAGGGGGCAGCAGGAACCAATTCTTTTTTTTTTTTTTTTGAGAATATCATAAGATTGCAGCAGTTCAGTCATATCTTTAGGCTCCACTTCTAATCTGTTACCCAGGCTGGAGTGCAGTGGTGCAATCTTGGGTCACTGCAACATCTGCCTCCCGGGGCAGATGTTCCCAGCACAATTTTCGTGCCTCAACCTCTCGGGTAGCTGGGTTATGGACCAGCTACCCGACAGGCATGCACCACCACACCCAACTAATTTTTGTATTTTTAGTAGAGACGAGGTTTTGCCTTGTTGGCCAGGCTGGTCTTGAACTCCTGACCTCACGTAATCCACTTTGGGATCATTTCAGCCTCCAAAGTGCTGGGATTAAGGAGTGAGCCACCGCACCTGGCCGGAACCAATTTATATGGATTCATGTTAGTGATTTGGGGTCTTGTCTCCTTGATGTTAGCTGTTCCTTGCTGACATGATCGTTCCCTCCCTGTAATTTGCAGGAGAGACTTACGCTGTGGATTGTGAACCTGGATGACAACATGCTAACATTATATATTAAATAAAAAATGTTCAGGCAGTAATTAAAAGCTGTAGGATACTCAGATAATCTAGGTTGAAGACCTGAAAGGCTACACAGTGTGGAGAGAGCAGGTGGGGCCTCTGAAATCAGGTAGACCTGGATTTAAATCCCAGCTCTGCCATTTACTGGTTGTGACCTTCAGCGAGAATCTCAATTTATCTTTGATTTGTTATCCATCAAACATGATCTACTTTGAAGAGTTGTTTTCAGTGATTCAAGATAATGAGTATAAAAGTGCTTGACACATAGAAGGCACTCAATATTCTGAAATGATTTAGCAGTGTCGTTGATTTGATTGAACAGAGATTTTGTTTTGCTTTTCTACTTACTCATTGGCTCTTAGTTGTGTTCTGAGTAATTGAAATAATCAGATACAAAATCAAGTTCACTTTTATTGCTTTTAATATGTCAGTTTATATTTTGGGTTTTTCAAAGAGATTGCAAATCTATTACTTTATGTCTTATAGGGTGAAGCTAAAATTAGTTTTTTTTCTTTGTTCTTAGTCATCTGTACTCATTTCCTATTCAAAATTATGTGGGCTTAATTTTATCCTTATTCCGTGATTTAATCTGTTTCAAATCTTGGCTTTTATTTCATAATTTATTTTTATTATGCACTCACAGGGAACAGTTTTCCCATATAGTTGAGGCTGTCTCCTCATTGTTGACTTACACTTTTAAAAAAATCTTTGGCATCATTTTCTTTGATGGCCTCATTGAGTTGATGATCTTATGTATTGGATACTTTATGAAATTTTGATGTAATTTTAAATGACTAGAACAGATATTAAATGAGCAAAAAATGTCTGTTTTAGGTTAAAATACATTATTTCTAGTTTTGCTAAGATAGAAAAGTGCCTTAAGTAACAAAAAAAATGGGCATAAAGTATGTTAAATCATGCATATGAAAAAAATAGTTTCAAATGGGGGAAGTGTTTTCTAAACTACATTTCTATTACTTTGACTATTTCAGCTTATCTTTTAAGGTTAAATTTTGAGTTGTTTTAGCATTTTATTACATATGTGAAATATAGAAAATATAAAATGATAGTGAAAATCACCTATAATTCTTACCTAGAGATGACTTAAAATTTATAATTCTTTTTTTCATCTTTTAAAAAATCTATTAATCTTTATAAACACATTCTTTTTTAAAAGTATATGCATATATAGTTTTGTTTGGTTCTTGCTTTTCATTCAGTTTAAGAGTCTTCCTGTGTCATAAACATCCTTTTAAGAGATTATTTTTATTAGCTGAATGGCATTCAACATATTTAACTGCTGTAATTTAATTATGTTTATATTGTTAAATATTTATTAAAATGTCACCAGTTTTTTAATTGTAATAACAGTGTGATAAATGTATATATAGGTCTGTTTAACATTATTGAATATATTTTTAACAAATTCCTAGATGTGGCCATGCAAACTGCCATCTAGAAAAGTTATACCAATTTGTATTTCTGTCAGCAATGTATGTGTCCATTTCTCTGCATCCATCACTGTTTCCCCACACAGCCTATTTATGTTCATTTGATAGATAAGAATGGGCATAACAGTGCTAAGAAGCTCATTTTGTACAGTCAGAGAGACGGAGATTGAGTTCCTGCTGTGACACTTGGGGGTTATGTATGTGATCTTGGGTAGGTTTCTTATAAAATGTCCCTAAGCTTCAGTTTCTTTCTTTGTAAAATGATGATAATAATACATATCGTGGTAATGTCATGGTAATGGTTGTAGAGATTATTTGATGGTATATATCGAAGCACTTAAATTCTTGAGAAATGTTAGCTATCATTTATTATGAATGTGATGTCTCCTCATCATGTGCTATATTTTATACTTGGTAGTGGCTGATATAAAAGAAAGTTATTTGTTTTTATGTAATCATCTGGCTACCTTACTGAATAACCCTTTAATGTACTGTTAGATCAATTGCAGGACCTAGTTCCAACACTTTTCAGTTGAGTCTTGTGATTTTCAGGATCTATAATAATGACCCAATACTATCAGGGTTTTTTCAGTATTTCAATTCATACCTTTTTTCTTCTTGTCTTATTGCATTGGCTGAAATCAGAGAACAGTGTTGGTTAGTAGTAGGCATTCAGCCTTTTCTTTTCCAATTTTAATAGGACTTCTTGTTTTCTAACACAGGTATCTCCTGCTTATATACACATGTTCTGAAAATACCTATAATGGTCAAATGTGATAAACTTAAAAATAGACTTACATGCCCTAGAGGGATTCCCTTAAATTATTAAATCCCTAAGTATCTTTTGTGAAACATCTTCAACAATATATTTTCAGTATTTAAGACGTGGTCTGTTTTTGAATTGAACATATTGTTAATCAGTTTAAATCCAGGAAGGCTGAAATTTTAATGATTCTATCCTTGTGTCAGTGGTATAAATTTTGAGACCTATTTTTATCACTGTTGTTCGTTTTTTATGCCATATCTATAAAATATGAGTAAAGGTAAATGATACAGTGTGTACAAAACCATTTATTCAAATGAAGTCTTTTTTTTGTTTGTTTTTTTCTGAGACAGGATCTCACTCTGTCACTCAGGCTGGAGTACAATGGCATGATCTCAGCTCATGGAAGCTCTGTCTCCCAAATAGCTGGGACAACAGGCGCACACCACTATACCCAGCTAATTTTTCCTTTTTTTTTTTTTTTTTAAGACGGAGTTTTGCTCTTGTTGCCTAGGCTGGAGTGCAATGGTGCAATCTTGGCTCACTGCAACCTCCACCTCCCGGGTTTAAGCAAATCTCCTGCCTCAGCCTCCTGAGTAGCTGGGATTACAGGCGCCCGCCACCACACCTGGCTAATTTTTGTATTTTTAGTAGAGACAGAGTTTCACCATGTTGGCCAGACTGGTCTCAAACTCCTGACCTCAGGTGATCCGCCCACCTTGGCCTCTCAATAAGTGCTGGGATTACAGGTGTGAGCCACTGCACCTGGCCAATTTTTCCATTTTTTGTAGAGACAGGGTTTTGCCATGTTGCCCAGGCTGGTCTTAAACTCCTGAGCTAAAGCAATCTGCCTGCCTTGGCCTCCTAAAGTGCTGGGATTACAGGTGTGAGCCACCATACCCAGCCTTTCAGAGACAGAGTGTCTCCCTGTCACCCTGGCTAGAGCACAGTGGCACGATAATGGCTCACTGCAGCCTCAACTTCCCGGGCTCAAGCTATCCTCTCACCTCAGCCTCCCGAGTAGCTGGGCCCACAGATGCGTGCCAACACACCTGGCTTTTTTTTGTTTTGTTTTGTTTTTGGTAGAGATGAGGTCTCAGTGTGTTACCAAAGCTGCTCTTGAACTCCTGGGCTCAAGCAATCCTCCTGCCTCAGCCTCCTAAAGTGTTGTGATTACTGGCATAAGCCACCATGCCTGGCCCTAATGGAGTCTTAAGATCATGAACTTCATGCCCTCTTTACCTGGCTCCTTAGATATCTTTGCAAGAGCACTGTTTGAAAGCTCCTGCTCTCTCAAAAAAGGTTCAGATAATTTACAAACACCAAAAATGACAGTGCTATTGAAATGGAGCTTTTCAGAGGCCGGCAGACAAACCACATATGTGATATCATGATAGCATGAGGTTTTTATTAAATAGTTTTTGTACTGAAGTCCTAATTTAGCATGTAAAAATGATTAAGTTTAGTGGCATATATACTACATGAAAATAAGGTATTCACAAATTTAGGTAATGTCTTCCTATTCTTAAGTTACTAAAATTTTGCTCCTGGACTCTTTTTCTACACTCTTCCAAAATAGTCCATCCAATACTGTATTTTAAAATACCATCCATGTGCTGATGACTACCATATTTATATCTCCGATCCTGACTTCTCTCTTGTACACTGCTGTCTTGTGGACAGCTCCACTTGGATAGCTATTGGTATCTGAAACTAAAATTATCTAAAACAGAATTTTTATCCCTCTAAATCTGTTCCTTTCTAAGTCTAAATGTTACTACCTTCTCAGCCGCTCAAATCAAAAATCTAGAAGTTCTTGATACTTCCTTCATCTTCCACACTGAATCCAGTTTAAGAGCTGTTAACCAATACATGCAACAAGTTGAATTAACAAAGTTGTTCAATATTAGGAAATCTGTTATCATAGAATAAAACCTACCTGGTTAATGTATATTATTATAATTTGAATATACTGTATAATTTCTTTCTTGAACTTTTGCATATAAGATTAATCTGTTCATATATTTGGTTAGTTTGGGTGCCATCTTTGTTGGGCTTTGTCAGCAGTTAGGCTAGCCTCATAGACCAGTTGGGATGCCTTCAATCTTTAGTGTTGTAGGATAATCTAAGAAACATAGGAATTGTTAGATGCTTCGAGTTTTGTTATAGCATGTCTGTAGAATCTGTGGGTAAAGGATTCTTTGTTAGGAATGGAATCAAGTATATAAATCCTTAATAAAGCTCTCATTCCTTCCATGGTTATTCATATTTATAACCTCTTCCCAAGTCAGCTTTGATTATAGGTTCTTAATTTATTGGCATAAAGATTTATGCAGAAATGGCACACTTTAAGCATCCCTTTCATCTCATTGAATATTACAATGGTAATGTTATATATTTGTGGAGTTCCCTGACCTCCTGGTCATACTTTTTGGAGGTTATTCACTCATTCATTCCTTCATCATTCATTACCAGCTTTCCATTTTGTTAATGCGTTTTACTTTTTAATTTTGCTTCCTAATTTATTTCTACTTTTAATTTTATGTCTTTGTTCACCTTTATTTGGTTTGTCTGCACATTTTAACACTTCCAACTTAAATATTTTATTCAGTTTGTTTCTTGTTTTCTATTAGATGCATTTACAACATAAATTTTTCTTTGACTGTCAGTTTGGCCATATCCCATAGGCTATTATTTTATTGTCATTCATTTCTAAATAGTCTGTAATTTTTATTTCTTTTTACTACCGTTATTTGGAAGAGCATTTTAATTTGCAGATAGTGGGATTTTTAGATGGTTGGCTGGTTTGTTTTTGGCTTTCTATCTGCCTCTAACTTCTCATTTTTATGCATCATGATGAGAGTATATTTCTATTTTCCAGGTTTGAGTTTTTCCTCAATGCCTTGAAAAAGTTATTTTTCAAAAGTTACAGGCACAAATGTTTGCCTGAATCTCAACTTTGAAGTCAAGCAGCCCACAGTAAATTATTACGTGAATACCTGAGATACAGGGGTTGCTTTTGTTGTTGTTGTTGTTGTTGTTTAAACACCTAAACCCTGGAGTTTAATGCCATCTCATTATTTAAGGCCCGTGGATAAGAGAAATAAAACTTCTGCTTGTCAGGGCTTTTTGTCCTTTTTGTGTAAGGATAGGGATGGTGTAACTTTCAAAATAAACGTATTTTTCCTAGTTTGTTTTAAAAATATTTGAGTTCCTTAAATGGAGTTTCCCTGTGATATTAATAGTTCTCCACACTGATTGGCCCTAGTGTGCTCCTTTCTATGGGTTTTATAGGATTTCTTGGGGATTGGAAGTTGAGCCAGCACCTATGGCTTTTCTTTGGCCCCCACTGTACTCTTTTTTACCAGTTTAATAGCATTTCCAGGAGCACTTCTGAATACTCTCCACCCTCACACTCAAGATTTTAAAGCTTTGGAAATAATAATTAACTCCTCTTTCCTGTCCTGCTTATGGATGGAATGAATAAACTGCCATAGGAATAGTAGAATTATAGAGATTATTCCACATTCTTGAGAATGGAGAAGGGTGGCAATGCTAGTGATTCCTGTAAGACAATGAACAGACAACTAATGCATCAAATCACTGCCCTTTTATTTCCCATTAAGTTTCCTACCCTTTAGTGTTCTGTCACTTCTTCTGAGTACATTAATGAGAGAGCCTCTGACTGGTCCTAAGGTCTTTCAAACCCCTCTTTGGAATAGAACATGAGTAGGGAACAAGAAGCAGCTAATCTTTGAAGGCAAATTTGGATTCTACAAATTAGAAAGATATTCTGTACTAAAAGAAAGACTAGCTTCAGAGTGTAGGTAGTATAATTTAAAGTATGATTTGTAAAGAAAAATCGGGAATCAGCTTATAAGAAAAAACTTCACAAAATTAATTTTGTGGATTTTGTTGAGGTGGGAAATTGTACTGCTGGCCTGGATGTCTGGGAAGCACATACCAGGTTGGCAGCTGCAGCTTAGCTTCGAGATCATCCCGTGCTGTGATAGCACCTGAGTGAAGATGTGGCAGGTGGAGAAGGCACTTTGGAACTCCTGAGTGACAGCCAGAAGCCAGAGTGTTACTTTGGCAAGTGTGCTACCAGGTGCTGAGTCTTGGGCCTGAGCATTCCTCACGATAACAGGTAGATCATAACTGTTTATTTCCTACTTTGATAGCAAATGAATGTGCATTTTACTAGATTGGATACTTATTTGATGGTATACACCTAATGTGAGCAGGACAGTTAAACATGGATTTACATATGATCAAAATCCTGAAATAATTTATAAACCTATATACAGTGTATAGAATTCTCATATCCTTCAATGTGTGATAGATTCTTACTCAACTTTTTTTATCTCAAAAAAAAAAATCAGAATTAGAAGGTAAAATAAAAGTCAGTAACTTATTTTAGAAACACCAGTTCTGAAGACTTGACTCATTTGTCTAATTGCCAGATATTTGCTTCCCCAGTAGCTTTTTTTTTTTTCTGAGACAAAGTCTTGGTCACCCCAGCTGGAGTGCAGTGGCACGATCACAGCTCACTGCAGCCTGAATCTCCCTGGCTCAAGGATTCTCCCACCTCAGCTTCCCAAGTAGCTGGGAGTAAAGGCACACACCACCAGGCCTGCCTGTTTTTTTTTTTTTATAGTTTTTGTGGAGACAGAGTCTTTCTGTGTTGCCCAGGCTGGTCTCAAATTCCTGGGCTCAAGCCATCCTCTCACCTCAGCATCCCAAAGTGCTGAGATTACAGGCATGAACCACTGTACCTGGCCGCCAGTAGCTTTTTGATTACCAAATCCAATGGAGTAAAAGTTTTTTCCACAAATGAGAAATAGGGTAAGCTGCTCTTATCCTCCCCACATCCCCATCTTTCAGTGCATGTGCATGGTCATGCACACGTGCACACATGTACACATGAACACTCATGCATGTGAACATACACAAGCATAGAGGAGAAAAAGTGCAGGGATAAGGAAGGAGGTCCACAGACCAGGAACATACTAGGACTGCTGTCCTTATAATATCCATTGTATTTACATCCCCTCCTCAAAAATCCTTCACATATATAGATGTTTAATTACCTTAGTCATGTAAGCATCGGAACACCTACACTGATCTTCCTTTTGGAACATATACGTATATTTTTGAGACAGGGTCTGGCTTTGTTGCCCAGGATGGAGTGCCGTGGCACTATCTTGGCTCACTGCAGCCTTGACTTCCCGGGCTCAAGCAATCTTCCCACCTCAGCCTCTCAAGTAACTGGAATTACAGATGTGCACCATCACACCTGGCTAATTTTTTGTAGAGATGGGATTTTGCCTTGTTGCCCAGGCTGGTCTGGAACTCCTGGGCTCAAGCAGTCTTCCTGCCTCCGCCTCCCAAAGTGCTGGGATTATAGGTGTGAGCCACCACACCCGATCCCTTTTGGAATTTTGATTTTTGGTGGAAGAGATAATGGAAGGAGCAACTAGGAATAAAGTATTTAGATTGCCAAATGGCAGCACTAAGCGCTGAGAAGGGTTAAAGAAGGACTAGAAAAGGAGGTAGAAGAGCCACAGAAGTTAACCTCCTGCTTCCTTCTGATAACTGGCAGTTGCCTGCCAGAGGCCCTTTTCCTTGCCTTTCACTCTCCACTCCCAGTCAGTCCTGGCTCACTGGGTGTTGTAGAGGCCAAGAAGGACTGCAGAGTTGAGAGTGGTTGGTTTTGGCAGAGAATTATGGGATGGAAAGCCAATGGTTGCCTGACTGAACCAAGTCTGTTGTTTTTCCCCATTTCACTGCTATTCCTTCTTTTTTCTGTAAGTTATTCTTTCTGTTGTTCTAATTGATTCATTAATTCATTCATACACAGATGTGCATGCATATACCCGTCATCTCTCCTGCCCCACTGAATCCAGTCTCCTGGTTTAAAGTTCTTATCGCCCCCCCACCAAAAAAAAAGATTTAAAAAAAAGTCTTCTTTTGAAACCATTCCTATCCCTCCCCGCCATCCCCAAAATAATCCTTCTATATCTTATTCTTTTCCTGCCAAACATATGCTGTCATCTCTCTCTAGCACATACTTATTTCTTAGCTAGGAGTTTTTAACCTGTGTTCCATGCTTCTCCAAAGAGTCGATAGATAGAATTTGGAGATTGTATGATGTTGAGTATGGGAAAAAATTTTCATCTTTTTTTTCTACAACCTCTAATTGAAATTTAGCATTTCCCTTAATTATGAATGTAAGCAACAAACCCAATGTTAATAGCAGTATTCACCCATAGAAATGATGTTTCCCTACATATTACAGTTGAAACAAATATCCTGAAATATTTACACTTTATGTCAAAATCATGTGAATAGATTTGCTGCTACATCTTGTTATTTTAATGTGTTAGTAAAAAGCACATATTTTACTGTACCACAATTTTTAATATTTTGAGGACTATAATATAATTGGCTTCTTTTGCAATTCAATCCTATGTTTTTGTTTTATGCATTGAAAAGTCTTACTTTGAAAAGAAGTCTGTAGACTTCATTAGACTGAGAAAGGGGTCTATGTTACAAAAATATGCCTGTTTATCCCATCTCTCTTCCTTTTGCAGAAATAGCTCTTTCAGGGACCATTAGTAACCTTGACCCACATCCTCTTCTCTGTGCCATCAGTTATTTTATAACTCCTTCCTCTTTTGTCTTTAGTATCAAATCCTGACTCAACCCATTGGCTCTGTCTTAGAAAATATATCATGTTTGTTTCTCTTTTTTTCTGCATAACTTTAGGTAACTTAGTCAGCTTTTACTTAGACTATTATAAGACCTTCCTAAATTGTCATCTTTGAGTTTCTTGCCTCCCCAAAACTAATACAGCTGGAGTTGTCATCCTAAAATAGAAATATGTACTCAGAAACCTTCAGTGTTTCCCATTACCTTTCTAAAATGTGGGTAGAAGAACACTATTCCCTTTTTCAGAAACCTTCAGTAGTTCCCCACTACCAAAGGTGAAACTCCGTATAGCATTATAGACTTTCCATGAACCAGCCACATCCTGACTGACTAGCCGCTTCTCCGGGAGTATTCATCACACAGTTTTCTGTATGTTGTATCATCTCTCACGCCTCTGGACCTTTGATCCTGTTGTTCTCTGGGCAACAATCCTTTTTTTCTTTGCCTCACCTTACTCCCCCTCCTTCTACCTAACACAGACACATATACCATAGGGAATATAGGAATAGTTTGTCACTGTCATTGTATACTCAGTTTATATGTCACCTCTCAGAGGCTTCCCAAATCTGAAGCAAAGTCTTTGTCTCTTGTACTCTATGACATATCCCTATATGCAGGCATCCCCTGTGTTTTACAGATATTCATTTATCTGGTTTCCTTAATACATTTTATAGTTCTTAAGAATAGCAACTTGTATTCATGTTTGTAACCTCCGTCTTTAACTAAGCATCATCTCTTTCTCATAGTAGGCATTCAGATAAATGTTTCTTCTGTGAGTAAATTAATTCATTGGATACTGGCTTAACCTTTCATTTAGTTTGACTGGATAATCGTGGACCATGCTGCTATTTTTCTGCTACTCATGAAAGTATTACTTTAAAAATGTATTATTTGTATAGAATTTTGAAGTAAAATTTGATCAGCTAGCTCATGTCTCTAAAATGCCCCAAGAACTAAGGTATTTTATATTTAAGTTATATGTCTAAATTATACCACTGTCAATAAAATAAACTCCTCATTCACAAGGATCATTTTTTTACACAAACGATTTTTAGTTAACAGTTATTTTAGGGGGAAAAATATTATGGCTTTAACTTTTCAATAATTTATAGATCTTTGGAGAAAGCTAACTGGAAAGTGTAGCAGTTTATGACTTTAGGGGAATTCTGTGGCTAGAAATTTAAATGTTAATGAAATTATAGGAGAGGTGGGAGGGTACTGCTGCTCTAAATTTGTCTATAGCCATTTATTTTATAATAATTTTTCACTATCCACCATCTATATTGTTAAACTGAAATGAAGGTTTCACTTCTCATTTTCTTTATTTTTATGTATTTATTTATTTTTTAGAGACAGGGTCTCACACTGTCATCCAGGCTGGAGTACAGTGGCACGATGATGGCTCACTGCAGCCTCGCACTCCTGGGCTCAAGCGATCCTCCTGCCTCAGCTTCTTCAGTAGTGGAACTACAGGCATGCACCACCACACCCAGCTAGTTTATTTATTTTTATTTTATTTTTTCATTTATTTATTTATTTATTATTGAGACAGAGTCTCGCTCTATCACCCAGGCTAGAGTGCAGTGGCGTGATCTTGGCTCACTTTAGCCTCTGCCTCCCAGGTTCAAGCAGTTCTCCGGCCTCAGCCTCCTGAGTAGCTGGGTTTACAGGCTCAGATCACCACACTTGGGTAAGTTTTATATTTTTAGTAGAGATGGGGTTTTGACACGTTGGCCAGGCTGATCTTGAACTCCTGACCTCAAGTGATGCACACGTCTTGGCCTCCCAAAGTGTTGGGATTACAGGCGTGAGCCTCCACACCTGGCCTATTTTGTTTTTTCATAGGATGGGGTCTTGCTATGTTGCCTAGGCTGGTCTTGAACTCCTGGCCCCAAGTGATCCTTCCACCCCTGCATCCCAGAGTATTAGAATTATGGGCATGAGCTACTACACTTAACTGTTTTCTCATTTTCTTTTTTTTTTTCCTTTTCCTTTTTTTTTTTTTCCTTTTTTGAGATGGAGTCTCACTCACTCTGTCTCCGAGGCTGGGGTGCAATAGCCTAGTCTTGGCTCACTGCAACCTTCGCCTCCTGGGTTCAAGCGATTCTCCTGCCTCAGCCTCGCAAGTAGCTGGGATTACAGCATATCTGCCACAATGCTCAGCTGATTTTTGTATTTTTAGTAGAGACAGGGTTTCACCATGTTGGCCAAGCTGGTCTTGAACTCCTGACCTCAGGTGATCCATCTGCCTCAGCCTCCCAAAGTGCTGGGATTACAGGCGTGAGCCACCACACCTGGCCTGTTTTCTCATTTTCTGGAAGAAAATCTTTGTTTCCTTTCAGGTGCCTGCTATATTTTCTTCTAATTAAACTTCACTTTTCTCCCTCTTGCCTTCACTCCTGCCCACCATTAAATCAATGTATTTCTTCTAAATCACTCATTTCCAAGCATTCTTACACTTATGTTCCTTACCAATTTCTAACATTGTTTTCTAATTATTTGCACTAGCCAAAGTGTTAATCCCAGCACTTTAATCTTCAATAATTTTTTTAATAAAGAGGATAGGTATGTTTGGCTTTTCCAAACTAAATGTTATTTCCCTTTCCCTTTGAGAAACATTATTCTAAATTATTTTCTTTATTTTCCAAAATTCAAATGTTGAGATATCATGCACAAAGGAATAGAGTCGGGCATTTTAACTCTAGGGCATTTTAACTCTAATGCATTTGATTTCTTGGTTTTATAAATATGTGGTAAGAACTAATGGGACACAGTTAAAGCTTTTGCCTGCATAATATTCTTCTGTGTTACTAAGGAGAGACGTTTTAGAATTACAGTAATGAGAATATGGAATAAATAATGACAGTCAGGTTTTCTGTTTTTCTGTACTGCAATTTCATTTTTACACTAAACTTTTTTAAAGACACACCTCACCATTTACTATGTGACAATCACTGTTACAAGTTATTATGTATATTAACTCATTTAATCTTCATAACAACCCTATGCTGTTAGTGGTATTATCATCTCCATTTTATATTTGAGGAAAATGAGACACAGAGAGGTTAAGTAACTTGTGCAGGTTGCTTGGTTAGTTTCAGGGAGAAGGCATGGTATGGATTGGTTCTTATATCCATAAATTATAAAATCACCCTGTAGTTCATCCTCTTTTCTTTGTACTTTATACTAGAATAAATTGTACCCTGGAGTTTATTAGTAAGTATTCAGAGACAAGTTTCAGAATACCAGTAAGCCAGATCTCTGGAAATAGTAGTCCCTTTATAGGAACAAGTGGTCCAGTCTAGCCTAGCTTCCTTTGGCACTGGCCAGTTGGTTTGCCATTGAGAGCAAGTTCTGAATGGAATACCATACCACTTTTAAATCAACAAAATAGTGGTGCCTAATTGGTGGCAAAGCAAATAGGTTTAAAGAAAGTGACAAGCCATTCTTATGATTATTGATGTAAAAATTCTTAGTGAAATATCAGCATATGTAATCCTCCTCAAAGTAATCATATTTCTCTATTGGCTAATCTATTAGTATAATTCACAATATAAGTTAAAAATTTGTGATTGTCTAATAGATCATTTTAATGTAATCCACATTTCTAAATTTTTTCTCTAAATCTTTTATGTAGGAGAAAAATGTATTTCTGTAAATGATTTTTCAAAGGCTGTATGTAGTGTGGTATGTATATGTATAGATGTATATAAAGTTATAATTACATATAGCTAACATATGAATGCTTGCTATATGCCTTGCACTGTTCTGAGAGTTTTATATTTATTAGCTCATTAAATTTCAAACAACCATATTTTATCCTTTTTTCAACAATTGAGGAAACTAAGGCATGGGGAGGTTAATTTTTGTCCCACATGAGATATATATATATATATACACACACACACATATATATATATTATATATATATACACATACACACACACATATACACACATACTTTATACACACATATATATATGTTGTATTAAAACACTAGAGTCATTCCCATTAATATCAGAAACAACACAAAGTCACCCTTGTTCTTTAATATTGTAATGCAGTGGAACAAAAGCATGGATCAAGAGATATAAAAATTGATAAGGACGATTATTTTATATTATTATATATACCTGAAAAACCCAAGCGCCTCGGTGAAACACTACCATTAAGAATTCACTGAGACATGTAAAACTTTTTCACTGAAGTTTTGTGTATAAGAATAGGTGTTTCTTTAGACACGAACAATAACCAGTTAGAAAATATAATGGGGGAAGAAACACCTCCATTCGCACCAGCAAGAAGAAAAAGCAAAATATTTTAAGAAAAGTTTATTAAGAAATACAAGCCGGGCACGGTGGCACACACTTGTTATCCCAGCACTTTGGGGGGCCAAGGCAGGTGGATCACCTGAGGTCAGGAGTTCGAGACCAGCCTGGCCGACATGGTAAAGCCCCCGTCTCTACTGAAAATATAAAAATTAGCCGGGCATTGTAGCACATACCTGTAATCCCAGCTACTCAGGAGGCTAAGGCAGGAGAATTGCTTGAACCTGGGAGGTGGAGTTTGCAGTGAGCCAGGATGGCGCCACTGCACTCCAGCCTGGGTGACAAAGTGAGACCCTGTCTCAAAAAAAATTAAAATAAAATAAAATAAACGTTTAAGAAATATATAAGTTCCCCGTAAAGAAATCTAGGGAACTCTATTGAAAGATTTTAAAATTTTCAATAAACTGTCATTGATTGAACAATTTAATAAGTCAGCAATGCTTTTTAAGCACCTATTACTGTAGCACTATCTCCATCAAACTCTCAATAGCTTTTTGGTGAAAACTTGTCAAAGCAATTCCAAAGAGTATCTGGAAGCATGCACGTGCAAAAATAACCAGGATAAGAATATGAAAATGAGAAGACTTGCACACAGGGTACCCAGTATATTACAAATCTACAGTTATTAACATGTGCTGCAGGCACAGAAATAGCAAAAGATCAGTGGAACACAACTGGAAGTATGGAAGTAAGCCCAAGTTGATAAGATATTAATATAAAATAGGATCATCACTTCTCTTCTCAAAACCCTCCAGCAGTTTCCCATCTCAATATAAAAGCCAGTTCCTTCATGTGACCTAAAACCTTGCTACTTAAAGTAGTGGGGTCCAGGGACCAACAGCAACAGCATCACCTATGAAATTGTTAGAATGTGGAATCTCAGACTCCATTCCAGACATCCTCAATCAGAACCTTCAAGACGCTTATATGATTCAAATGCAGTTTAAAGCTTGAGAAGCATTGTCTTTTAATGCACTACATGACCTGGCTTCCCTTAACCTTGCCTTTCCTGCTGCTTCTGGCTCTTCCCTTGGAGGCTCCTGACCACCTTGCTGTTCCATGAGCACACCATGCACACTCTCATCTCACAGCTTTGTTCCTGTTTGTCTTCATCCGTTCCTGCTGCTATCACCAAGTACCTTACACTGGGTAATTTATAAATAATAGAAATGTATTGCTCACAGTTCTGGAAGCTGGGAAGTCCAAGATCAAGGTGCTGGCAGCTTCGATGTCTGGTGAAGTCCTCTTCCTCATCAGTGGGGTCTTGTCACTGCATCCTCTCAGAGTGATAGCGGGGCGAAGGAGCTTGCTCAAGCCTCTTTTATGAGGGCACTAATCCCTTTCACAAGTGCGGAACCTTGTGATTTAATCACTTCCCAAAGGCCCCACCTCTAATACTATCACATTGGATGTTAGTTTCCAATATATGAATTTTGCAGGGACACCAACATTCAGATCATAGCCCTGTTATACATATCCTTTCACTTTGTTTAGGTGTCTGCATAAATATCACCTTATCTAAGACGCCTTCCCTGATTTATAATTACCATCACCTGACATGTATTTATTATTTAAATTCTCTCCCCTGCCTCTTAAAACACACTGCACTGAAACCTTGGGGAGAGGAGAGGACTTGCTTTGTTCTTACTGTAGCCTCAGTGCTTGGCACCTAGGAGGTGCCCATTTGCTAAGGGAAATGGTCTCTGGTCACAACATTTTTATCAGCCTATCGATATATGCCCTTGTTTTATGTGTGTTTCTGTTTAAAGATGCCTTATTTAATATATATTGTTGATTCATTAACATTGAACTGATGGCCAACAGCACTCTAAATTACACCTAAACAAAGCCCATCTAACAGTCATATTTTCTCTATAAGGCACATCACAGCCTTCTTGCACTTAGGAACACTGGACAGCATTTTGGCTACGCTCGGGGCCATTTTAAACAGCAAATTCACCAACAAAACACAAAAATGGGAAAAACGTAGCACTAAATAGACCTCAAAGAAAAGGACACTTGACTTGTTTACAAAGACATGAAACACTAAGGCAGAGCTTCTCATTCAGCCTCTGCTGGAACATATGCCTTGGGGAACTCAAAATTTTCACCATTCTCCCTGCACACTTGTCTGTGGAATGACCTAAAAATCACAAGTGTTAATTTAGGGGTTACAAATAAGTTTTAGCAAGTAGGCAAATTTGCAAAGATGGGGAATCTGCAAATGATGAGGATCAGCTGTGTGTCATTTTTCAATCACTGTGTATTGAGTTTCTACTGTGTGCTCTACTCCCAGGATTATGCAGCACTTAAACATTGATCAGTTCCTATCCATATGCCAGACCCTGTGCAAAACTCAAATAATTTAAAGATGAATTTAACAGTGTTTCAGGTATGGCTGAGTCAGGTATTTAGCTAATCTTCAATAATAATGGGTAGGATTTTAACAGGTGAAACTGTGGAGAAAAGTGCTTGGGAAGAAAGAAACTCTTAAGTCAATTTCCGTAACCTTGGCTACACATTAGAATCACTTGGGAAGCTTTTAAAATGCCTCTGGCCAGGCTTCATCCAGACTAATAAAAGTAACGTCTCTAGGTGGGACTTTGGCATCAATATATTTTAAATCTCCTGAGGTGATATCAATGTATATCTAAAATTGAGAGAACTGCCGCTTTAAGTACCTGTGTTTGGCTGGAGAATAGGTTATGTGAGGGAAGTAAACAAATAAATCCAGTAAAGAGATTTTGGTCCAGGTATTGGAAGGCTATTATTGATTTAGCACATTTGTATTCACCTGCTGTGTGCCGGGCACTCTTCTATGTGGTGGGGATACTTCAGAAAGCAAAACACAAGAATCCCGGCCCCGTTAGAGCTAACAATCGAAATGCTTTGGCAGCTGTTCAGGATGATTCATATTCCAGATTTAACTTTTTATAGTATATGATGATTTGTATTTAGAAGGAATCTTGTCCTAAAGGCTCAGAATTCTTAATTTAATGCCTAAAATCTTACATCACCTTTTGATATGTATAGAACTCTAAAGAAAAGTTTTGTTATAAACTTTTGTGCTAATCTCACTGTTTTCTAACACAGCAGTTCCTTTTTTTTTTTCTAGCCTCTTGCACAGCAGCACACTTGTCTAAAATCAGTAGTATGCAGTTATTTAAAATCAGTAGTGTGAGGCCATTGGAAATTATAACTCAAGCTTTTCATTTTCCCATCTTACAAGAACACTGATGTAGAAAGAAGTATTTTCTACATTGATTCTTAATAAGAGTTTATGTTGAGAGCAAACCTAAAATTTACAAAGTACTTTTCTTGGGTCATAGTGGGTTTGCAGCTCGTTTTGGATTATTTCCCATATACCATATTTTATTTTTTTTCCTGAATTCCTGTACAAGCATGGTAATATGTTGTTTACACACGCTTATGGACTCTTAATAGAAACAGACCTAAACACATAACTCTGTTTTAATTCTGATGCAGTTATTCTTTGTAGTCTATCTGTCCATTTCACTTTTTAACAATGCTTTGGTCAAGCAGTTTTTAATTAGTTTCCTAAGTAAATTATTTAACACTTAAAGAAGAACAAGACATGCACGTATCCTCATTTGGTACAAGCAGCCTGAAGATATGATTGTGCAGATCAGCAGCGCATACCAGGTGGTGGCTGAGGATGTCAGAGAGCGTGGCATCCGAAGGAGAGATGAGATGAGGTCTGACCAGGCTTTGATGGTGATATTGTGAATATTCTTACCATACCGTGTCATTTAACTACCATCAGTTATTTTATAATTTCAAGATATCTTATGTAGACATTTTCTTTTGTATAAAATACGCATTTTTGGTCATCTTTTTCTGAAAATTTCAGTTATACTTAATATAACCACGAGTGTATTTTGTTAACATGAATGATAATCATGTGCCTTCTGCTTTTAAAAAAAAATCATACGTAGTCCTCCCTTATCCTCGAAGGATATGTTCCACCACCCACGGTGGATGCCTGGAACTGTGGCATACATATATATACAAATGGTCCCCAATTGATGGTTGTTCACCTTAAGATTTTCAACTTCATGATGGTGCGAAAGCCATATGCACTTGCTAGAAACTGTACTTCAAGTACACAGATACCATTCAAGTGTTTTTCACTTTCAGTACAATAAATTACATGAGATAATCAACCTTTATTATAAACTGGGCTTTGTGTTAGATGATGTTGCCCAAGTGTAACTTAATGTTAGTGTTCTGAGTACATTTAAGGTAGGCCAGGATAAGCTACGATATTCAGTATGTTTAAATGCATGTTCAACTGGTGATATTTTCAACTTAAGATGGGTTTGTCAGGACATAACCCCATTGTAAGTCAAGGTGTATCTATACTACATTTTTTCATTTCTCCTCTAGCCAGCTAACAGGCAGGTAGGGTCTACAGTGTGGATACACTGGACAGAGGGATAATGCACATCCTGGGTGCCACAGAGCAAGTGGGCAGTAGATTTTCTGATACTGCTCAGAACGGCACACAATTAAAAATGTATTAATTTATTGTTTATTTCTGGAATTGTTTATTTCTGGAATTTTGCATTTAATATTTTCAGACCGTAGTTGACTGTGGGTAACTGAAACTGAGGAAAGTGAAATGTAGATAAAGGGGGACTACCGAATGTCCTCGTTGACTCATGAGTTTTCTCTTCCCATACACTAGCTGCCTCAGACCCTGTTACATCAGCACTTTGGATGTCATTTGCATTCCTTGTACTTTTCTAAAATTCCTCATTCCGTGAGTATTTACAGGTTTTGTAGGAATTGAAGATAATCTTTTTAAAGAGCTATTTGCTTAATGAATTTTTTAAAAAACACTAAATGGGAAACTAATCCCTGGAAAATATTGGATGACGTCCTGGGATATGAGTTATATTTTCATTTAAAATGAATGTAGAAGAGTTTCTTTGTCTTTAGACCAGTGGAAAGGAATGCTGTTTTTGTGGATTTATTTTGTATTTGTTTCTGGTTCCTAAACAGAATTGAAGGTTATCTACTCTTGATGACACAGGACGGAAAGATTTTCATAAACCTTAAGAACTTCGACTTTGAGGAGCATTATCTTTCTTGTGACTGAATTTTTTTCTTCTTTTTTGAACTTAATCCACTCAAATGTGTTAGACAAGTGGGCTGATTAGAGTTAATTCATACAGTTTTTATTACCCTTTATTTTTCTTAGTAGTTCTTTATAACAAAACTCTTTTTATTCTTGAGTATTGTTGGAGTTTGAGGGGTCTTTTTCCTGCCTTATTTCTCAACCAGTTGAGAAACAGACAAAGGAGCCAAGCACATGGAGATCAAAATAGCAGCCCTTTCCATCCATAGAACTATTGGAGAGAAGGTGATTTAAGAGAACAGCATAAAGAGCTTAGTAACACTGAACCCCAGAATTAGATTTAACCATCCAGTCCCAGGCCATGCTGGAGGGCAAAGCACCCAAGTGTTTTCTGCCTGTGGGCAGATCTCAAAGAGAAATGTGCAGTTGAAAAGGACTGGTCCTTACAGACTTACCCATCAAAGTCATCCTCAAGTGGGGAGGCAGAAGCTGCAGTGGAACTTCCGCAGGTGCAGCTCTAGTTGGGAAGAGAATCCAGAGGAGACTGCGGGAAAAGACCCGTCATCACTGGGAGTCTTGAGCATCTTTGAATGTTGGAAGCAGCCCCAGTGGCAGTATCAGGGCTACAAGAACTTTGCCAATGGCCGAGGGCACTGATAAACCCACCCTGTCACAGGGAGAAATAAAGACTAGCAGAGCAGCATTTTTGTTCTTGTGAATGCCTGCATTCAAATTTGCAGGGGTCTATTTTTTTTTTTATTGGTCGATTTTTCACTTGAGGATCTTCTAGAGATCAGCACACTGCTGCATGCCATATTGGTTGTACTATGTAGATTATGGGAGAATGAATGGTTCTGCTCTCAAGAAGCCTACATCCTGGTTCATAAATAAATGCTAAATTGTACTGTACACACTATTCATGTTACAGAAGTTTGAAGGAATTGGAAAGCAATAAAAACTGAACTAGTCCAAGAAGGCTTTATGGAAAAAATAAGTCTTGAGCTGGGCTTAGAACAATAGATAAGAACTGGATAGGTGAGGCCGTAGTGCAAGACAACACTTAAGGCAAAGAGACATCTGTGCCCTCACTTTTGCTGTCCCTTCACCTTAAGTGGGAAATTAGATTACAGGGCCAGAGGAGGCCCCGTTTGTAGATGGAGCCTCGAAAACAAAACAAAGCAGAGGACCAGAGACTTGTGATTTGCAGGTGAGATTTTTTTTTTTTTTTAAGCAGAAGAGTGATGTCATTGAAAATTACTTTGGCAGGGAGGTACCTAAGGGATATTCAAGGAAGGAGATAAATTAAGATAATCTAAGCCTGGGGGAATAAATGCTTAGCCTAAGGGATGCTCATGGCCATGGGAATGAGAAAATTGAGAAGAGAAAAATAATCAAGAATTGATTAACTGGATCTTCAGTATGTATTAAATGAATGAAACAATTGAGAAATAGACAAAGATGTCTATGAGGTTTTAAGAATGCACTGTTGCAACAATGATAGCTACTCTTAAGGAAAATGGGGAATGAGATACACTGTTGCTCATAGATGTGAAAACGGAAGCCAAGCAATACATAAATTCTTCAAGACTGATAAGTTTATTCCATTTCTACTTCCTTTTTTAAGTCATTTGGATGGATTTTATGGGAACCATATAGGATCTCTCACTAGTGTGTGTGTGTGTGTGTGTGTGTGTGTGGTTTTTTTTGTGTGTTTTGAGATGGAGTCTCGCTCTGTCGTACAGGCTGGAGTGCAGTGGTGTGATCTTGGCTCCCTGCAACCTCCACCTCCGGGTTCAAGGGATTCTCCTGCCTCAGCCTCCCGAATAACTGGAATTACAGACACATGCTACCATGCTAATTTTTTTGTGTTTTTAGCAGAGACAGGGTTTCACCATGTTGGCTAGGCTGGTGTTGAACTCCTGACCTCAAGTGATCTGCCCGCCTTCGCCTCCCGAAGTGCTGGGATTACAGGCGTGAGCCACCATGCCCAGCCTCTCTAATGTGTTTAATGTCCTTCTGTACTGGGTGTCTGATGTTCTGTCCACCTAGCATTTTCCTGCTCTGCTTCTGTTACTATCACCCCACCTAAGGAATGCCCCGCCACAATCTCCTTACGGCCTGACAGGGCAGCCCATCATGGCCCCACATACACCTGGCCACAGTACTAGGGCAAACGGGTGAGTAACATGACTTCAGCTGTGCTCATCAGATTCTCTGTCTCAGGAATTTGAACCTTGAATGGAGAACACAAGGTCAGAGAACATAGTGCTGAATCATCAGAGAGAGATAGTCTAGAAGCTCTGCAAATGAAACCCGGGGTTTAGTCCTCATCTCTGACCTGAAGGCTTGAATGTTGAGTTCTCTTTCTGACCCTGAGAGCTCCTTCGTGTTCTTCCAGTAAATGTCCCAAGCCCTTTCTCAAAAGGCCTGTTTTTCTTGCTGATGAAGAGTAAATTGATATGCATCTATTATTTTTATTTACCTATTGGTAGTTGCTTAGTATTTTTAGGAGCAAATATGATTTACAAAAAAACATGAGTTCTGATACCATTTCTTTTAGGATTTGAATAGGAAAAGTAGTTGTTGTTTTCTTCTTCTTTTTTTTTTTTTTTTTTTTTTTGAGATGAGGTCTCACTCTGTTGCCCAGGCTGGAGTGCAACTTCAGCTCACTGTAGCCTTGAACTCCTGGGCTCAAGTGATCCACCTGCCTCAGCCTTCCGAGTAGCTAGAACTACAGGCACGTGCCACTATGCCTGGCTAATCTTTTATTTTTTATTTTTGAGATACAGGATCTCCCTATGTTGCCTGGGCTGGTCTTTAACTCCTGGGCTCAAGCAGTCCTCCTGCCTCAGCCTCCTAAAGTGCTGGGATTATAGGTGTGAGCCACTGCACCCAGTTGTTTTTCTTTCTTATTATTAAAATACCAACAGTTTACTTAATGGCTATGGAGGTAACTATATCATGGTGATAATTTTAATCTACCTTCCCCTCAGCCCCCACTTCCAGTAATGAGATTAATGTTAACAGTAAGAAATGGCAGAGATGGCCATGTTACTGGAGGAAGTATGAGCAGAAAATGTGTTTGGAACTTTTTTCATTTGCACTGCATGTTCCAATAATGCTACTTTCATTGATTTTTGTTGTCTTCCTTATTGGTTAATAATATTAGTTATTTTCTACCCAATATTCATATTTTAATGAATAAATACACTAATATTAATGTACTTTTTCTACCCCATATTAATACTTCTCTACTTATGAGCTTTATTTTATATAAAGTTATTTATATTTGATGATTTATTTTAAACATATGATCTTGATTACAGTTGAGATCTTTTTTCTTACAGTTAAATATAAAGGTATATTTTTCCAGAAGTTACTTTGGGTGGATTGTATTCAGGGCTGGCTTCAAATATGGGCTAATGTTGGGACTTTCGGCGTCTGCCTCTTCTCTGAAAAGTGGCATGGTTTCATGGACAGAAAGGAATTAGGAGAATGTCTAACGCTTTCAACAGTACTTTCTGGAATGGGCATGTCTCAGATGTTTATCAGGTTCTTGATACATTTGACCCTACGACTTTCTGTTAACCAGTGCTCCCTATATCTACAGCAATTTATTTGTCTTTAATTCATACAGGCAATATTCTTAGCATTGTTTTGTGGTTTAAAGTTAGTCTTTAACACTTTTCAAATAGCACTCAGAAGAGTAGCTTTCTACAAGAGAGCTCATGGCCTGTCTGACTTCCTAAATATAATAACTCATAGATACTAGAGTTAATGCCTATTTGATTTTTTACTCTATTCTTTTACACTATGTGTGTGAATTAGCTTTTGTTGGTGGTGGTGGTGGTGGTTGCTTCTTTTTTAAACACTCAAAAATAATAGTTTTTGGTTAAAATTTTAATTTCAATGTTTTGGGGACAGTTGGGAAAATCTGATATAATAATCTTACTTCCATGGTGTTATCATTAGGATCAAAAGAAATTATAGGCTGGGCGTGGTGGCTCATGCCTGTAATTCAAGCACTTTGGGAGGCAGAGGTGGGCAGATCACATGAGGCCAGGAGTTTGAGACCAGCCTGGGCAACATGGTGAAACCCCATCTCTACTAAAAAATACAAAAATTAGCTGGGCGTGGTGGCTGGGGCTTGTAGTCCCAGCTACTTTGGAGGCGGAAGCTTGAGAATCCCTTGAAGCTGGGAGGTGGAGGTTGCACTAAGCTGAGATTGTGCCACTGTACTCCAGCCTGGACAACACAGTGAGACTCTCTCTCAAAAAAAAAAAAAAAAGAGATTACATATTAAAGAGAGTGGTCCCAGGAAGTGAACTCAGATCACTGCTGGCAAAGATAATTGATGCCATACCCCCACATCAAAGCTTACTTGTTTCACATTCATACGTCAGAAAAAGTACAAGCCCCTCTCAAATGGTTCAAGTTTCAAATATTAGACCCACCCTTGGCAAAGACAGATTTTAGTATAATACTCCTAAAACTACACTGTCTTTTTTTTTTTTCTGTCATAAGTGTGCATTGTGCTCAGTCATTTATTTCAGTGACCCAAACAGAGCCCAGTCCAGCTGTTTGTATTTTCCCTGCAGTGGGAAGTGGACTAGGGCCATGTGACTAAGAAAGCCAGCCTGGGGGCTGTCTTTTCACCTACAGATGTTTTAATGTGCTTAACATTATCCAATACTAGCAACCGAGATAGTCTAAATACCACAGCAGGATCTGATTAGCTTTTTCAGATCACTGCCTTTATTTGCTGTTTGCAGAAAAGCTTAATCCAGTGCTAGAGATCAGGCTTCCTGCTGAGCCCTGGGGTAGTTTCTCTCATTCTTTGTGTTCACAGTGGCAGGCATTAGTGAGCAGATTCCTCCTCCTCCTAAATTAAAGCTGTAAAGTAGTAACTATAGTAGCAAGGGATAAAGAGAAGGAAGAAAACCCAAGGGAAAAAAGAAGACTGTCTATTCATACCAAGTAGTTTCCTTGATATACACAAAAGAAAGAGTTTCTAATATGAATTCATAAATACTGACCTCAGTGTCTCTTCTAGTCAGTGCACAGCTATTAAGTTTTATTAGGTTTCAGTTGTAACTACTTTGTGTGCATATATGTTACGTTTTTCATATTTATCCTACTCAATCAATCTCAGTTTTACCAGAAGAATTACATTTATTAGCCATAACAGTGGCCCTTCTCTTATTCTTTTCAGGGCTGATATCTTTTTTACTCATGAGATTTCAAAAAGAACTATCACCACCACTAACAAAAAAAAAAAAAAGAGATAAAGTCTTTCTTCATTTCTGGGACATCCATTTGCTTACCCAATATGTGACATTTGAATTCTGTGTAATTTACATTGTAATTTGCAATAAGCGAGAATACTTTATCTCGCTTTATCTTGATGCTTTATCTTGATCTTTGATGGGTTTATGAAATGAGACCATCGCCTTAACTATTTCAGTAATATTGCTATAACCCTTAGCAGAAGAAAGAATAGGTCTTACTTTAGAAATTAGTTTGTCATTCAGAACCTAGTAATTATATTTAGTTCAAAAATATTTTCACTGATTTTTAAATTTCCTACCATTTTTAGAATGGCATACATCAATAAAATATTGGAACTCTCTTGAGGAAATATCTGTAAACAAATGATGATCTGTAATATGGTACTTTATCTTTTAGTTTTCTTTCTGGAAACAATAATAATTTTCAGTTTTTAGTAGGCAGAAGGAGTGTTTTCAGTGCGATAACTGAAACATCTTAACCATGTAGATCTTCTTACTTTGTAAATAGAGACGATCTCATTTGCATTTGAGTAGGCACAATAAGGACAAGGCCAGGAGTCCCAAACTAGTGTTACTTTTTTCCAACTATTCACAAATGATCCTAATTGTGTGTAGCTTCTGTATTTGTGTATAAAAGGAGATTGATTTTGATTGTTTTGGGGGTACTTTTTATATCTTTAGAATTCATGATCATATAATGAAAAAGTCTAGGCTCTGCATAAATCAGCCTATAGCAGAAAATTGTATGTAAAGAGCAGTTCTTTGCCTTCACTGTTTTAATTTGCACTGGAATGAAAAGGGAATGTGCGTGCTTGTGTTCTACATCACATAAGTAAATAGTAGAACAGCTATAGATTTCCTTTTTCTTTAGTAGGGAAATATCCTTACAATGCCTTATAGTATTTACATTTTGATTGATTTTTTTTTTGTTCATAATCAGAGGCCACTCCAAGTATAACTTACGCAGCCCACAAAAGCAAGTAGTACATAGTATTATACATGCTGCAGCCTGAAACTTTGAAATAAATCTGGGATAACAAGTTTACTCACAAAAGGGGCTTATTTTTATATACTTTATACACTACAAAAAATCATAGTATTTATAATGTTAACTTGTTCCTGAGCTGAAATTTGAGTATTACATCTTACAAATTTTATGAAATACAAATACTTTTAAACAGTTATGTTGTATATTAAAATATAATGAAAGACTTTGCTTCTCTTTAATTACGTGGTTAACTAGTATCCATAGTAAAAAAGATTTTACACTGCTATTGGCATACATAGGATAGGTTATTCTGATGATTTTAAGTTGAAGTTAAATAATTCTGTCTAAATCTACAGTTTAGGTGACTCATTTGGCACAAAGTTAGACAGAACTTTTGTTTTATCTACACTTTCAGTGAATTTTTAAAAATCAGTTCTATTTGTGATCTCTTGTCTTTTTCTTTTGCAATTGTATTTTCATCATCTCTTCTTTTTGTTTTCTTGTCTTGCAACAAATTAACAAATACTTAAAACTACACATTTTCCACTATTTCCAGGGAAATAGTTTGACTATACCCTTCTGTCTCATTTCACCAGTAACTCATTTATTAAAGACAGGGATTACTGCAATAGTTAATTGCTACTTTGACACACTTCATTTTCTTTAATAAAAATGAAAAGCTAATAGACTACAGTATAGCCTCAACTTTTTGGAAACATGCAACTTTTACTACTTTAAAATATAATTGGTTTCTTTGTTTCGTGCATTAAAAACAAGGAGGAAAAACTGAAGTCTGCCCAAGCCAGGTGTTTCTTGTTGGCAGCCTGCTCTCTAATGACTCCGCTCTCATAGAGCAGCTGCCTACTAGTCAGCTTTGTATGGCCTATTGTTGCTGCACACCCCTCGTTAATACACATGCTGCCCGGGGCAGACCCTGCGAATGACATCAGCTTGCTTATCTTAGAAACCTACGAACCTGACGCAGGGTGCTGAGGTTGTCTTGCATCTGCCCGGCCAACTAATTGTGAGCTTTCTGGCCTATGATTGGCTGTTATTCCACTCGGTAATAGGTTAAGCAAAGACATTACCATTCCATCTGTTCAACCATTCATTGTTCTTCTTGCCTGCCTGGAAGTCTGCAGCTAAAATTGTGTTAAGGAGTTTACTGCTGAAGCTGCTACAGAAACCAATGTCTTTGTATTTTCCTGCTAACGTGAGTATTTGTGCTACTTTAATGCCTTGGAAGTTAAACTTTGCTAAATATTCAGAGTATTAATTTGAACTCTGTAAAAGAAATCACCTCCAATGAAAGTCTACAAATTATTACATAGTGCCAACATACCAGAAAATTAAGTTATTTTTGTGAAATATGTCTGCGAAGCAGATTTTTACACTTTTCTAGTCTAGAGTTATATAAATAATTACTTAGAGCTTCATGAACATTTATAAGGCATTAGGCATGGCGTATAATCATTTGGAACTTAAAGTCAAGTTATAATAAATGTTCCAATATTTTTGATAAATGGTGGATTTAAATCTTACCTTGTCAAAGTCTTAAGTTTCTTAAGATGTCACTGTCGTACCCAGGTGCTATAAAATGATAAGATTTGATAGAGCTTTCTGTTGTCTTAAAAGTCTAGCTTGGGGAGATGGATTGATGTAGGTAGATGTCTCAACTTGTTTTAGATGCGATGATTAAGCATTCAGTTGCTTTGTCAGCAATCTCAGTATTCATGTGCAGCTTCTGATTTCTTCACTCTCACCTTTCTTCTCCCTTACATTAGTTTCAGACATTAGATGGAAGATGTCATTCCAAGAACTATTTTCTTCAAGAGTTCTGTAAAGGGGAAGGGAGGAAGAAACAAAGACGTGCATCTATCAGTTGGGAGGGAAAGAAAGAGCATAAAGGGTTAAAAAGAGGTTTTCATTTCTACCACATGCCCTATTGTGCGAACATATGCATAAGTCTATTGAAAGTTTTCCGAAGATGGGCAGGCCACCAGTTGCTGGTCTCCTGCAGTTCCAGTAGACATCTGTTGCCCCAGAGCATTAACCAATCTGTTCAAAGGGACATCCCTCCTTTGTTAGCTAGAGGGATGCAGACAACAGCACTCACTCAAATACAATGGTAATTAAATACACAGAGACTACAGCAGTAGGTATTTATTACATATTCATTATTTTATTTTTATTGTTCTCATAGTATTACCATTTGGATAACAACCAGAACCCACTTTCATGGCATTGTAACTTTACATTACAAACAAATAAGTTGGCTTAACAAGTTTATGGTCTAATATTCCTGATTAATATGAGGCTCTGTAGAATAGAAAAAAGATTTTTTTTTTAATCTGATTTGAGACAAAGAATTATCCAAGTTAACTAATGAGAACTTTCAGAAAATTTGGTCACTCGATGGAGGAATTTCAGTGTGTACAATAAATTTCTAGTGAATAGCCATTATGTTGTAAACCTGCATTCAGCTAGTACAAAGTTTCTTTTTGATAATTAAAAGAATTAGCTACACTTCATCATCATCTACAAAATTAGCATGAACATTTAGTTCTTTTTCAACAAATAATATTATTTAATTTTCAACTTGCCTTTTAGCGAGAAAAATTGAGTTTCCAATACAGTATCTGGAAGGAATTTATAGATTTATAATTATAGAAATCTTCACAAATCACTATATATTTGCCCAATTCCTTTTGTGTTCAAGAATATAGTGTCTTTAGGTCAATTACAATGGAGCCCTGATAATACAGTTTAAAAATTAGCTGCATTTCTTGGAGTTTTTTGATAACTATGGGAGTAAAAACTGACCTACTTTGTGAAACTTGGACTATGCTGCTTCATGAAATGAGCAAAATTACCCTTATTAGTTAATATTTCATTGATTAATTTAAGATGGTTTATATGAGTTTACGTTTTAGTAAATGCAAACTTAAAAGTCTAATAATTTTTTAAGAAATGAAAAGTATTTTCTACTTTACATGTGATAATACATTTTGTGTTGTTAATGGTCTTTTCCGTTCTTTTAAAAGTTATATTAATCATTTTTAAAGAACTGAACGAAAATAAAGATTATATACCATTCTTTCTTCTTAAGTTTCTCATAGTAATTTCTTGTAAGTTTTACATATTTCATTATATTAACAAATACTGCAGCCTATTTAAATACCTTGTTTTTAAATCTTTATCATGTAGCTTTTCATTGAATGATTTCAAGATATTGCCAAATTCTGGGTTGTTTTTAGGTGCCCTATTAAGTAAGGGCAATCTTTTGCCAATTACAAGTGGGTGAGGAAGCATTCTAGAGATCAAAGTTTTAAAAACCAAATCTTTACAATTTGGATCAGTACAAATCAGGTTATTTCAAATTTGTAGTATGCTTATAGGCGTAGAAATTGAACTCATTTGTCCCTATTTGTACTGTTTCTATTTAGCC
Source organism: Pan paniscus (assembly GCF_029289425.2). NCBI lineage: Eukaryota > Metazoa > Chordata > Mammalia > Primates > Hominidae > Pan > Pan paniscus. Next base: position 110,875,442 of record NC_073258.2, read on the forward strand.
TCTTGTTTTGCAAGGACTAAAAATCATTTAACTGCTTGTTTAGTACACGATGACATTGGATAACCTTCTCTGAGCTAACCAATGAAATCTGGAAGATGAAGAGAGGCCTGTCAGTGTGAAAAAAGTTCAACCAGAATATTTTAAGACAAAACTTATTTGCCTAAAAAAGTTGGACGTTAATTTCTTTTTAAGTAGGTTAGGCTTACATTTATCCTTAGCATTAAAAAGTCAACCTAATTATTGTAAACTTTTTACTTAAAATTGTGTGCAAATTACGTAAATTATCACACGTTAAAAATATGTGGTAGTCACTAAATACACTGGTATACAAATGAAGTTTGTGTGATTTAGTTATTAAAAAAACTGAAAATCCTATTTTCCGCCTTGTATCATGATAGCCATATAATAAAATTACATGGTATAGTAGGTTTAGGTAGTATCACTGACATTTTTTTTAAATATTAGATAGAAGATATAGAAAGATTTAAATACCTTTTAGAGTGATTTTCAGTTTAAAAACTTTGCAGTATCTGATTTTGTTACTTTGAAAAATGTGAAAATTAAGAATAATTTCACTTATCCTTTAAGCAGAACATTTTGTTCTAATATTTGTCACTAGTTGTATTTTTCATAAGGTATCCATCTTGTCTGGTGTAAAAGAAAAACAAAAACAAAAGCAAGCCCCAAACTGCTCAATATTAAATAATATTTCCTAGGTCAATTCAGGGATTTGGTCAGCAAGTCATTATCTTGAAGAATTATCTCACAACAGCACTTATACAAAACCCAAACTTTTCAGGGGAGATCAAAAATGTTGCCCATTAAATGCACTTCCTGCAGTCAGAGCAGATTGTGGGGTTTACAGAACAATGATGTCGGAGCTTCCAGATTGGTTTGGCAGCTGCATTGTTCTCGGAGGGTAAACCAGACGCACTTAAGTCCCAGTCTCTTTTATAGGCTTTTGTTCATACCAAATTATTCTTTCACTGTGCTAGCATTCATGATGGCATGTTAAAGGCGTGCAGCTTAGCAACCAGCTTCTGGTTGCCAAGCAGCCCAGCTTCCAATAGGTTTTCCTCGTTTAAGATACTTTCGGTGGGAGCGCCATGAAGGCCATGGTGTGGACTTTTCTTAACTGTATCCCTTTATTAGGATGCTGCTGTGATTTGTTACTTGCATTATGGTGTTAGTATATTACAGTAGTTAATAAATCACAGGGTGTAAAAATCTGTTTTTAAAATTCCTTCCTTCAATTCTAAATAATTGGGCTCATGCATATCCATATTAATAGGAAAAAATTGAAGTGGATACAACTTCATAATGAAGCAGATGTATACAGAGCTCTCCTAAGGGATATTTCTTTTTATGAGTTGGGCAATCCGGAGCTAGGGGAATTGATGTTTCTTTAAAACTAATGAATCCTGTATTAGTAGAACAATGATATTAAAGTTTTCTGTCTTCTCAGGGAATAGGCCCTGAGGAAACTCCTGTAGAAGTGTGTAGGAGTTCTACACTGAAGGAATGTTAAGTGTATTATCAAGCTGAAGATTCCATGTTCTCTTCTCTAGTATTTACCATAGTTAAAGTTAATAAAATGTATTTCATTACTTGACTCTCTAATTAAAGTTTACCAGGTATGCTTTCAAATTTGTGACTTCTCAGAAAATCACTTAGCATTTTCTTTTAACATTTATATAATAGCTATTTTCTAGTGTAAATATGATGTTGAAGAGCTTTAGAAACATTTTCTCAGTTTTCTTTTTCAGGTTAGTTTTAAATAGGTGTTTTTATGGCAGTCTGAAATTCAACTCTCGCTGGCTTGCTAATGCTGTATCTGTGTAGAATACTAGAATTGCCTTAACAAGTAAATCATGAGGCCAGGCGTGGTGGCTCACACCTGTAATCCCAGCATTTTGGGAGGCCAAGGCGGGCAGATCACTTGAGGTCAGGAGTTTGAGACCAGCATGGCCAACGTGGCAAAACTTTGTCTCTACTAAAAATATAAAAATTAGCCGAGCGTGGTGGCACTCACCTGTAATCTCAGCTACTCAGGAGGCTGAGGCAGGAGAATCACTTGAATATGGGAGGCAGAGTTTGTAGTGAACTGAGATTACACCACTGCACTCCAGCCTGGGCAACAGAGTGAGACTCCCGTCTCAAAAAAAAAAAAAAAAAAAAAAAAGTAAATCCTTGATGTGGATATAGTTCTTACAGTGAAGCACCAGAGAAAATAGCTTTATTTTCCTAACCCATTCCTAGTAGAAAAATAACATTTCCAATAGTCTTTAAGGAAAAATAGTAAAATGGCAAAAAACAAACCAATTTTAAATAGTAAAAGTATTCTTATATGATGAAAAATAGGAAAAAAGATCACTTTTTAACCAAATGCAGATTAATGGCTAGTTAATCTGATATAATACAGGAGCATTTTCTGCCATAAAATTCAAGAAACTGAGATAACATTATTTATTTAATATGCCTAATTGTTTGCTGCTAATTTTATGTGAGATATCATCTCTGCTTTCCGTAAGTGCAGATAGAATAAAACTTTTACTTTTTCCTGGAATGAAATAGACTGCTGTTTCCCTGGCACTTAATAAGGATAGCATAATGCTAGAAATTATATTGTGTTACTATGTTCCATAGTCAAAAAATCATGATTACTAGGGCAAAACCTTGTTCATCTCTTAAGAAGAATTTAACTCACTTTGTAATTATTTAATTCCCTTCTGGCTATCTTAGAATATGTGCTCTTTCATTGCAATATCTATATTATTTTTGAAAGTTCTTTAGATTGCTGTTAAGCTTCATCCAGATTAATAATGATTTTTCAAGTATAAGTTAATGGTTTCTTTCTATGTGGCTTTCTTTTTAAAAGAATATTTATAGATACTTATGAATTCTATTAGAGAAAAATGTAAATTTTAACCTGTCATGCATATTAAAAACATACTTTTTGATGATATTCTATGTGTCACTCTAGAATTGTAAGCCGTCCTAAAAGTAGAAAAATCTGATCCATTGAGATTGAGAAGGAGCATGATATAGTGGGAAAAGCATGGGTTTTAGAATCAGACGAAACTGGGTAAAAAAATACAGTTCTACTACTTATTTACTTTGTTGCCTTGGAGGAATTACATGGCCTTTCTAATTTATGACTTCTTCATCTGAAAAATGGCAGATGATACTCTCTTGGCAAGGGTGTTAGGAGGGAGGAGAGGATGTAGACAAAATACAAAGTATTTTGAGTAGTTGAGTAGTTGAGTAATTCTCTTCTGACTTCTCCATTGAGACAGAAATCTAGCCATAACTATGAAATTCTAAATATTTTACATTTTTCTCTAGGAATACGGGGTGCTTTGCATTCAGGAATACAGAAAAAACAGCAAAGTGGAGTCAAGTACACGTAACAACTTCATGGGCTTGAAGGATCACCTAGGGCATGACCTCGGCCACCTTTATGTGGAGAGCACTGACCCACAGTTAAGTCCAGCTGTACCTTGGTCAACAGTAGAAAACCCAAGTATGGATACCGTTAATGTGGGGAAGGATGAAAAAGAGGTGTCTGAAGAGAATGCAAGCTCTGGTGACTCTGAAGAAAACACAAATTCTGATCATGAGTCAGAACAATTGGGTAGTATTTCAGTAGAGCCAGGCTTGATAACTAAGACTCACAGACAGCTCTGCAGGTCTCCCTGTTTAGAGCCTCACATACTCAAGCGCAATGAAATTTTGCAAGACTTTAAACCTGAAGAGTCCCAGACTACATCCAAGGAAGCAAAGAAACCACCCGATGTGGTGCGAGAATACCAAACAAAACTGGAGTTTGCACTTAAGTTAGGTTATTCTGAAGAACAGGTTCAGCTTGTACTAAACAAACTTGGTACTGATGCTTTAATCAATGATATTTTGGGAGAACTTGTCAAACTTGGAAATAAAAGTGAGGCTGATCAAACGGTTAGCACAATTAACACTATAACACGGGAAACTTCTTCCCTGGAATCTCAGAGGTCTGAATCTCCAATGCAAGAGATTGTAACAGATGATGGTGAAAATCTGAGACCAATAGTTATTGATGGCAGCAATGTGGCAATGAGGTAAGTGGAAAAATCGTTACTGAAAATTACTACCAAATAATCTTTAAAAGCCTTATTTCTAATTTTGTGGCTCTTTTCCTTCTCATGGTCATTAAAGTCAACATTTTTCTGTATCCTGATGTTAACATTAGAAAACATTAGTTTTCCGTCTCTCTTCTTTCAGGGCACTCAGCCATCTTTACTTCATTTATCCCCGTATAGAGACCCATTTTTCTCAGATATGTCTCTTTTTGTCCTCATCTGGCTAAATTTCTATGGTATAAAAATTAGTGTGTGTTTCTGGTTTACTATTAATCAGTAGTTTTAAATGAATAATTTGATATGATAATATTCAGCAATTTTAGAATCTAGTCAAATGGTCTATTTCTTTAGGAAGTTAAATAATCCTAATTCTTCTAGAAAATAAACTATGTATTTTATTGATTTGAGAAAAAACCAAAGCTGTAGTTTGAATTGTTTTGTAATTTGAGTTGTTTTCATTTAAGAAATTCAAATCAGAAATAATTCTTAAGGAACTGGGGGGAAAAAAAAGCAAAACTTTCAGTGATAATTTTTTTGGCCAGGCAGGGTGGCTCACATTTGTAATCCCAACACTTCGAGAGGTCAAGATGGAAGGATCATTTGAGGCCAGGAGTTTCAGACCAGCCTGAGCAACATAGGGAAACACCTCTACCTATAGCAAAATATATATATATATTTAAAATAAAATTTTAAAAGAAATTTTTTTGTGTGATTTTGATGGCTCCATATTTAAAGCACATCTAAATTCAATCAGCTTATGGGTAACTGCTCACAATTTCAGAGCGCTGTGAAGATAAAAAGATATGTGTATAAAAGCATCAGTTCTTCCTCTGGAGAGCTTAGAGTTTCATATGCAGTTTCTCAGAAGGTGATCTGATGATGCCTACCAGAGAATCATCTGAGGGACTTATGGAAAATGCAGATTCTATATCAGTGCTGTCCAAGGGAAATACAATGCAAACCATGTATGTCATATTAAATTTTCTAGTACCTACATTAAAAAGTAAAAAGAAACAGGTAAAATTAATGTGACTAATGTATTTTGTTTAGGCTAACATGTCTAAAATATCTTGCTGACATGTAATCAATTTTAAAAAGTTATTAATGAGATAGTTTACATTATTCTTTTTTTTTTTTTTTAAGACAACGTCTTACCCTGTCACCCAGACTGGAGTGCAGTGGCACCATCTTGGCTCACTGCAACCTCCGCCCCCAGGTTCAAGCGATTCTTGTGCCTCAGCCTCCCTGAGTAGCGGGGACTCCAGGCACATGCCACTGTGCCTGGCTAATTTTTGTATTTTTTAGTAGAGCCTGGGTTTTACCATGTTGGCCATGCTGGTTTCAAACTCTTGACCTCAAGTGATCTGCCTGCCTCGGCACCCCAAAGTGCTGGGATTACAGGCATGAGCCACCACTCCTGGCCTGCATTATTCTTTTGATTTTAAGTCTTTGAAATCTGGTGTATATCTTATAGCACATCTCAATTTAGAATAGCCATATTTCAGGTGCTCAGTATCCTGATGTGGCTATTGACTACTATATTGGACAATGCACTTCTAGAGCCCCATGCAGACCTACCAAGTCAAGTTCAAAGTGTAACTCAGGCATCACTTTGTAAGTAGTGTGCCTTCCATTAATGATGTATGCTGAAATTAGGGAACTACTGTTTTCTGTAGATGACAGCAAGTTCTTTGACATAGACTATGAGGAGAACCAACCTAATCCTCTAAATAGCTTTTTCGGGTGGAGGCAGTATTATCTTTCTTTCATTTATTAGCAAATGCAACAAGATTTGAACTACTTGCCAAGACAAAATGGAATTCAAACCCAAAAATGTCTGACCTAAAAGCCTATATTCTTCATTATATAAAAAAGAGAAAAACTAAGTTGAAAAGGTTAAAGCCAGATCTTACTAGAGAATTTAAAGCTGGCTCTGTAATCCAAGGGAAATTGAAGGGTTTTCAGTAGAGGAGTGTCAAGAGTAGAGTTGTGCCTTATACTGATCATTTTTGCAGTGATGTATGGGAGGTAGGAGATCAGTTTGGATGTAAACAACCCTTTCTAATGGAGTAGAAAGAGTCTCGCCAAGTGTCATAGAGGTATGGAATGCTCATAGGGCTTTGAGAAGGACTTCAGTAAGATTACCTCTTGTTTGATCTTTCCCAAACTTGACCACAAAATAATCTTTTTCTTGAATAATCCAGAATGTCTGAATGATTACCTTAGTGATATTAAGACCAAAAGCCATAAAATTGCCAAACGAGGGAATAGTGAAGGAAAGTCATAGATCCCTGAGGAATACCTACAACCATGCCTGTATACCAGAATTACCAGAGGAGTTATTTAAAAATACATTTTCTAGCATTCTACTTTTGTAGAATATAGAATTAGTCTCTATCCACATGTACCCTCTAGTTTAAATTCATATATTTTCTTTTTTTTTTTTTTTTTTGAGACTGAGTCTCGCTTTGTCACTCAGGCTGGAGTGCAGTGGCATGATATATTTTCTTAAATGAATCCAATGCTTTCTAGATTTTTCCCTGGTTTTAGGTTCAGATGACTTGTCGTTAAGAAAATACAATTAAGGCCGGGCACAGTGGCTCATGCCTGTAATCCCAGCACTTTGGGAGGCCAAGGCAGGTGGATCACTTAAGGCCAGGAGTTCAAGACCAGCCTGGGCAACATGGCAAAATCCCATCTCTACTAAAAATACAAAAATGAGCTGGATATGGTGGTGCATGCCTACATGGGAGGCTGAGGTGGGAGGATGGAACGAGCCTGGAAGGTGGAGGCTGCAATGAGCTGAGATCACATCACTGCACTCCAGCCTGGGCAACAGAGACCCCATCTCAAAAATAACAACAACAACAAATTCTAGCGAGCTATCCAGAGTGGGAATGTGATAAATTGATGTTAGTCTCCTTTGGTACCTAAAAGTGTTTGAGTTCTTCAATATTCTTCCATGACCTAGTCATCTGACTTCATTAAAATTAACTAAATCTCCATATCCCATTTCAGCTTCTTCCAGATTTTATATAAAATAAGAATGATGAAAGAAAAAGCCCAGAGCTTCATGGCTACCTCCACATCATGCCATAGCACACATTCTTCTGTTGAGTGTTAGAATGGAAGCTGGCCACACCAGTCTTGTGTTTTTGATATGAACAGACAGTTGAAACTTTTCCCTCCTTTATCATGGCAAGTCCTACCTTTTGGGTAGTGAACCCAGGTTTCTGGGATTAGATTAAATCTCTCCCCTGACTGGTGGGTAGGCCTTATTTTTGCATGTTCGTGTGGAGTATTAGGATAAATGTTTTGTTGGCTAATAATCTCACATGAACCACTTTTGCCCATGGGATCCATGCTTGTATTTTCTGTTAGTGATACGGAGCTACTAGAAGAATTTAAGCAAGGAAAAAAGTGGCATAGTAATATTTTGCCTTTAGGAAAAATCACTCTATAGAGAAATGTAGAGAATGGATTTGAGCACTAAGATTGGAGACAAAGAGACCCACTTATGTTTGAAAATATATGCAAAAGTTAAATTGTGGACAACTCCTAGAAAAAGATGCAACAAGAATATCATTGGTTTTATATACCGATCAAATGACACAGAATAGAGAAATAAAGTAACCATTTGCTTGAGAGTTTATACTCAGCCCCGCAAAGAGTCATATTAGAAAACAGCTGGTGTTAGTACACATCTGATTGTAACTGGGGTATTAAAAAAAGCACTGCAGGTAAATCACTGAAGTAATTTTCTTAAAGTTTGAACAGAAATCAGATATAGATTATATAGAGTCAGAATATGAACAGGGAAAATGCATTAAGCTGTGATAACTTTCCTCTGTATCAAGAAAATGAACTAAGCCCATATATTTATGAAATACAAGCAGAGTTTAGCAATCTGTACAATCAGGATTTAAGCTTCTGATTAATCTTTTAAAAAGTACAAAGCCTTTCTTATATCTAATCTTTGTGAAGCTGTATGAACTTGAGAACCCTTTTTAATATAAATTTGAATACTGAAGGCTTTCTTGCCTAGGCTCTAAAATTTGCCTTCAATTGTTTGGTTGGTTTTGCTCTGCTGTTGCCTGGTTATCATTTAAGTACAGCACTGACTTATAGTTAATAAAATCATCCTGGAAACCTAGTCCAAATGTATGGTTTAGACTACAAATGAGACTAAAAATTGCCGGAATTCATACAAATTTGTTTTTGGCTCTCTCAACAAAACTGTATCAAAATTACGTGCAGTAGACCTGCATGAAACGTGTCTAGCCCAAATTGAGATATGCTGTAAATATAAACTACATATCACATTTCGGAGACTTCGTACAAAAATATGTAAACTATTTGAATAACTTTTATGTTGATTGTGGATTTAAAGAATTTGATATATTGAGTTAAATGAAATACATACTAAAATTAACTTCAGCTGCCTTTTACTTTTTTAATGTGGTATGCCAGATGATTTAAAACTATATATGTGACTCACATTATATTTCTATTGAATAGCCTCTCAGTAGACTGTTTTCTAAGCCCCAGTTTACTAGGAGTAACATTCATTAAAGGATAGCTTAAATTCCCTCTAGGTGAGTGTCACAGGTATTACTTCATTTGGCAGTGCCCCATTTCTCTTACTGTTTTTAAAGAAAATCCTTAGAGCCTATGAAAAGAATCAAAGAATCAGAGCTAGCTTTTTGTTGTTGTTTAATTATATCATTGTGGAGCCTGACAAAGGCAGATATTAGAGTTATATTCCATTGCACCTCTTTATAATTCTAAGTACATAATTCTAGTTGTCATCAATGTCATGTACTTTAATAGACCAGTCAGCAGTAAACTTTCCTATTATCTCAAGTGTGCTTATTTAAACTCTAACCTAAAAATTGGCAACCTTAGTAATCCTATTACATAGAAATAAAGTTAATCACAGATCTTCACCTAACTAGTGTTACCAGTTATACAAAATGGGGAAAAAGTGATTAGAGTCCATGTTTTCTACTTTTGTTAATAAGACCTTTTTACATCTACTAAACAGATTTTCTTCATTATCTTTAGACTGGATCTTGACCAGCTAGATGTTGCCTCAAATTGTAGACCTTATATGGCGAAGGAAATCTTTTTTCCTTTCCTTTTTCCTTGGCCCTTTCAATTCTCAAAGCTGTACTGCTGTTGAGCTCATAACCAACTGAAGGGTAATAATTACTGCATAATGGACTTCCATAGTAATTTTGGTGTTAAATATTTTTGTTGTCCTAAATCGATGACTTCCAGGCTTCTATTTTCCTTTAAAGCAGTACAATCCTGCAAATCTCTTCATGGAAGCCCAATATTTAAAATCAAGCAATAGCAGAGTTCTGTTTGAATTGGGAAGGATGTACAGGGTTGTGTTCCCACTTAAAAATTCCCTTCTCTACTCCCCAGAAGGTCCTGCCATGCCATGGAATTTCTGTTTGGAACACAGCTTGATAAGCATTGATTTAAATGATCTATAACAAAGGACATGGATTTAGTTTTCTGGTGGTATGTTTAATATTTAGCATCCTGTGAATGAGATTTAGCTTCAGAATGATTTTGGTATATTGGAAAAGAGATCAGAGACAATAACGTTGAGTAGCTATAAGAATAACAAAATAGGCATGCATAAATAGTTATGAGCCTTCAATACCAAAGAAAAAACTCCAGATCCCCATGAGATGAATTATAGATTCTCAAATAAATATGAAATTTAATTGGACTACAATGAGAGAAAGTAAAATATCCTGTTTCTACGTTTCTGTATTTTCCTATTGAAGATGAGAGGCAGCTGCACTTCTTCCCCCTGCTTAAGGACTACGGAATAGATGTAAGAGAATTTAACAATCATTAAACATTGAAAAATATATCAGTGAAGAAGGTCTTAATGTCATTTTTTTTAGAGTCCTTTAAAATTAAAATCTATTTTCATGTGTCCAAGATGGTTTATGTATAATCAGGCCTAAAATATGAGAAAAAAATAAAATTAATTCACCAAATATTTGAAGAGTACCTGGACTTTATATTAATAATTTAATGTTCTATAAATATTTATTAATATTATAATTATTCTGTGATTAAAATCTACTATACTCTTTCTCTAATATAATTAACTATATCTAAACTGGAAGGATTTTGATACTAAAGATTCAAGTATGATTTTCTAGTTTAAAAAGATTATTTTTAAAAATACACACACGTATATGTATTTGTATATGTGTATGTGTATATATGTATAAAGATGGGGTCTTGCTATGTTGTCCAGGCTGGTTGAACTCCTGGGCTCAAGCAGTCCTCCCACCTAAGCCTCCCACAAGTGCCAGGATTACAGGCGTGAGCCACCATGCCCAGCCTAAAAAGATACCTTTATATTTCCATTCTAGCCACTTCATTGACAAACTCTGCTAACTTGTGTCCTTATCACGATAGGTAGGTTAATCTAATTACCCATTAAAGTAATAGAAGTTTTATAATCATACTTATTTTTCTAGTGGAGGGTATCTTATGCAAGTACATCTTAGAATATAGCAAACTTACAGGTCAAGTTTTTAATTTAAATAAAAGATGATATATAGAAGGTTATAGAAAATCAGTTGCATGTCCTTTTGAATCCCATAATTACCTTGATCTTTTGTTTGGTTTCTTTTTAAAACACTGTTTACTGATCTCTACACATCATGCATTTTGCTCTAAAAGTCATAGTTTAGTATTGTGAGATTAAAGCTATTAAATAAAGATGTATTTTATTGGTTTCATTTTGATTCCAAAACAAGCTTTTTTCCATTTTCTAAATATTAAGACTGAGAGGACATGAGAAAGTAAAGACACTAGCATGTGTCGAAGACTTCGATATGCCACGCACTTGGCTAGGTTTATTACCTTATTCAGTTCTCACAACGCTATGAGGTAGGTGAGGTTATTTTCATTTTAAAGATGAGAAATTGAGATTCAGAATAAGAATCCCAAGCTCACACAGAAAAGTGGTAAAGAAAAAATTTAAACTCCTGTCAAATTCCAGAGGCTATGTTATTTTCAGTATCTTCAAGAGCCATCTCTATTTGGAGTACTGAAATGTGCCATTCTAGGTACTTTGTATCATTAGATTTTAGATGATTTGTGAAAAAGACTTTTTAAGAATAGGTCTTCTTTGATCATGTAAATAATATACGTATTATATAAGTTTTAGAAATAAAGATCACCTGTAATTTCCAAGGTTTTTAACAAGCATTATATAATATGCAAATTGTAGTAAAATCAAATTTGAGGAAATAAAAAGATAACTGAAAAGAGGTTCCTCTGAAAAGAGGTTCCTTTGTTCTTTTCTTCACTGCCATATAAAGTATTAAAAAGAGGCAGTCTCTTTTTATAGATGCCTTCATTCTCTTTTTAGGTTTTTCCATGTTTTTCAATTACTCCCCGTGTCTATCATTGGAAGGTAACAGTTATAATTCTAAAATAACCCTTCCTGTTCTGTGGTTAACCTAGTTAATGGTATCTGCATATATACCTAAAGAAAACATTAATATGTAACATTATGGTTTTTTAGATATGGCAGATCTAAAAGTGGTTGTCCCATCATCTTCCCTTCTAGGCCCCAGACTGAGGCACATTGCATTACAATATGTGGTCCCTTGAATTTTTCTCTGCATTACAAAACCCACCTCTATTATCTATTAACCATTGTAGGTGGCTAATATAGTGCCATTAATAAACAAGCATAATTCTCCGGTGGCAATTCATATGGTGTAATAGGATACAAGAAATTATTTTGACTTCTTAGGCCCTTCTCTTGAGGGCAGAAAAGTAGAATTTATGTGCTTTTCCAGTATATTAGTCTTGAGTAAAGATAATCTTGTTAGAGCTATGAGACAAAGTGAATTTACAGAAAAATGAAAAATTATAATAGTGAAAGCCTTATGAAGAATATGTTTGTTAAGATAATTTATGTTCACTTAGCTCTCCCTAATTTCCAGTTGTCTAGTTCATAAGGCGTTGCTTTTACCTGAAACTGAGTAGGCATTTTTGGATAGAAGTAATGAGGTTTCAATTAACCCAATCCAAAGCGCAGTAGTCCTTTTCAGAGCTTGGTCTACAGATTAATTTCATCTTATTATCCAATATGAGCTCTACAACAAATTACAGAAATTGGGGGGGGGGGGGAGTTGCAGTGACTCTAGTAAATCAGCATCTCATATCCTATGTGGTATTTTAGCTGCCACTGATGTTAGGATGCCTCTCTTCTTCGAAATGTGGCCCATAGCATGGAAGATCCCCAGCACATACTTTCTCTTGATATAAACAAGCACATACTCACCAGCTCAAGTGCCCTGTCTCCTAGAGTCTTCCAAATACCCAGCGTACAGAATATGATGGCTCTTAGGTTACACAGCAGGTCCCTTCACAACAAATTAACAGCAGTAAGAAACAAGAGAGAGGCATGTTCTTCGAACACAGGACCTATTGGCTCGGGAATCTCAGACGAAAAAGAAAAGGTAGAAGACGGTTGAGAGAAACCCATAACTTGTTGTTTTAGTTTAGTTTTGTTTTGTTTTTGAGACGGAGTCTTGCTCTGTCGCCCAGGCTGGAGTGCTGTGGCGCGATCTCGGCTCACTGCAAGCTCCGCCTCCCAGGTTCACGCCATTCTCCTGCCTCAGCCTCCCGAGTAGCTGGGACTACAGGCGCCCGCCACCACGCCCGGCTAATTGTTTTTGTATTTTTAGTAGAGACGGGTTTCACCGTGTTAGCCAGGATGGTCTTGATCTCCTGACCTCGTGATCCGCCCGCCTCAGCCTCCCGAGGTGCTAGAATTACAGGCATGAGCCATCGCGCCCGGCCCCGTAACTTGTTTTAATGGGTCAGGCTAAAACAAGAAAGATGAACAGAAACTGCAGAATTCATGGCTCTAGTCTCCACAAGACAGAGCAGGAAAAGATTAAGGCAGGAAAAACAAGCAAACAGATCAGGTTGTCCCATTTCCAGCACTGAGGCTCTCCCATTATGTCACTTTTGCTCCTAGTTGCAGCGTTATTTCCTGTCTGATTTCCCGAGGGGAGAAATCTCTGGAGGGGGTAGTAAAGCTTCATGGTTGGGTTGCATCTCTTGCATCTTCCTCAGTCTCTTCCAGCATCCCTTTTTCCAATGCCCTAGCTTCCTATAGTAGTGACCTATTGACTTTTCATTAGAGGATCTTCTCTTATTTGTTGGTAGTCCCAGAAAGGGGTTTGCTCCCCTTGTGAACAATTCTAACTGGGAAGGTAACACTGCAGTCTTAAGTTTCTTTGTCTTTATCTTTCTACATTTTTTTTCCAAAACTGGATTGCTATTGCCAATACCTGAGAAACTTGTCTATCCTTACCATCCACGTACCTTTTCTTTTACCTACGCCTGAATTCCTAGTAGCAAGGCTGCCATAAAAGTAGAGAAGAATAAGGGTCTATTCTGATCTACCTTTAAATCCATCCTTGTTAATTTAGAAAATGCCTCAGTCAGCCACTGATGAAAATCAATGGGGACTCACCCAACAGCAGCATTGCAGCTTCTCCCAGGTCAGCTCGCGGTGGGTTTCTAAGGCATGAGAGGAGGTAGTCTCCTCTTGTTTGAGGAGGCAGTCAGCTTCCTGAGGCCAGGGCACTCCCTTACAAGAGGGCTTATCATTTGCCTCCATCGTGCCTGTCCCATTAGTCAAACACAGTCGGCCAGAGCAACTCCATGCAGCAGCCAGCATGCCACAGAGCACCTCGGCAAATGTTTCCAGATCTTTTCAGAGCACTGGGAAATAACTCTTTAAGATGGGTACCATCAGCTGGGGAAAAGGTCATATGCACTCCTACCATGTCTGATGTACCTGGCAGTCCTGGATCACTTTAAAAAGGCATTTGAGTCACCGGAGCTACTAAAGGGTAGGGCTGATTTTCTTCCATTGAGATGAAAAAATAAGTTGATTCAATGAGAACACATGACTACAGGGAGGGGAATATCACACACCGGGGCCTGTCAGGGGGTCGGAGGGAAGGGGAGGGAGAGCATTAGGACAAATACCTAATGCTCGCGGGGCTTAAAACTGAGGTGATGGGTTGATAGGTGCAGCAAACCACCATGGCACATGTATACCTATGTAACAAACCTGCACATTCATTCAGCCCATGTATCCCAGAATTTAAAGTAAAATTTAAAAAAAAAAAGAAAAGAAAAGAAACAATAAGTTGGTTTGTATGACACTGTAGTGTCAGTCTCATTTTGCTGTTTGGTATCCTTACTCCTTTTGCCTCCCCTTTCATCCAAGTTACCAAGGCAACCATTTGCCAACCTAATACCTTAATTCTAGGACAGTCTGTTATCCAGGTTCTCAGACTCCTTGTTCCTTCTTCTTCGTCATTTCTGCCTCTGTAGCTGTGTTTTGCATGTTCTGTTTAGGGAAGTTTTGGAGAATGGAATCCACATTAGAATATTCTAATAAGGCTAGCAATTTTCCCCCTTCCAAAGGGAAGTTATCTCCAGAACCTGTAGCCATTGGGAATCATCCATCCATCCAGAAGGTCATTGCCCCACTCTTCTAGGACCTAGATAGAGGCAAAGAAGGGCAACAAGAAGCAGAAAGAGCAACAGCAGAAAGAGGTCAAGAACCTGGAGGAAGAGAAAGGAGCTTTCAGTTACTTTATCTCTTCCTCCAGTTTCTTAATTCATTCTTTGTGGCTGCCCACTTCATTCCTTCTTTTATTTCCTGAGATCCAGAGATACCAATAATCCTTTTGAGTGGGGTTTTTCTGAGAATTCCTGTAAATACATCAATTTGTCTACTTCAAATGAGACTTCTTTTGACCATTGCAAAGCCGGATTTTTATAAGTATGCTTATGCCAAATGTGAGAGAATAAAAGAAGCCTTTTATTTTTAAAAAAGAGACCTACTGACAATATTCTAGGCATCTCGTATTTTTCTACTGTTAAAGCCAGTGATGAATCAGATGGGACCTTCAAAGAGTTACCCATTTTGCTCAGTTGTAACTTGGAATTTGCAGAGAGGCTTTGGAATTTTCCCTGGGAACCAAATCCCACTCAGCCAAAGTAGTCAGAGGGAGACTTTTTGGCAAACATTCAGAGTTCTGACCTAATCACGGGTGACCACAAATCCTCCAACAAATTCACCCACCAAAAGGACTCACTTGAGATATACCAATCTTCCGTATTGCCAAATTGTTGGGATAAAAAAGTAATCAAGGCCCAAAGGGACATGCTAATTCATAAATCTAGAAGTAACTAACTTTGTTACTGAGCAGAAAACCCCTGCATCCATGCAGATAGCCCATAAGTGGCTATAGAGCTATGGTGAATGTTCTCTATTTATAAGCAATTAAAGCTACGGTCCTTTTTTTAGTAAATAGTCAACAGATAGTTCATTTGCATCAGTAGCTACATGGCACTTACTCTGACATCCTGTTTTTCATCATTCTTTATCTGGCTCACTCTGATTTTGTAATTCTTTATCAGTACCTCCTCCAGTTGTCCCTTATATTGTATCTAGCACGTATGATGAGTCACATCCTTCATCATGCGTCAGTAAGGTTAGATTAAGTTCAGTCTCCCAAAACCTCTCCTAGTGTGACAAGTCCCATCTGCAGATTTGAGCCACCAGGTAACTGTCTGCTCAGGCTTAAGTTATTATACCATGAATGATTCTGGATCTTGATGCCTGACACAGACTTCCAAGACAACAGCAGCGATTCTAGAGATTTCTCAGTTAGCATTCATTTTGGGGCCTGATCAGGGGAATATTGGCTGGGAAAGTCCTGGTAACTCAGGGACCCACCCTGCTCATCCCCACTAACCTGACTTTCCCTCGCCGTTTAAAAGATAAGAACAGTAGCTTGCCCCCAAGTGCCACCTAAGGCTGGGAGGAGGATGAAAGGCAGCTGCCAATTGTATTGAATCTAATTTCGAGTTCCTGTGGGGTTTTACTGTACCTGGATGCAGAGCTACTGTATTTTAGAGAAAGTACGCCTTCCGCTTTATGGAAGTATTGCCAAATTGCTCTCCCAAATAGTTATACCAATTTACACTCCCACCTGTGATGTATGAGTTCCTACTTTCACACATTCTTGGCAACATCTGGTGTTTGCAGACTTTATTTTTATCAATCTGATGGGTGTGAAGTAGTGTCTCATTTTGGCTTTAATTTGCATTTCTTTACTATTGAACATCTTTTCCTATGTTCATTGGTCATTTGAGTTTCCTCTTCTGTGAATTGATTGTTCATATCTTTTGCCTTAAAAAACAACTGGCTACCTCTTTTAATATACGAGAGTACTTTATATTCTGAGTACTAACCTTTTGATTGGTATTATATGTTGCAAATCTCCTCTCCAAAGCTATGACCTGTTTTTTTATTATGGAGTCTTTTGTATAAAGAACTTTCATGTGCTCCAATATGTCTGTTTTTCTTAATAGCATGTAGTTCTATGTCTTGTTTAAGAAGTGTTTTCTTACCCTGATGTGAATTCTCTGGTAATTTATTCTAAAACTTTTATAATTTTTCTTTTCATATTTAAATATTTGATCTATCAACAATTTATTTTTGTATATGATGTGAGATTAAAATGCAGTTTTATTTTTTCCACAGGAATAACCAGTTGCCCTAGTACCATTTGCTAAATAGTTCATCTTTTCCTCATTGATTTGTAATGTCACCTTATTGCTGGCCTTTTGTTTTTCCATACTAATTTTAAGATTAGTTTCTCAAGTTCTGTGAAAAAAACCTTTGGAGAATTTGATTGGAATTGCAACATACAGATGAATTTGAAATCATTTGCCATCTTTATTAATCGAGTCTTACTGTCCATAAAAATAGTATATTGTTCTTTTATTTAAGTCTTACCTTATGCCCTTTAATATAGGTTTTCAATTTTCATGTTATCTATAAAGCTCTTGCATGTCTTTTTTTAAAGATCTGTATGGCTTTTATTACATTACAAATTGGATCTTTTAAATTAAAATCGTAAATTGGTTTTGCTGCTATAGCAACACTAATTTTTTAACAAGGACATTATATCTGCAATGTAATAACATATTGTGGTGAAAGAGTGTATTGTATGTATGGTACAGATTCCTGATATCTGTTGAAATCTGTTTTATGACCTAGTACATAGCCAATTTATTTATAAAGTTTTCATATTTTTTAAAATAATTTTTTCTCTTTAGTTTTGTGCAGAATTTGTATATGTCCATTAGCTCAAGCTTGTAATTGATTATTCCAGTTATCTATATCCTTATTAAATGTTTTCTTCTTCTGTCAATTAGTATGGTTGTGGATTTTTTTCATTTCTTCTAGTAATACTGTGATCTTTTGTGTTACTAATTTGGAGATGAGTTTAGAATGACAATAGCTTCCTATTAACTGTTACATAACAACTTTTCTGCTCCTAATAATGATTTTTGCCATAAAATATATTCTTTTTCTGGGTATTCATAGAGCTGTGCCCAGCATAGCAATTAGGGATATTTTCAGCTGCAAATAACAGAAAACTTGACCACAGATTCCTAAACACATGGAGGATTATGTTTTTTTCAACAAGATGGAGATATTTACCATTAACGACGTGCTGTTTTTCATCCTCATTCTTGTTTTTTCCCTGTGAGTCTTTGTGGAGAGGGAGGATAATGAAACAACCTTTATGATCAGAATTGCATAGTACAGTATCCTGTTTTATCATCTATAGAATCTTTATCCCATAATTGTAAATGGTTTGCTGTTCGCACACATTTTATGAAAGTAAAAGTTATTTAATTATTTAGGAGATAGAATTTTCTATTTCTAGAGTGAGTAAATGTGACAGTTATCCTTACCAAATGAAATTACCAGGAAGAAATGTTTATGCAGGCCTGTCGTTAGAGCCAGAAGCAATTAAATGCTCAACTCTCAGTAAACCAAGTATCATTAGTTTACTAGCAAAGCTTAATACGATAGATTTCAGACAAGATCCAGTGCATTCAGGGTGGTATGGGGATAGACATAATGCAATAGATTTCAAAGCATTAATGCAAAGTAAAATTTTAGTGAGGTTTTAGCAAGCTGACTTTTTGCATCTAGGAATACTTGGTACATATGTTCTCTCTAGAGATACCATTTTCTACAGTTTTTCAGAAGACTGATTTCAGTATTTCATTATTTTCCATGAAACCTAATATCACTTTGTACCTTTTGATGGGGCATTCACCAGGCTATCAGGTCACCCTTCTTACCTAGAAAATGACCTCAAAATCTCCCTTTCCTTATCCCATTTTCTGAAACTCTGGTGCATCTGATTTCCCATCTAATCATGCCCTGGACCATTAGGACAGGACTATGGAACCATGTATTTTCTCTTGTTTGTATTTGGAGCCTTGGGCATCTACAAAGCAAGTCAGTCTATTTCTGTTTTTTACTAAAAATGATTAGCCATATGTTAGATGGTTCTAGGGTTTCCCAGGGAACCCTAGAACAAAATATTAATATGCCTAAAGTTTAGTTTATGCTGAAAGTTAATAAAGCATTTACCTTCAATATTTCATTCAGCCCTCCTTCGTCCTAAGAAGAAAAAATATCTCCGTTATAGATAACAAATGGAGCCCTCACATTATAAAAGAACATAATTATTGCATTCAAAATGGGAGACTTTTTCTTCAAAAACATTGGGATGAGTATCATTTTTGAATTATTAGGTTAAAGTGTACAAGCAGGGCCTGGTGCTAGATAAACACTTAATGACTACACTGTTAGTTGGGCATTTTCTTTTAGGCACTAAGGCTGCTAATCCAATTTTGAATGCCCTTTTGTCATCATTAATCCTTGTCCAACACGATATAGTTGAACAGAAACTAGGTGTCTTTTCACTGCAGTATATGCAAAGTGTTTCTTCTATGAGATTAAGCATTGTGAACATGTTTTTCCTTTCAGTGAGTGTATAGTATGTTGTTTTACATTGGTCACCTGATAAAGTTTGTGCATGGTTCAGTCATTGAGTATTGAAATATATACTAAGAACTTTTGAGAAAGAAAAGTTTTTAGAAACTCATAAGTATTCAGTTTCACTGTTTTTACAGATTTTTTTTTTCTGTATGAGTTCTTGACATTTGACTGAAATTCTTCTTGCTGTGGTTGAAGGAAGCCCTTTCTATTTTCTTTATTCTGATCAAAAACAGCTTGTGTCTTTCTGACTAGTTAACCTTTACAGCTTTACCTTTGAAAACTCACTTTTGTTTCTTCGCTGGAAAATAATCATCCCAATTTTCTTTTTTGTTTTTCCTCACAGATCTTGATTTTCAACTTAGTTATCTCGATATGTCTCTGATCTATAAACTCCATTTTAACTCTGACGTCTCTTATTACTGTTGTAATTATGTAATACTTTGTGTTTATAAACTTGAATTAATTTACTTAAATTTAGGTTTTGTTGTGTTTTAAGTGTTCTGTAATAATCTTTCAGCCATGGAAACAAAGAAGTATTTTCCTGCAGAGGAATAAAATTGGCAGTGGATTGGTTTTTGGAAAGAGGCCACAAAGACATTACAGTTTTTGTTCCTGCTTGGAGGAAAGAGCAATCCCGACCTGATGCTCTCATTACAGGTAGGCTTATTCCAGGCGGCTGCTTGTACCTAGCTTTCCTATAATAACCATGCAGGTGTCTGACACTGTCAGGTATCCTAAATCCATTTCACTTACTCAGCGCAGGCAGTGGGACACAAACGTTGTTTTTTGTTGTTGTTTTCTGAGATAGAGTCTCGCACTGTCACCCAGGCTGGGGGGCAGTGGTGCGATCTTGGCTCACTGCAACCTCCGCCTCCCAGGTTCAAGTGCTTCTCGTGCCTCAGCCTGCCGAGTAGCTGGGATTACAGGCGTGTGCCACCACATGCAGCTAATTTTTGTATTTTTAGTAGAGACAGGATTTCACCCTGTTGGCCAGGCTGGTCTCGAACTCCTGACCTCAACTGATCTGCCCACCTCGGCCTCCCAAAGTGCTGGGATTACAGGCATGAGCTACCATGCCTGTCCAGTTTTTGAGTTTGAAAACTATCTGGTTTTATTAATTAAACATTAATCATCACTACATAAGCCAGCTTTTTTTTTTTCTTTACTTTTGTGGAAACTCTGACTTCAAATTTTGTGAAATTCTGACTTTTAGAGAGATGCCAGAAGTCACAAGACCTGGATCCAAATTCTGGCTTTGCCCTTCACTAGCTATGAAGACTTTGAGCCACACAATGAACCCCTTTGGGCCCCAATTTTCTCATGTGCTATTGTGACATTAGGTGGCAGTCAGATTCTAATAACAATAGTTCAAAAAAGACATGTAAGACCATAAGATGTGCTTCAGTCCAGTAGAAAGAAAGGTATTTTGCATTATTTTGTAGTTTTTAAATGTATGAGTTTCAGGCAATGATGTCCTCTGCAACTGTTAATTATTGTTGTTGAACATTTTGCTCAATTACAGTGATTTACAATCAACATCCAACCTTTCTTGTCCTTCTCTCTGCATCCAGTATTGACAAAAACTGAGGCACCTGTGTAAAGAAAACTGTGAAACATTTTAAATCAAAAACAAATAAAGAGACCATCTACTATATACCCAAAGGGCATGATTAAGACTTAATTTTTGGCTGGGCGCAGTGGCTCATGCCTGTAATCCCAGAACTTTGGAAGGCCAAGGCGGGAAGATCACTTGAGCTCAGTAATTCAAGACCAGCCTGGGCAACATGGTGAAACTCTGTTTCTACCAAAAATACAAAAAATTAGCCAGGTGTGGTGGCATGTGCTGTGGTCCAGATACCCGAGAGCTGAAGTGGGAGAATCACTTGAGCCCAGGAGGCAGAAGTTGCAATGAGCTGAGATCACGCCACTGCACTCCAACCTGGGTAACACAGTGAGACCCCATCTCAAAAAAAAAAAGACTTAGTTTTTATGTATAATTATTACATCATTGTTAAATTAACATAAGAATGAATAGGCAAGTCATGGTGGAGTCCAAAGTGGAACCAGACCCTAGCCTGTGTATAAATGTAAAGCAGAGAGGTCATCATTCAACCAGTAGTACCAAATATTGGCTAACCCTTTGGGAAAAGTGTACTTGTTTAGACCCTTATCTTACACCATATAACAATAAATTCCAGGTGGTTGAAGACTAATTATCAAAAATCAAACCATCAGAGACCATAAGAATTTTCTAAATTTAAAACTTTTAGAAGAAATTACTAAGGAAAAGAGAGATAAAATTATATCAAAATTAAAGCTCCTGCATTTTGAGAAACTTTCTTAAAAATGATAATTGGCAAGTTGCCTAAGGAAAAAAAATCCAACAAAGAATCATGCCCTTAATACAAAAAGCTCATACAGATTGATTAAAAAAAAAAAAAAAAAAAAAAAAAACAACAAACTTCTTTCCGGTATATAAGCATCAAAAGGCTAGGAATAGACAACTCCCAGAATATAAGCACCATATAAGAAGAAAAAAAGTTCAACCCCATTAGTAATTAAATAAATGCAAATCTAAACAATGTTATTTTTCACCCAGCAAATTAGCAGAGATGGCCAGATGCAGTGGCTCAAGCCTGTAATCCCAGCACTTTGGGAGGCCGAGGCAGATGGATCACTTGAGGTCAGGAATTCAAGACCAGCCTGGCCAACATGGTGAAATCCTGTCTCCACTAAAAACACAAAAAATTAGCCGGGCCTGGTGGCGGGCACCTGTAATCCCAGCTATTAGGGAGGCTGAGACAAGAATCGCTTCAAGAATCACTTGAACCCAGGAAGTGGGGGTTGCAGTGAGCCGAGATCATGCCACTGCACTCCAGCCTGGGCAACTGAGCAAGACTCCATCTCAAAAAAAAAAAAAAAATAGCGGAAAGTAAAAAACTGATAGCATTCAATGCCCTGAAGCAGTTACTCATAGGCTGCTGTGGAAATTGTTACAACCTGTCAAGAAAGTAGTTGGTCTTAAAATATTAATATTCTTGGATCCACTAGTTCCCCTTCTAAGAATAAGTTCCAAGAAAATAAGCAGAAGTACAGACAAATATTTGTGACCAAAGACATCCCATGCAGTATCATTATTTAGAATAGAAAAACAAAAGTGTTCATTCATTAGAAGAATGGTTCAATTAGGAGGTATCAATATGATAGAATATGCATTAGAATATTCAGGCAGAATTTTTAATGATCTGCAGAAATGCTCTTTTACATAAAAGGCAGATTTTATTTTTGTGTGTCTGTCTATACAGACACACAGGCATACATATATATATACACATATATCAACAATGGAAAGAACAAAATACACAGAAAATGATGAGCAGGAAATATACCAAACTGTTAAGAGTAATTGCCTCTTAGTTGCAACTTTGTGAGGTTTTTATTTCTCTCTGCTTCTTAGTACATGTCCTTACCTTTCTAATTTTCTACAGGGAACTTAACAATATTTTGATAATGGGGGAAGGGATAGAGTAAATTTAAAAAAAGCAAAACAATATTTAAGCATGTAAATGACTTTAAAGCTTCTTGAACATGAAGAGAAGAAGAGAAAATGATAGTACACTGTGTAAGTGTGTCTAAGTTTAGTTTTAAAAATACCAGCATGCCAGTCCCTGGAACACATCAGTATGCAGATTGCTTTGTAAAATGCCAAACTAATGGCAGAGGCTTTTAGGTATTATAACCCCAGGGTAATAATTCTCTTAACTAAAACCCTGAACCAGATAATACCTGATACTCTTTCACTGCACCAAAAAAGACACTTGATAAGAAATATTTTTAAGTTGTCAGCATCATAGATTCAGATTAGCACTTTTGCCAATCTTCCATTCATTTATCAAATATTTAACAAGCACTAGCTATGTATCAATTACTGTGCTAAGAACTAGAAATTCAGTTAACTTACTAGTTTTACTGAACCCATATTACTTATGTCAGGATTATTTATGTCATCCTAATTAATGTCCTAACCTCATTAACAATTAAAGAAATGCAAATTAAGCAACATGATGACTGTGAGGCCACTGAACTTAATCTACAACTCACTTTGGTGAGGATCAAGACGTGGCATAGATGAGTAGACATCCCCACAAATAATAAAGTACCATAGATTACTCATGAACATAAGACGATGAAAGAACTGAAAGACTTCAGAGTATATAGGTTTAAGTAACTCATTCATTCCACAGACAGTCATTGAACATCTACTGATGTGCCTCATGGGCTGGGTGCTGATGGATACAAAGATAAATGACTCATGGCACCTGCCCTCAAAATGCTTATCAGGTTAATACACAAAACTATATGATAGCTCCTATAATTGAGACGGGGCACTTGCTTTTGCATTTGTATTCTGTCATTTCTAAAAGAGATCAACAGTAGGCCAGGCACAGTGGCTCATACCTGTAATCCCAGCACTTTGGGAGGCCCAGGCGGGCGGATCACGAGGTCAGGAGTTCGAGACCACGCTGGCCAATATGGTGAAACCCCATCTCTACTAAAATTACAAAAATTAGCTGGGAATGGTGGTGCGCGCTTGTAGTCCCAGCTACTCAGGAGGCTGAGGCAGAAGAATCGCTTGAACCTGGGAGGTGGAGGTTGCAGTGAGCTGAGATCGCACCAGTGCACTCCAGCCTGGGTGACGGAGCAAGACTCCGTCTCAAAAAAAAAAAAACAGAGAGATCAGCAGTTACGTCTATTGAACAAAATTAAGTTGAAGAGCACATGTTTACTGAGAGCTTGCCAGGCACTGTGCTAGCTGCTTTGCCGCAAGATAACTCATGTACTTCTCATAGTCTATCAACTGCATTTGACAACATGAAGAAACAGACTCAACAAGATTGTGATTGTCTGATGTGGAAAGTGGCAGAACCTGAGCCACATTTCTTCCACTCATAGAAAGGTCTGGTCTTTTTTTTTTTTTTTTTTTTTTTTAAGACAGAGTCTCGCTCTGTTGCCCAGGCTGGAGAGCAGTGGCGTGATCTCGGCTCACTGCAGCCTTCACTTCCCAGGGTTCAAGCAATTCTCCTGCCTCAGCTTCCCAGGTAGCTGGGATTACAGGTGTGCACCATCACACTCATCTAATTATTGTATTTTTTGTAAAGACAGGATTTTGCTATGTTGGCCAGGGTAGACTTGAACTCCTGAGCTCAAGCAATCTGCCTGCCTCAGCCTCCCAAATGTCTGGTCTTAATGAATTCATCTGTCAGGAGCATCATCAATCTGTATGCCAGGATTAGAGCTGACCCGTGTCACTCTTCCATCTGTACCCAGCTCACACTTCTGCTGTGGCAGTTACAACCCTTGCTTACCTGGCTTATGTGTTTGTCCAGTGCAGTCAGACTGAGGCTCCTTTGGAGAGGTGATTTTTAATCTTGATGGCTGTTACACCTGGCACAATACCAGGAAGGTATGTAATAATCATCCGTTGCAGAGATGGATTGAAAAAAACTTAGTAAGTCCAGTTAATAAGCATTGAGAAGAAGTGAGCTTTTTTAAAAAAAAAAATCATGACATCTGTAGGTTTGTGCCCCGCACTCTGTGCCAGAACTTACAATGGTGGGAAAATGGGGGACAGAGGAGCAAAAGTAGAAGGAAAGGATGGTTGAAAGAGAATTTTTATCATTGATTAACATATGAACTCTAGTACCCTTTTTTAAATCACAAAACAAGTCAATAGAGTTACAAAGTGCTATAAGAGTATGCCAACCAGCCGGGCACGGTGGCTCACTCCTGTAATCCCAGCACTTTGGGAGGCTGAGGCAGGTGGATCACCTGAGGTCAGGAGTTCAAGAACAGCCTGGCCAACATGGTGAAACCCTGTCTCTAATAAAAATACAAAAATTAGCCAGGCGTGGTGACAGGCGCCTGTAATCCCAGCTACTCAGAAGGCTGAGGCACAAGAATCACTTGAACCGGGGAGGCGGAGGTTGCAGTGAGCCAAGATCACACCACTGCACTCCAGCCTGGGCGATAGAGCAAGACTCAGTCACAGAAAAAAAAAAATGCCAACCACAGACAAAATGAGCATATCTCTACCTGGCCTTTTCTAATCAGCAGATGTTTTCTCCACATGATGACTTCTTATCTTTTACTCAGTCTGACCCCCACAAGAATGCTGGCATTCGTCACCATGTCTCACAGAAAGGTCATGGGGCATATTGTAGCCATGTTTATAACAACACTTGTGACCTCACTGCCTCCTCTCTCTTTGAACTTTCTGCATTTAAAGATTTTTCTCTTTGCTACCTGGACAACTTCTACTTCCTTTCATACTCTCCCACTAGTTAGAAGAAAATAACTACGAAGTATGCAAACAAACTTAGAAGGAAAAAAATGTATTGCTCACACCTGAACCCCACACAGCATACGGCTGCTTTATTAGAATGGCATTCAAGTAGGAACGTGGAAGAAGCTGTGTCCATAGTGGTCGTGCTGATGACTCCAGCTCTTAAGCAAAAGCTTCACATAATGACAGTCAGAATTTGCCCAGTCATGGTTCAATTTTATACTGTTCGTATTTTTTTAACTAGTTTTAAAGTCTTTATTATTAAAATTCCTGAAGGAAAAATACTATTGAGAGTTGGAAATGATGCTGTATCTACAAATTAAATCATAATCCCTAATTAAAGGATTACATATATACAGCTTATGTTTTAGAGTTTCACATTGTATGAAAATTGCCATGTGTGTTATCTATGTATTTACTTTCTGCCATCCTACCGTCATTATTCTTGCAGATCAGGAAATTTTACGTAAATTAGAGAAGGAGAAAATCCTGGTGTTCACGCCATCCCGGCGAGTCCAGGGGAGGAGAGTGGTGTGCTATGATGACAGGTTCATCGTGAAGCTGGCTTTTGAGTCGGATGGTATCATTGTGTCCAATGATAACTACAGGGATTTGGCTAATGAGAAACCAGAATGGAAGAAGTTCATAGATGAACGATTATTAATGTATTCATTTGTCAATGACAAGTAAGTAAAACCATTTACTTGCCAATGATACTGCTTCTGTAAAAATATAACTATCCCTGGCAGCTGCTACAGAATTCTCTTTTTGCCACTGTCCAGACCTCACACAGGTTTCTAACAACTGATCTCCCCACCGATCCTCAGTGGGAGTCAGGAACACTGCAGAATCATTGCCGGAGGAGGCCCGGTGTGAGTGGCAGGCCCCACCTTTCCCTGTAAGTCACTCATAGAACACCTAAGGCAGAGGAAGTCTTCTAAGACTCTGTCTGGAGAACCTGAGGAAACAGACACTGGGGAAATTCCCATCTTCACCCTCAAAGGACTGCCTTTTAAAATCAATTTAGAGCACTGATAGCTTACTAAATAAGCCATGCTTGGCTTAACAACAGGGATACGTTCTGAGAAATTCATCTTCAGGCGATTTCATTGTGGGTATGAACATCATAGAGTGTACTTACACAAACCAGCTGGAACAGCCTACTACACGCCTAGGCGATGTGGTACATACAGCCTGTTGCTTCCAGGCTACCAACTTGTATAGCATGCTACTGTACTGAATACTGTAGGCAACTGTAATACGATGGTATGATATGTTTGTATATCTAAACATACCTAAACACTGAAGAGGTATATATACCATAAAATATGGTATAAAGGATTTCTAAATGGTATGTCTCTGTAGGGCACTTACCATGAATGGGACTTGCAGGATGGGAAGTTGTCCTGAGTGAGTCAGTGAATGAATGGTGAGTGAATGTGAAGGGCTAGGACATTACTATAAACCACTATAGACTTTATAAACACTGTATACTTAGGCTATGCCAAATTTATCAAAAAATACTTTTCTTTTTTCAATAATATATTAACCTTGGCTTATAACTTTTTTACTATTAATATATAAACTTCTTAGTTTTTAAAACTTTTTTCTCTTTTGTAATACCACTTAGCTTAAAACATTGTACAACTGTACAAAAACATTTTCCTTCTTTATATCCTTATTCTATAAGCTGTTTTCTATTTTTATTTTTTTTTCTTTTTAAAGTGTTTGTTAAAAACTAAGACACAAACACATTATCCTAGGCCTACACAGGGTCAGGATCATCAAAATCACTGTCCTCCACCCCCACATATTGTTCCCCTGGAAAGTCTCCAGGGGCAGTACTATGCGTGGAGCTGTCATCTCCTATGGTAACGATGCCTTTTGAAATACTTCCTGAATGAACTGCATGAAGCTGTTTTACAGTTAACATTATTTTAGAAGTAGAAGGAATACACTCTAAAATAAAAACAAAAAGTATAATATAGTAACTATATAAACCAGTAACATAGTTGGGGATATTTTGTTTTCTTTTGTTTTTTTGTTTTTTGAGACGGAGTCTTGCCCTGTCGCCCAGGCTGGAGTGCAGTGGCGCCACCTCAGCTCACTGCAACCTCCATCTCCCAGGTTCAAGCAATTCTCATTCCTCAGCCTCCTGAGTAGCTGGAATTACAGGCACACCCCATCACACCTGGCTAATTTTTGTGTTTTTTTTTTTTTAGTAGAGACGAGGTTTCACCATGTTGGCCAGGCTGGTCTCGAACTCCTGACCTCAAGTGGTCTGTCTGCCTTGGCCTCCCAAAGTGCTGGGATTACAGGCATGAGCCATCACGCACAGCCAGTGACATCATGGTTTATCAAGTATTATGCACAGTCCATAATAGTATGTGCTACACTTTTATACGACTGGGGGCATGGTAGCTTTGTTTGTACCAGCATCAGCATGATCACAAACACATGTGTAATGCATTGTGCTATTACGTTACCAGCAACTTTTCAGCTCTACCGTCATATATGCAGTCCATTGTTGACCAAGATGTTATGCAGTGCGTGACTGTACCTGAATTTTTAAAGTTCTTATAGTAATGTAAGACTCTGGTCATGATCAGAGTCTAAAAGTTGATGAATGAACGAATGACATCAAGCATGTCTCATGAGAAGTAAATATATTTCTAAATATGTAGAAAATTTCACCTCTTGTGCTAATTAAAAATGCAAATGAATCTAAAAAGAATATATTTTCTCATTTAATTCACAAAAATAATTTCGTGTGTGCCTTATGCTATTAAAGAGGCACTGATAGGTTATTTGGCAGAGGTTCACAGAAGCCTCAAGAATATTGTGTTCCATCAACCCAAAAAGCTCATTTCTTGGAATATATACTGAGGAATAAGTAAAGACCAGATGTGTTCATTTCTGTATTATTTATAATTGCAAGAATTCAAGGGCAACTAAATGTACAATAGAGAAATCAATCAAATTATGATACATCTCCTACTGGAATATTATTCAGCTCTTCAGAGTTCTTATGAAAAAAAGAATTATGCCAGGTGTGGAGGCTCATGCCTGTAATCCTAGCACTTTGGGAGGCCAAGGCAGGTGCATCACCTGAGGCCAGGAGTTTGAGACCAGCCTGGCCAACATGGCGAAACCCCGTCTCTACTAAAAATCCAAAGAAAAGTAGCTGGGCATAGTGGTGGGCGCCTGTAATTCCAGCTACTTGGGAGGCTGAGGCAGGAGAATTGTTTGAACCCCAGGGGGGCAGAGGTTGCAGTGAGCCGAGATGGTACCACTTCACTCCAGCCTGGGTGAAACAGCAAAACTCTGTGTCAAAAAGAAAAAAAGGATTATTATGAGGGCTATTAAGAAACATGGGAAAGTTTTTTTATGTTAAAAAGGCAAAGTGTAAAATTATATTTGTGTTTGATTAAAGCCATGTAAAATGATGTGTGCACAATGAAAATGACTTAAATCTAACACAGACCTGGAAAGTAATTGTATTAAGATTGTGGGATTGAGTGACTTTGTCTTCTGTTTTGTAACATGTAATGTTACCATATTGTTTTGTAATAATAAACACTGTGGTTGCTAAGTGTTACTACTCAGCCACGTTGACACTCCTGTAAGGGTTCATACATTATTCCCATTATTCACATTTTATAGGTAAATACTTGGGTTTAAGTTCAAATGGTGATATAATGAATAGCAGAATTCTTCAAGCATAACTTCTTTTCATTATTCATGCCATAAATTCTTCTCTTCTTTATTAGTCCATCCAAAATAGTAGGTTTATTTCCTTAGCATTTTTTTCTATCTCAACTGAGAAGCGCATTCAAATAGGGGAAGAGAATAGATCGGAGTTAGATCTAATTGAATCTTGACTGTGCCATGCAACACTGGATAAAAATCACTTCATTTATCTAAACCTAAATTAGAAAAGTTTACATATCTGTAAAATGGAGCTAATACTTTGTGGGATCATGGTTAGGATGCCATGGTGTAGTGTGTAAAGTGCCTAGCACTAACCGGTGTCTGGTAAGTTCGTACCTTCCCATTGTGTTCCAGCCCCCTCCCTTCTTCTCAGCTGCTCCACCTCGCCCCACCTGCAGCAATCCACTTCATGAGGTGTATGTTGATAAAGCTCTCCTAAAGTGTCACTGAAATCGTTTTCTAAAACCCTTACAAAATCCCAAGACTGAGAGGAAGGAAGAATTAATAGGACATGCTCAACTCAAAACTTACTTGAATTAAAACAAATACAATTTCAGCTCAAAACAGTTCAATTTTCATTAAGAAATGAGAACTTCATTTACTGATTTCTTTTTTACTCTGTAAATGTGGAATCAAAACACTTGGATTAAAATTGCAAAAAAAAATTCCTTATAGAGGGAACAAATCTTTGTACTCTTTTTAGAATTAAATTATCAGCCTCCTACTTAGGTATCATTTTTTTATTATCTCCATGACAGGTTCATGCCCCCTGATGACCCTCTTGGCAGACATGGCCCCAGTCTGGATAATTTTCTGAGGAAGAAACCTATTGTTCCTGAACACAAAAAGCAGCCTTGTCCATATGGTAACTTGCTTTATGAATATTGGGTATATGCCTTTAGAACACAATATATTATTAAACTTTTGTTAACAAAAATGAACGCTTAAAATTTTGGATGGCATAATATGCAGTTCTTTGGATTCCAAATAAATTTCAGAAAATGTCTTAGCCATGAAAAAGAATTATTTTTACCTGTTTGGATTCAAGACAAATGATTTCCTTATATTAAAACATGGTTCAAAAAACACTGTTAATTCTACGTGAAGTTAGTTTTGAAGTGAATAAAAATTTGGAGTTTTTTCATCTAGATACAAATCAGATGAGCATGGTTCTATCGCCCTACAGTAGTACACTGTGCTCTTCAAAACAGAATTTCCTACCTAATTATAAAGTCCTACTGGAAGACAAGAGGCAGGTAGGAGTTGAGGACACGGAGGTATTAGCCAAAAGTTCTGGAAGTGGCTGGGTGCAGTGGCTCAAATCTGTAATCCCAGCAGTTTGGGAGGCCAAGGTGGGCAGATCACATGAGGCCGGGAGTTGAGACCAGCCTGGCTAACATGGAGAAACCCTGTCTCTACTTAAAATACAAAAAAATTCACCAGGCTTGGTAGCGCACGCCTGTGATCCCAGCTACTCAGATGGCCGAGGCATAAGAATTGCTTGAACCTGAGAGGCAGAGGTTGCAGTGAGCTGAGATCACACCACTGCCCTCCACCTGGGTGACAGAGCAAGACCCTGTCTCAAAAAAAAAAAAGTTCTGGAGGTGATTATTACTCATTCGGCCAACTTCCTCCTGTTCTTGACAGTAAAGAAATGAGAAGACTGAGAAGTGACGTTTCTTAAGAGTAAAGAACAGGGTGACACTTAGCACAGCTCCCATTTCTATCGTTGTCTCTTCTACAAGTTAAAATCGTAGGGCCAAACTGAGTTTTCAGGATCTGATGGTATGCTCCTTTGCCTAATTAATTTTACTCTTCTTAGGAAAGAAGTGTACCTATGGACACAAGTGCAAATATTACCATCCCGAAAGGGGCAGTCAGCCACAGCGGTCAGTGG
This sequence comes from Pan paniscus, assembly GCF_029289425.2. NCBI lineage: Eukaryota > Metazoa > Chordata > Mammalia > Primates > Hominidae > Pan > Pan paniscus. The sequence continues at coordinate 110,906,470 of NC_073258.2, forward strand.
CTGATGAACTCCGTGCCATGTCTAGAAATACGGCAGCCAAAACTGCAAACGAAGGAGGATTGGTGAAAAGCAACAGCGTTCCTTGTAGCACCAAGGCTGATAGCACTTCTGATGTCAAACGAGGTGCTCCAAAGAGGCAATCAGATCCAAGCATAAGGACGCAAGTCTACCAAGACCTAGAAGAAAAGCTTCCCACCAAAAACAAATTGGAAACCAGGTCTGTACCTTCCTTAGTTAGCATCCCAGCTACTTCTACTGCAAAACCCCAAAGCACTACATCTTTAAGCAATGGCCTTCCATCTGGAGTTCATTTCCCACCTCAGGATCAAAGACCACAGGGACAATATCCTTCAATGATGATGGCAACCAAAAATCATGGAACGCCAATGCCTTATGAACAGTATCCAAAATGTGACTCACCTGTCGACATCGGATATTATTCCATGTTGAATGCATACTCAAATCTGAGTCTCTCAGGCCCACGAAGCCCTGAAAGGCGTTTCTCCTTAGACACAGATTATAGAATAAGTTCCGTAGCTTCTGACTGCAGCAGTGAAGGGAGCATGAGCTGTGGGAGCAGTGACTCCTACGTGGGTTACAATGACCGGTCCTATGTCAGCTCCCCCGACCCACAGCTAGAGGAGAATTTGAAGTGTCAACACATGCACCCTCACAGCCGCCTTAATCCTCAACCGTTCCTGCAGAATTTCCACGACCCCTTAACCAGAGGGCAAAGTTACAGTCACGAAGAACCAAAGTTCCATCACAAGCCTCCTCTTCCGCACCTGGCTCTGCACCTGCAGCACTCCGCTGTGGGCGCCCGGTCCAGCTGTCCTGGCGACTACCCCTCTCCTCCAAGTTCAGCACACTCTAAGGCACCACACCTAGGGAGGTCCTTGGTGGCCACGAGAATAGACAGCATCTCTGACTCTCGACTTTATGACAGTTCTCCTTCACGACAAAGAAAGCCTTATTCCCGCCAGGAAGGCCTGGGAAGCTGGGAGCGGCCAGGCTATGGGATCGATGCCTATGGGTACCGGCAGACTTATTCCTTGCCCGATAACTCCACACAGCCGTGTTATGAGCAGTTCACCTTCCAGAGCCTCCCTGAGCAGCAGGAGCCAGCCTGGCGGATCCCATACTGTGGAATGCCGCAAGATCCCCCGAGGTATCAAGACAACCGAGAAAAGATTTATATCAATTTGTGCAACATCTTCCCACCTGACCTTGTGAGAATTGTCATGAAAAGGAATCCTCACATGACAGACGCCCAGCAGCTCGCCGCAGCCATTTTAGTGGAGAAATCCCAGCTGGGTTATTGAAAGATGATGCATCTTTGTGGTGTTTAGTAGTTTTTTGTTCAGCTCAAATGCTGAGGGAGGTTTGCTACAATAGCACATGTGATCTCCTTCTCAGCAAGGAGGTTATATAGTATCCATTTATGTGAAATACTGTATCATGGAATCTGTATGTATAGCCCCACATGGTGGAAGTATCACGGGATTGCTTTACATTTAAACTTTTTTTTTTAACATTTCCTTTTTAAAGCTATATCCTTGGCTGGAAATTTTTCCAGTTTGATTTAATAGATGTATCTGTGATCTTTGATATTAATCTTTGGTGCATCAGGGGTTTATATGCAGCACTTTTTATCCTTGTTTTGTGTTTTATTAACTTGGTGTTTGTCTATCAATTGCAAGCAATTACAATACCTTCAGAATGTGGGACATTTGACTAGACCTAGCAAACTGTTTTTTCGAGCCAAGCTTAGTTAGCCTCTTTTACAGCTTTTTAAGTTATTTTTATTTGGGGAAAGTGGGCTTCTTTGTGCTATAATCATTATTTATAGAAACAAAGATATACTACAGCACTGACTTTATATTTTAAACAAAATGTAAGTTACCAGTTTTATGTTGAAATGGGTTACAGTATATATATATTAGAATGATTTACAATATGGCACTTTTCGATGTGTTATTTTTGTTTGGATTTTTTTTCTGTTAAGAAATTAGTTAATTTAATATGGTCAATTTAAAAGAAAGCAGATGCAATCAATGGAAAAATGTTTCCATTTTTTAAAAATGAATAAGGCAAAAGCTGTAACTGTTACAGGTTAGAGCTTTGTTATCCAGCTATGATGTGCTTCTTGACAGTAGAAGTGGAATTGAATTCCTAGATTTCCATTAACCTGTATTTTTAATATGTCTGTCTTTTTGTTTTGGGGCACAACAATACTGGATAAAATAACCCTTTCACAGCACTTGCCTGTTTTTAATGAATCTAATTATTCACAATGCAACTTTTATATTTAACATACTCTTTAGCTTTCCTGCTATTTATCAAGGCTGGCCTGAGGTGGGTTTATGTGTTGAGGTTATGCAACATTTCTTGATACTGCACTATAGAGAAATGGTGATGGAGGAGTTGTAAATGGTAACTTAAAATTTTTGTAAGATATTGTATATTTTCCATTTTCCTGAAGGTAGTTTTCTTGGGGGGGCCTGTTATATTATTAAGGCCAGACTCTTGCCACAAATAGTGTAGTTTTAGATACAGACTAAGGTCTGTTCTAGTATTAGTAAGGGATATTTCTGGTTTCAAAGTCATGGGTTTTGCTAGTGGTGAATACATTTCTGCAGAGTAGAAGATAGATTTTGCAGTCAGTGGCAGACAGTTGTGTGATTGACATCACTTGACTGTTGCGTCCAGGTTTTGAATTGTACTTCATGTAACAGATGCATTCAGATCTTTTTCTGTAGTCTGCTTAGATGCCCTGGCTATTCTGATTATCCTACATGCTACAGTTTGAAGTGAAGCCCTGAAAAACCAGAAAGTACCTTTTACTGTTGATACAAATTGTATCTTTTTAACTATAAGAACTATTTTGATTTGTAGATCTAGTTAAAACACAAGTATGCAACTATGATTAGACTTTTGGGCAACATTTTATCCCTTATTTAAATACAAATTTTTAAAGTAAAATTGAGGTCTAGATTAGATTAGAAAATAAAAATAACAATTTAGATAAATAGAAATGTCTGTCTTAGTTTTATATAATATATTAAAACACAGTAAATAAATTTATTGGCATTTTCTTTCTCCTAAAACTTACCTAGTGTGAACTTAAAATAAAGGTAAAATGCTGCCTGAAAATAATGTCCAAGCACCTTTGACTAGGATAACATTTTCACTACTTGTGTGACACTGTGTGTTGCACGAAGTAGGATTTGGGTATACAGTAAATGCTTCTAAAAGGCATTGTGCATATTGACATAACCAATAATCTGAACCGTGTTCAGCAAACTTAATTCAGGAAAGTGGTATTCTACACAATTATTGCTGTTGTGTTTGAAATGAGTGTGGCACTCATCTGTAGCCAGAAATAATATGGGTGAGGCCACACAACCCATTCTGAGTGGTGTCTGTCTGAAAGCAACCCTACTCGCATGTGAAATTGTTCTCCTTGATTTGGTCACTATAAAGCAAGTTTAAATGTAGAGGCTAACTCAGTGCCAAAAACAGGGTTACAAATGTGTAGTATCTTTTATTTTAGTCATATTCTAAGACTTCTTTTTAGTATGAAATCACTTTTAAATTATACATGTAGGTTTTGCTTCCATTTTCTTCATTTTACCATTTTAATTATTTGAACATTCGCCAAATTTTACATTTATTTAAATGAGATCTTAGGTGAGATGTGTGTGACACTTTGAATTTGACCTTCTTGTGTTATTAGCTGACTATTTGTCATTGCCTCATGGATTTTAAATTATGGGAAAGTAGTGTAGCCAGCTGCCACCTCTACTGAAGTGAGTAGCTCTGAACTACCCACACTAAATCCTTCAGTGTAATTAATTATGAGTTTAAAAATAGCAGTTTTCTTATGTGAAGAGGACAGTTTGTCCCCTTTTTTTGAAGCACCGATGTTGCGTTCAGAGCTGTAGAATGAGATAATTGGCAGACTTTAGGTACAGCAAATTCTTACTTATCTAAAGCAGTAAGTCAAAGGAGTCCATCATTAAATTAAATCCATAGCTGATCACAAGCCTTCATTTTAGCCAAAACTTTCTCTCTAACCAAATCTTTTACCAGACTTGCTAATAAATAACCAGAGAGATGTGTTAATAAGTGAAGTTGCCAGAAATGGTCAACTGATCGGAAAAAAAAAGGATTCAGACTGGAGTATTTTGCCCCTGAATAATTGACAGTTGACTGTGCTTTACACAGTAATTAGCCAGTCTGTTGTCTCTGTGTCTTAGTCCAGAGGGAATAGTACCCAACTGGCCAAATACTGGCCCTTAGTATTTCCTCCTTTCTTGCATGGGATACAGACGTTTTCAGTCTTGTTTTTATGATCTCTCTCTATATCCTGATAAGAGTTTGTCATTGACTTACACATTTGGAAGAAATGCACACCAGTATAATATATTTGATACTGGTGGAAACTTGAACTTTGTGTTTTTATGAAAATTCATTTATGAGAATATGTAATATAACTGAAGAGTATTTTATGTATATCTATATACACAAATATGTATTTGTTATGAGGTATTAAAAACAGGGGTTGGGGGGAGTGTTTCTGATGGCTAACTTTTCTCTAATTAAACTATGTTTCTTTGAGTTGTGAACGACCAAGTCTGGGGTCTGGACGGCCAATGATAAGATTTAGAACCACTTGGATGGAAAGCAGTTCTTCACTGGTTTTATTCTTGGTATTTTCAAAGAATTATTTTGATATTTTTAATAGAATGTGTAATTTTAAAATACACAAAAAACTTAAAGTAGTATTGATTATACAAATAATTATTTAACATGTATTATGGATGTATCTATATGTATATAGACAGTAATATATTTATAAAACAAATATACTTTGCTTATGTTATAGCTCTTAGTTTGTGACAGGTGGGAGGATGGCTCTGGGTGTGTGTGTGTGTGTGTGTGTGTGTTTTGAAAACTCTCAAGCTGTTTTCCCTCTGATTTACAATGGTATTTACTTTAAAGTATGTTTGGTTTTCATTATTCTTTTTGCCCTCCAACTTCCTTATTCAAGATAAAATAAGACGTACAGTTTTCTGGCCATTCTGTTGGTGTGTGGTGCACCCATTTTATTGTCATCTAACTCCTGGAGAATTCCCACGTGACCTGAAATCAAACAGATTCTGGCTGGACATATGCTTATGTTCCAAATATATTAAAGATGGTAATTCAGCTAACAGTTAAGTTTCCAAGGTATACACCAACAAATAAAATGAGGTATTAAAAAGAGATGGATTACACACATGCATTAGAATAAGAGAAAACAGAGTGTTAATAAAAGTAAAGAAACATACACTATCTTAGCCCCCTAGGGCAGGGGTTGACTTTTTCTGTAAAGGATCAGATAGTAAATAATACAGGAATCATATGGACTTCAAATGCCATTGTAAAAACTACTCAGCTCTGCCTTTAGAGCATAAGAACAGCCACAGATAACATGTAAATTAGTGTGGCTGTGTTCCAATAAAACTTTATTTACAGAAACGGGAAGCCGGTCAGATTGGGCCTGTGGGCCGTAGTTTGCTGATCTCAAGCAGTAAATCCTGGTATATGTTAATAGAAGAAATCATAATTGCATTTCAGTTGACATTAAAAGAAAATCTGGTAGTTTTTGATGTCCTTCAAAAGAGGATTGTTAGACATTCATATTAAAGCATCTTAATTCATTTGAGTTTTCTTACCTGTTTACACCCATTATTTATTAGAGATATTTCTTGTTTAACCACAAAAAAGCACTCTGTTAAAATGTTTTAATATGTATTGAATTTCTTTCATGAACTTTTCATTTCTGTTGATAAATGGGAATTCCTTACCAACCTTCTGTTTTTTAAAAGTCTCATAGACCAAAAAAAATCTGTTGCAGCATTTAATTAGCCACAAATACATTTTGGCTGCATTTACCAGTTACATTTTTCCGTTGGTTTTGGCTTCTAATAAATAACATATCTGCCATTCTTTAAAAATGATTTTAAAGAAGATAAATATATTGTAATTTCACATGCTATAGCTTTATTCTGTAAGATTAAAAATTGTGACTAGTGTAATTTTAGCTATAATGTGAGTGGCATGTTACAATGTAACTATGAGAAACAAAATGTATCTCTGCTTTGTCTGTCCAGATCTTTAGGATTTTTAGATGCCTTGGGACTGTCCTTGGTGAATGATATTCTTCATATGATCATATGTAATTTTGAATTCGTTGGAAGTACACGCTGCTGAGCATGTTTATTCACAGTGCTTTATACCGGGTGTTGCATCAGTAATCATTTTCATAAGAACATTTAAACAGCATGAACATCATCATCCACTTAAATAGTTAAACTTTCTTTTAAAATTGGAATGCAACTGTAGGTTTTAACAATGTTTATTGTTTTTTAAGTGGTTACTTTGTTTTTCCTTAATACTTTCTGTTAACTTAATTATTACTCCTGTTGCAGTGTTACTGTTATGTATTAGAAGTGGCTTTTCCCCCTAAGATCCTTAGTCTTTTAGATTTAAAGACAATTTAAGGTATTGGCCATTTGGCAGTAGAAAATGTGCATGTTTTAACTTGGTTTTATAAAATCCTTAATGTTTTACTTCTTGAACCATGTACCAAATTTGCCAATTTTCTGTCCAAGTATTTCAGATGAATAACAAAACGCTGTTCATTAAAGCTTTCGCCACCTTTCTTAAAGCAGCTTATGTTCCAAGGGAAAAAGGCATTGAAAAGCAATCGTTTGTTTTTATGAAGAATATGTGTTCAGATTCCTTCAGTTTTTTTGAAATTATAAATTTCTTACCTTATGTGAAATATTCACAAACGTGCACACTTCTGCAGAGACAAAGCATTTCACTGCAAGTGTACCAGGTTATTGATTTTATCTTTTCCTTTCAGGGTTTTGTCCTCCCAAACCAGAGTCGTATGCTGCTAGTAGAATTTTTTATTTGATCCTGCGAACTTTTCTTATAGGAAAAGTAAGGCAAAGGATGTTTAGTGCAACCATCTGATAAACTAATGTGATTGTATTTATCCTCTGTTCTGTGTATTTCTGTAATGGAATCTTTACAATTCCCAAAACAGTATTTTAGACCTAGTGGAAATCTGTATCGAAACAGCTATGTGATTCTGCCACTGAGAAAAAAAAAAAATTTTAATTCGTTTTTCTTATGCTGGTTTGTTTTTCTTTAATGAAGAAATTGATCTCATATGGCATCATAGATGCTAAATAAATAAAAGCATCATACTTCTCCAGTTTGCCTGCATTCAGTGGCTAACATTATGAGCATTGTGTAAGATAAACACATGGTCAGTATCAATGTAAATGTTAGAGCCATGATTAATTCCTATGAAAATTGAAATTAAATGTCAAAGACAACTAGACATAACTTAAGGCATGATGAGAGTGTTTTTTTTCCCTGAACCCGTCATTATAGTGTTGGTTCCCAGTGCTTTTGAAGTATCATCAGGTGTCTGGCTAAGAGTATTGTTGGTAGAGACCTCGTCCAGGGAGTTTGTAAGATAATGCTAGATGGCACGGACATCCTCTTTTCTGATTATGAGGGCTGCCAGTTGATTTAAATTGTATTGAAAAGGCCGGACGCAGTGGCTCACACCTGTAATCCCAACACTTTGGGAGGCCAAGGCGGGCAGATCACTTGAGGTCAAAAGTTCGAGACCAGCCTGGCCAACATGGTGAAACCCCATCTCTACTAAAAATACAAAAAAAAAAAACAAAAAATTAGCTGGGCTTCATGGCGCACGCCTGTAATCCCAGCTACTCAGGAGGCTGAGGCAGGAGAAGGTTGCAGTGAGCCAAGATTGCGCCACTGCACTCCAGCCTGGGTGACAGAGTGAGACTCCGTCTCAAAAAAAAAATGTATCAAAAAGACTCATTGGTGCAGTGGTATTTACTAGGATGCACAAAACTTTGAGCCCTGATGTCCATGACACGCTGACAGGTAGTGGGGCACAGAGAATGAGGGTCCACACATCCCGCTTCAAGTTAACTTCTTTAGCTGGCCTGGAACGTACGGGGCCACATAGCCAACAGGAATAAGGATTTTGTTTGTAAAAATAAATTGAATAGATTTGAATGCACAGAAATTGAAATTTTTCTCTCTTTAATAGTTGAGGCTGGAAAACTTAGATCATTGTGGGGAAATGCTCTGCTTCTGTGAAATTCCTGCACAGATTGGGAGAGATTGCAGACAGCTGTCAGGTACTCCAGGGCTGTGTTTGAATCTCAGTCCTGCACGTATTACTATGGTAACTATATATATGAGACACACAATATGTAAAATTTGGGCAAATTCTCTTTCAGAGTCTTTTTCATACACCGTTGTGAAATGATCAGAATGCCTATCTCACAGGCTTATTGTCACTAGCTACATGGTGGTGATGACTGTGGGCGTAAGGATGACTCAAGGACAGATGCAAACAAATACAGTGCGGCCTCCACCCTGTTCTTGCTGAAGTAAAACAGCAATCTTCGCTGTATCCCGACTATTCTAGACAGCAGTGTCTTCCTGACCCAATTGTCCTAATAATTTTCTATTAACGAAATACTCTGTTTCCGATGCAGTCACCGTATTGTCATGATCTTCATGATTTAGCATGTGGACGTTCTGTGTCATTGCGTGAGAAGCCACTATTTCAGAGAGCGGGTTTCTCCTCTGACATTGCTTTTTGGACCTTTGCTTTTCTTCTTTTTCCCTAAAATTTCCATTTGCATTCTTAAGTATTCTTTTTTTCCCCCACTTGATTACTTTAAGCTGTGTAACTGCGAGCTTATGGATTTAGACCATTTATTTTGGCTCTGCCAGCAGATTTGATTATTGATGTTTGATTGTGGACAGAGGAGTCAGCATATTCAAAATAAGCATTAAGTGTGAGAGTTCCCCAGGTACTTCCACAGGCTGAGCCAAGAATCCAGGAGAATATTCTATTAGGCAACAGTGTTACCTGGGGTAAGGACTTTATTTCTTCTCCACCTATACCATTGGGTAAGAAGAATGGGTTAATACTCATTGATGAATGAAGTGGCATGTGAGAAGGGGAGTTTGGTAAAAAGCAACTATGACAGTGAATTTATTCAAAACAAAACAAAACAAAACAAAACGCCTGCAGTTGGGCCTCTCATTAGTTAAACATCCTTATTTGTTAGCCTTTGCACCTCCGCCTCTGTTGCTGTTTTAGAGTTAATGGTTTTCATTTTTGTGTTTTTAAAGGATTTTTAATTTTTTTTTAACATTTTAAAGGTTTCCCTTTTTAAAGATTTTTAAAATAACCTTTTAAAAAATGTATTCCTCTCTAGGTGCAGTCGTCGGCCTTGGGTTAAGAGTACACACCCAGCTCCACACATCATACATGTAGCAGATTGGCAAATTACTCAACAGAGTAATAATTGCCCCCATTTCCTAGGGTTGTTAAGACTAAATGAGTTGAAACAAGTAAAACCCTTTGAACATGCAAATCCATAGTGTGTGTTCAATAAGTGACAGCCATTATTATGTAAATAACTAGGGGTATTTAAATGCATAGTAATTTTGAGGCTTTCTCAATGGAGCCTTCCCTATCTCTATAGTTATGCTGTGGAAGAGTTTGAATTCTAACAATCAATGTAATTTGATTTATTCACTGGTGAGGTCTATTTCAGGAGTGGTATTTTAACCTTCAAAGAGTTCTTAGAACCCACTTCCTTGCTGCTCCCATCACTCAGCTCTTCTAGGTTTAAGGGTTTTTCTCTGTATCTGCATTGTAATAGGGAAAGTGGAATAACAAATGATAATTACAAAAAGATTTCAGAATCTCACAGTTAAGCAGTTTACGACGGCGTCACTAACATCCCCTGCACTCCACTTTTACTCCTGAAGGTGGCGCTCCGCAAACCTGTCTGCATCTCTTCCCCACCGCAAACACCCCTGACCGAAGTGAAAAGGAATGTCGGTCCCTTACCATAAGAACCTACAGAGCCGACCTGGACAGAGCAATGGCTGCTGTGTGGTCTCAGGTGGACGATGTACATTTCTGGGGAGATGTCAGATGACATTGGGCAACTGTTTTTCCCTTAAGCATTCCCTTCTAGTTTACAACTGCTGCTTTCAAAGTTGGAGAGATAAGGCTAGCAGGAAGAATACTCACATCTGAGGGTCCAGTACTATATATTTACATAAATTAAAATCTATGAAATAAGCATTATCCCTATTTTAGAAATGAGGAAACTGAGACTCCAAAAGCTAAAAGCACTTACTCAAAGACAACCTCATGATTCAATTCCCACTGTGCATGATTTCAGAATTCTTTTTCCCACTTCAGTGTGCTGCAAAGCAGTGCTAGGAATGGGCCCTTAGTCACCTTTGGTATGAGTTATTCTACACAAAGTTAGGTCTGAGGAATGAAACCAGTTATGCTATAAATGCACATCCGTGAACATGCTATAACTTTACCTGGTAACAGGGAGAGACTAGGAAAAATATGAACTAGTGCTGTATTTGTACTTCTTCCGTGGACCCACACACCTTCATCACTCTGCTTTCATGTACAAACACCTGCGACAACGATGTCACTTGGATTAGAGGAAAGGTTTCACTGAGATCTTCCTGTCTTGAGGCTTGTGATGGGCTTGGGTTGGGACTCAGGCCAGCTGACCAGGGTTCACTGCTTAAGGCCCCAGAAAAACCCAGGGCCCGCTGCATCCGATAAGCAACAGTGGTAGCTTCTGTGTCCAAAGGAGGTTATTTCAGAGTCTGGACTCTTGTCTCCACTCTAGCATTCTTTGTAGCCCTGGAGAGTAAAAGGCAGCACATTTATTTCTAATGTTTCCAATCATGCTTAGGGACGTTCTAGGGTGTTTTTAGAGAAGGCCTATTTAGCTTTCAGACTCTTGACAATGCCCACTGCAAACACAACACCTTTTATGCTGAAGCAGCTGCCACTGGCATTTTCCTGGGCTTTGTGTTTTGCACAAATTCACCATGAGATTAAAAATAGGAAAGTTTAATTAGGTAACCAAACAGATTCCCTTCCTAGTTCCCCAGGAGAACTCAGTGAGGAACAGAGCACTGAAAGAATGGCAAGTACAATGTTTAAATGCACTTCCTGCTCTTGTCCAGAGGTCTGGGTGGGTGGATGTCAGTGCACAGAGGGTCCCCCTTCAGCCCCTGGGGTGGGGGTGGGGCCTGCCAGAGGCGAGGCTTTCTGTCTCAGCCTTCAAAGCCCTCTCCCCACTGCTCTCCACTTTCCAAGGATGTAATTATCATTCATTTGAATAATTCTTTCAAATATGCATGTGAAAAGATTGAGGGAGATGGCAAATACAATTTGGTAACTACATGAAAAGCTATTCAGTAAACTCTGGAGGAGATTTATGGGTTTGCTCTGTATGTTGCCAAATTAACAAGACAAGGACAAAGCACATTGTGCCATAGTGAATGCAATACACGTTAAAACCCTGCAAATTAGACAAGGAGGATTGGAGCAAGATGCCTGTTCTAGTCCAAGCTCAACTTCATTGCCTACATTGAAGGGAGGTGGGAAGCAGTGGGAGAGGCGGGAGTGGGGACTACAGGAGGCCCCTGGGCCAAGGCGGGTGTGGGTGAGGGCGCACCAGCACCAGCCTTTTTTTCTTTTTCTGTTTTTCTTTTTTTTTTTTTTTTTTTTGAGGCAGAGTCTCGCTCTGTTGCCCAGGCTGGAGTGCAGTGGCGCGACCTCGGCTCACTGTACCCTCTGCCTCCCAGGTTCAAGAAAGTAGCTGGGACCACAGGTGTGCACCACCACACCCAGCCAATTTTTGTATTTTTAGTAGAGACGGGGTTTCACCATGTTGGCCAGGCTAGTCTCAAACTCCTGACCTCAAGTGATCTGCCTGCCTCAGCCTCCCAAGGTACTGGGATTACAGGCATGAGCCACCTTGTCTGGCCTAGCACCAGCTTTTACAAACCTCAGAGCCCATCCAGGCAGTACCCCTCCTGGCTCCTGCCTTCCACACCCCATCATCTCCTGGCTCTGAGTCATCCAAAAGGGTAAGCATTCTCAACTCTGCCTCCTGCTCCCCCCAGCCACGGGGTGCCTGGGGACATTGCCATCACCCTGTCAGCAGTGACTGTAGGCAGATGGGGAAAGAGGAAGATGGCAACTGACTTTAAAAGATCCTTCTCCATCTCTCTCACAACTTAATATACAGACTTGTGATACCGCTTTCCAGATTGGTAGCAGGAAATGCCAAGTGGTGAGAGGGGTGGCGCAGGGAATATTTTAATCAAGGATTACAAGGATTGAGCAATGCCAGGCTCTGGAGGCCTAGCAGGAAGTTAGAGGGGGATTGTCAGGCCACAGCTTGTGCTCCTTGAACTCCTAAGGAGCCGAAGGTGGTGGGTGCGTCCCCTAACTCAGGCCTATTCTGCTGGGCTGTAGTTCATCTGAACAGGTAGCAGTATCACCAGGCCCTTTCAGAGTCCTCTCTGCTGACCTGAAGGAACCAGCGCAACATCGCACAGTCGGCTGGCCTGCAGCCTGCCGAGGGCCAAGCACACACCACCTCCCCTTCCACCGTGACTGAAGCTTTGCCCAAAAGACCCTCTGAGAGGCTCAGAGTTTCTGGAGCCAAATGCATCTTCCAGAGAAAAGAAACACATTTCCAGAGACATCGGTTCTGTCAAGCTGTAAAGCAAAATGCCTCAGGGCAAAGTAGAAAAAGCCAAGACAAGGAGAGATGCTCATGGAGAAGAATTTCCCACCTCCATCCAGGGACAGGAACGGTGAGACTCCAACCACTCCCTGGCTGAGGCCTGAGGCCGCGACAGTGCGAACTCCTGTGGGAAGTGGTGAGGTGGTGGGGTCCAGACCCAGCTGCTAATCTGGTGCCCCCATTGCTGCACTGCACAACTTTGAGCAGGTCCTTAATCTTGAAGCTCAGCTACTTCCTCTATTGTAAAAGGTGATCTTTTAACCCACCACACAGGGTTGTGGGATGTTCAGCTCCAGTGTCTAGGACATGAGAGGTGTCAAAGACAGAATTCACTTCCCAGCTGGAGGCCTGCACCTTGGCCCCCATTCTTCCCTCTCCCTCCCAGAGGACATACGCAGCCCCCCAAATCCTCCATTCAGCCTCTGAATAGATCTCACTTTCATCACCTTTGCCTTACCTTTGTCCCTCTCCATGGCTCTGGCTGGACCTTGGCCTGGCCTGGGAGCTCTTTTGTGTGTATGTGTGTGTGTTTTTGGTAGAGACGAGGTTTGCCATGTTGGCCAGGCTGGTCTCAAACTCCTGACCTCAAGTGATCTACCTGCCTTGGCCTCCCAAAGTGCTGAGATTACAGGCATGAGCCATGGCGCCTGGCCCTGGACTTTGTTCTTTAAGAAAGCTATTGAGTTGCAAAAGTGAAATTGACTGTGTAGATCTGCCTTGTCCTTCAGTGCTCATCATGCTATGTGCCAGCCAAATTGGACCCCATCCTATTTCCCCAACCCCCATATGGCCAAGGTTTTCCTCATTAGCTCCAGCTTTGGGCTGGGATTCATTCCCTCCCAACTTCAGCGGTCGGAATCTTCCCCTCCTCTCCAGGCCAGGAAGAAAGTGTCTCCTGCTGGAGTCCCCTGTCACCAATCTCACGGCAGGTCTCACCCTACCTTCATTTCCCCGGGCCACTGTAGCAGGCAGCACACACACAGCTCTGTGGTCACCCTCGTGAAGCTGTTCCTCTAGTTCTGCTCTGTAGGGCTCCAGGCCCCTTCATCAGCCTTCTTGCAGTTTCCTCAGTCTGTGTGCATGCTCCTATCTCAGAACTTTTTTTTTTTTTTGAGACAGTCTCGCTCTGTCCCCCATGCTGGAGTGCAGTGGTGCGATCTCGGCTAACTGCAACCTCCACATTTTTGTCATTCCCTTTGCCTGGCTTTATCCTTCCAGGTGCCGCGTGGATCCTTCTCTCACTTCGGGTATCTGCTCAAACATCACCTTCTCAGTGAAGCCGTCCTGATATTTAGAAAATCGGAGCTCCAGCCCCCCTCTTGGATGTGCCCCGTGTTATATTCCTCCACAGCATGAAACCTTCGGATGAACTGTGTGGCTCCTTTATCGCTCAGCCCGGTCCTGGGACACACACTCCATGAAGGCAGGGCCTTGGTTGATTTGTTTGCTCCGTTCACATATGATGAATGAGTGGACAAAACTGCTTCGTTGCCCCATTCCAGGTATCACCTTGGAATGTGTCTGGATCTGCCTGGATTAGAGCAGCTCAGGTGGTGGCCAGGACCCAGGCTACACACACACACGCACACCAGCTCAGGGCTGCATCTTTTTTTTTTTTGAGACGGAGTCTTGCCCTGTCACTCAGGCTGGACTACAAATGGAGCGATCTCGACTCACTACAACCTCCGCCTCCCGGGTTGAAACAATTCTCCTGCCTCAGCCTCCTGAGTAGCTGGGATTATAGGCACCCGCCACCACGCCCAGCTGATTTTTTGTATTTTTAGTAGAGACGGGGTTTCATCATGTTGGCCAGGCTGGTCTTGATCTCCTGACCTCATGATCTGCCCGCCTCGGCCTCCCAGAGTGCTGGGAGTGCAGGCGTGAGCCACCGCGCCTGGCCAGGGCTGCATCTTCATGCTCCTCTAAGGTCGTAAGCTATGTGAGGTTGGCCCCTTCCCAGTATCTTCCACTGCCCTGTGCCCTGGTGGACAAGAAGTCAAGGGGCCTAGAAGAGTTGGGCAGCAGAGCCTCAGGGCTTGGCCAAGAATGGGGGCATGGCCCCTGTGCCTTCATTTTACAATGTGTGGCTTTGAAGGGTGGTCCCAGAAATGGCAATGGACAAAGGCAAGTACCAGGCTGTACAGTCCGGAGCATATCTACCAACTTCCAACAGAGCAAGGGAAGAGAGGCGTCCAAGGCCATGTTATCACACATACACCAGGTGGCTTACCAGGGCAGGGGCATTTTAAGTCAGCTTCACTGTCCTGCAGCAGTGGCCTGAAAAAAAAGGGGGCAGCTTTTATTCTGAGACATTGTTACCACCTCAGACTCAGACCCACGCACACCCTAGAGTCATCAGCAGCTCCATCAACTCCTGATGACTTGGGTACAAGGCCCCCTCACCTGGCAATCTGCACACTCCTCACCCCTCCCTGTTCCTCCCTCGGCCACCCTCTCCCATGCCTACTGTGCTCCAGGGCCAGCACAAGAGAAGGTGGGGGAGAGACACCCAGCAGCTGCTTTAGCAGCTTTCTGAGTGGAAAAAGCTGAGACTTCCAATTCTACCCTTCTCCTCTGAGCTCTCAGCGAGTGAGGACTACTGAGCTCCACAGATTCCTTGCCGCAGTGCTGGGTGCCAAGGGGGACGCGGAAGAGGTGGAGCTCCAGGAGGGCAGAGACGCCTTCCAGCCACTCATTCTGCAGCATCTCCAGTGCCCGGGACTTTGAGGAGGGTCAGAAATATTTGTTGAATGAATGTGGCCGGGCATAGTGGCTCATGCCTGTAATCCCAGCACTTTGGGAAGCCAAGGTCCTTGGATTGCTGGGCTCAGGAGTTTGAGACCAGCCTGGGCAACATGGCAAAACCCCGTCTCTACTGAAAATACAAAAACTAGCCGGGTGTGGTGGCGCACACCTGTAGTCCCAGCTACTCGGGAGGCTGAGGTGGGAGGATGGTTTAAGCCTGAGAGGTGGAGGTTGCAGTGAGCTGAGATCTTGCCACGGTACTCCAGCCAGGGTGACAGAGCCAGCCCCTGTCTCAAACAACAACAACAACAACAACAACAACAACAACAACAACAACTTATTGAATGAATGAATAGGAGAATGGTAATTCTCTTGGGTAATCCTGTTCCTCATTGCCATGGGCAATGGTTTCTCAGAACTTGTACCAAGTCTCTTCATTTCTGCCTTTAGGGAAACTTTTGACAACCATCCCTCAAGGCCAGGTGAGCAGGCTGTCCGGGGTAACAGGACATATGAATAGCATTGCTGCATTTAATTAAACCAGGAGGAACTGAAGATGAGTTCTGAGCATCTACGGATTCTATGTATTTGGGGAGGAACAAAATAAAATATCTATGTTACAGAGAGCAAATCATTCTTTTACAGGTGTCAGAATTGAAATCCAGGGAGGCTAAATGATTTGCCCAAAGTCATGCAGCAGAAAATGGCACAGTTGGCCTTAGAATGCGACTCATCTCAAACCAATGCTAGGCACAGCCAGACCACAGGAGTCAGCCCACTGTGAGGACAGTGAAGGGTGATGACTCAAGTTTGCTAATGTGGGTTACCCGCACCTTGGTTCAACCACCAACTAAAAAACAGCCACTGATGAAGAAATATGGTGGGTACAGGGTGCAGCAGACCTGAGTGTACACACTCAGGACCTGCCAGCTCCTCTCAGAGGTGGCGATGCAGCCCAGTGCCCAGTCTACGTGGAGGGAGGAGCACTCCAGGTGAGAAGCTCTACTTGGCTTGCCATCTGCTATTAATATATGTATATCTGTATCGACAGATACTATAAAAGTTCTTGCTCTGTCACCCAGGCTGGAGTACAGCAGCACAATCACAGCTCACTGCAGCTGCAAACTCCTGGGCTCAAGTGATCCTCCCACCTCAGTCTCCTAAATAGCTGGGACTACAGGTACACGCTACCAGCCCAGCCAATTTATTTTTCTGTAGAGAAAGTGTCCCACTATGATGCTCAGACAGGTCTCCAACTCCTAGTCTCAAGCAATCCTTCTGCCTCCGCCTCCCAAAGTGCCGGGATCACAGGCATAAGCCACTGTACCCAGACTATCTGCTATATTTTTAAGGCTGGTGAAGCCATTACAAATAACACTCAGATGACCTTTTTTCTCTGCCACTGCTCTATTACCTGGTCACTTCTGTCCCTCATTTCTCCTAGAGTCATCAGGCCCACTGAAGGGGCCAGGGCAGCAGGACTCAGTGCGTCACCAAGCCTGGCTTTAGGCCACCATGATTGTTTTCCCCAGAGTTGCAATTCAGCAGGAGTAGGCAAGACCTACGCCAGCTGAAATGGCACCCTGGACTACAGGGCTCTGGCCACGCTTCTATCGATGCTTAGGACTGGGCCGTGCTTTGTGTTGGGAGGGCTGTCCTGTTTATTGTAGGATGTTTTCCAGCATCCCAGGCCTATCCCTGCTAGATGTCAGTGCCACACACACTCAAATCTCAGCAATCACAAACATCCCCAGACATGTCCCCTGGAAGACCACTGGTGTGCAAGATACAGATACTGTAGAATAACAGGAGGGAGAGGGAGCACGTGAGAGCCCAAGGGCAGAGGGGATGATAGAACAATCTGGCGCTGGAGACGGAGCTGATCTGAGCACTGTGGCAGCAACAGGGATGTTCACCAAATCTTCCCTTTGCCATCCTGCCTTTCCCATCCCCCTTGTAGCCAAGAGAACTCGCTATATGACTAGCTCTGACCATGAAATATTGGCAGAAGACACAGGTATCATTCCCAAGCCCAGGCGGTGAACAGCCCTGTGGGGTTCTCCAGCCTCTGTCTCCCTGACATGGTGCCTAAGAGGTCATATGTTCCTCCTGGTGTAGGGAAATCCAGGTCCCTGAGGGACTGTGCAGAACAAGATGCCCCCAAATGAACAGAGAGCAACGCACGGGCCTCTAAGGTGTAAGCCTTGCAGGGTGGGTGGTAGAGCCTCACCTGCTCTGACTGATGGAAATGGGCAGAGGGAATAAGGGAAACCCCTTCTGATGGGGGTGGGAGGCCTGAAGGAAGCCCTGGAGATGGGAAAGTCCTAGAGGGAACTGGCTCTACTGGAACAGCCACACTGTGCCAGGAAGTTGCAAAAACTTGTTGCAGGTGGGAGGCGGGGTGTGCAGCGGGCAGCCCACTCACAGAGGCTGGAGTGAAGGATGTGTGGTCAACAACACGGATGATCAGAAGAGAGACATTTTTAGGAATTCATTGCGTTTGTGGAGTAAAAGAAAGCAGACATGACACATAGAACCTGCTGAATGATGTCAGTTATATAAAGTGCAAGCCAGATAAAACATATCTACCTGTTAGAGTTTGAGACGGTGCTGACCTTGGAGGGAGGGCTAGGGCCTGAGAAAAGCACTAGGGATGTCTGAGAAAAGCACTAGGGGACGCACACTCTGCTCTGGCCTTCTCCTGAATCCACTGGCATTCATCACACGGTTCCCTAACCTGCAAATGTTTGTACTTTTACACTTCAATGACAAGTCATTAAAATCCACTAGCTCCATCATTATTAAAAAGTCTTTATTTGTGCACAGTGCTGTACAAGGTTTTATCCAAGGAGAACTGAGCATGTCTCAAACTCTGTTTTAAAATAGCAATTTCAGGGCTGATGTACAGCTGCTGTTGACTCATCTTGCTTTCTGCATAGAACAGAAATGAGGATAATCCATAATCATTTGTTTCTCCCCAAGGCCGTGGGCTAGAAGAGGATATTGATTTGTAAGAATTACTCATGCTGACCGAGGACTGTTTGCCAGCCCCAGGTTAGCAAAGGAGGCCCAGCTGACTCAGACAGCCTTGAGAACATTGGGTTCTTCTGGAGTTTGAGGGAACAATAACAGAATGCCTTCTCTTAGCCAAGTGTTCCTTGGGTCTTCAGTGTGGTCTCCAGTCCACAGCCTCAGTTTCACTTGGGAACTTGTCTGAAATGCAAATTCTTGGGCCCCACTGCTGACATGCTGAATCAGAAACTCTGGTAGCGGAGCCCAGCATGTGTGTTTTCACAACTCCTGCAGGCAGTTCTGCTGCACATTCGAGTGAGAACCACGGGCTAAATCCATTGAGAAACAAAGCAAAAGAATAAGGCCGTGAAGCTGTCAGACCACCTTCATCCTTGATAAAGCTAGCACTAGAGAATGTGGGCTTATGCCTGTGGCGACTGGGCTTTCTAATACTGAACCCCAGACTTGCCCCTCCCAGGTGGGAGCCTGGCCTCTGTGAAACTATGGCATGGAAGAGCATACTATGGCGTGGAGGTGCTTATGCTTCCTGCAGACAGCTCATTCCCCAAAGGAAAATCCGGGAACAGGACTGGGCTACAAACCCACCAGTCAAGCAACTCATCCCACCTGCCTGGAAACAAATGAGTGGACCACCAGGGAAAGGGTATGGTGCTGACTGATGACTGATGCATCCACACTGGAGGAGGGAAGCCCCCCCAAACCAATGCATTTCCTAAGTATTAGTGACTAGCTTCCCCGCTTTGTGTTGCTACACCCATCAGCTTTGGGCTTACACAGTTGGGAATAGAACTTGACCAGGACTGACATCTGATAGTTACAGAAGCACTCTTCATGGGTCACTGCCCAGCTTGACGGGTGTGGGCAATTCACGGGTGAAGAAAAGTGGGTTTTTGTTCTGAGACTTCAGCTTCCCATCAGAGCATCCCAATGATAAACACACACTGCAGTCTTTCTGCCCTGTGCAGAAGAGAGCCAAGAAGAAATCCAGCCAACAGGGCATGAAAAGTGAGAGCCGAGTATGTTCTGTTTCCTCAGAAAGATTTTGACGAGGTGGTTCTTTGACCTGTCATTATCTTAATGCATTTTTTGGTATCTGAACACAGGCAATCTTCATCACTCGTTTTTTTCCCCGCAAGATGGTGAATTACAGGCTTCTAGCATGCCTCAGCCACTTGGAAATAGCAAAATAGTGCATAAAGATCAATTCTGTGAGCTTTAAGATGGAAAATGGGAATCCATCAGCACAACAAAAGACACCCCAGATCCCAAGGAGAAGGTAGGCAGGCAGCCCCCATGATGGCACCCAGCCAATAAAAGTGAGTGACGCCCCAGAACCTAGGAGGGTCAGAGAGTCTCTCATGGCCCATCTTTCCGCAGGGGTTCCATACAACCCAGGCCAGGGGAGAGCATTTCATTTCTCCCAAGCCCTGGAGCTGACTTACGAAGCAGCTTGGACACGGAAAAGTGGCAGATATTTTCCCAGACCCGGGATCAAGAGAAGGATGCCACTTTTAATCCAGGCTCATACAAAGTCAGTCATTCTTTGGTGACCCTGGCAGTGTAGCCATGCAGGCATTTTAGTCTCAGGTTAGAGATTGGAGCATTTGCTCTGGAGCAGGGTAGGGCCCTCCACAGCCAGAACTGGGCAGCAAATGTGGAAGGTGTCCCAGCAGTAGGCACTGGAACTGTGCTCTCCTCTGTCACAGGCTTGGAGTGGGAGGAGGACTGCCACGGCCACAGTTTCTCCTGGGCAAAAAGATTTGTAGTCAGAGCCAACTTGGCACCCTGGAACTGTCTGCATGTGTAATTGCTGGGTGCCTTAGAGATCGTGGCACAGCAGGGCCCTCTCTACTCTACCCCCAGACATATCTCCAGGTATTTGGAGCAGCTGCTCACCTGAACTAACAGCCTGAACTGCTCCAGTCTTCCTGAGTGAGTCCTTGGTGTAGCGGGGCCCTCTTTGCTCCACACTCAGGGAGACCTCCAGGCATTTGGAGCACCTGCTCCCAGGGATTAGCAGCCTGGATCACCCCATCCTTCCTGTATGGAGTTTGTGGTGCAGGAGGCGCTCTCTTTGCTTCATGCCCAGGCAGATCTCCAGGCATATAGAGCACCTTCCTACCCAGATAGCCTGAGTTACTCCACCCTTCCTGAGCAGAGATCATGGTGCAGGGGGCCATTTTTGATCCTCCAGGCAGATCTCCAGCAATCTGGAGCACCCACTCACTCTCCTAGAGCAGGAGTTTAGGATGCCCCCACTCCCTGTGCAGAGAACTTGGAGCTGAGAAGTTTCCCAGCTCCATACCTAGGCACACCTCTGGGTGCTTGATGGCTGCCCATTGGACCTCTTCCTCTGCACTGGTGCTTATGCTTGCCATTAGGGGACCTGTAAGCAGTCCTTCCCAGTCCAGCCCCACTTATCTTGGTCCTGTCCACCCACCCATCTTGGTCTCCCCTTCCGGGGGTTGAGCAGGGAGCTCGGACCATGGTGCACTGCACAGATCAACCCATTGCCTGAGGAAAAAAGAGAGCTTCTTCCAGTAACAAGGATCAAGTATACACCCATCTGTGTTGGCTGCAGCTGGCTTTTACCCACAAGTGCCATCCACTGGCCTGTAGATCAAACCACACTGCCCAATATAAAACCTGCCAACAGAAGTGCATAGGGCTATTCATAAAAAGAACAAAACAATGGCATTGGCCGGGCATGGTGGCTCATGCCTGTAATCCCAGAACTTTGGGAGGCCGAGGCAGGCAGATCACTTGAGGTCAGGAGTTCAAGACCAGCCTGGCCAAGATGGCGAAACCCCATCTCTACCAAAAATACAAAAATTAACCAGGCATGGTGGTGCGCCCTTGTGATCCCAGCTACTCGGGAGGCTGAGGCAGGAGAATCACTTGAACCCAGGAGGCAGAGGTTGCAGTGAGCCAAGATCACACCACTGCACTCCAGCCTGGGCAACAAGAGCGAGACTCTGTCTCAAAATAATAATAATAATAATAATAATAATAACAATAATAATGGCATTCACAGCAACCTGGATGGAGCTGGAGACCATTATTTTAAGTGAAATAACTCTGGAATGGAAAAGTGAACATCGTATGTTCTCACTTATAAGTGGGAGCTAAGCTATGAGGACGCAAAGGCATAAGAATGATACAATGGACTTTGGGAACTTGGGAGGAAGGATGGGAGGGGGGTGAGGGATAAAAGACTACATATTGGGTAACAGTGTACACTGCTCGGGTGATGGGTGGACCTAAATCCCAGAAATCACCACTAAAGAACTTATTCGTGTAACCAAACACAACTAACAGGCTAACAGGGAGCTTCTCAGCAGAAACCTTACAAGCCAGAAAAGACTGGGGGCTTCTTATGGCATTCTCAAAGAAATTCCAACAAAGATGCTATATCCTACCACACTAAGCTTCATAAGCAAAGAAGAAATAACCTCTTTTATAGACAAGCAATCACTAAGAGAATTTTTTTACCACCAGACCAGACTTATAAGAGATCCTTAAGGGTGTTCTAAACATGGAAATGAAAAAACAATACCTATCACCACAAAACACTCTTATATACATGGCTCACAGACCCTATAAAGCAACCGCACAATAGAAACTACAAAATAGCTAGCTAATAACTTCACGATAGGATCCAAACCTCACATATCAACGTTAACATTGAATGTCAATGTTCTGAATGCCCCACGTAAAAAGCACAGAGTGACAAATTAGATTTTAAAAAAACCAAAGACCCATACATCTACTATCTTCAAGAGACCCACCGACATTTAATGACACCCATAGGTTCAAAGTAAAGGGTTGGAGGAAGATCTATCATGCAAATGGAAAATAAACGAGAGCAGGAGTCAATAGTTTTATATCAGATAAAACAAACTTTAAATGAACAACAGGTAAAAAAAAAAAAAAAAAAAAAAAAGACAAGGACATTACATAATGACAAAGGGATCAATTCAACAAGAGACTTAATTATCCTGAACATATATATGCACCCAACATTGGAGCATCCAGCTTAATAAAACAAGTACTTCTGGACTATGAAAATACTTAGCCACACAATAATTGTGGGGTCCTTTAACACTCCACCAACGGCATTAGATCATCAAGGCAGAAAACTAAAAAATTTTGGACTTAAATTTGACATTTGACCAATGGGGCCTAATAGACAGCTACAGACTATTCTACCCATCAGTCACAGAATATACATTCTTCTCATCTACATACAGAAAATACTGTAAGATTGACCACATGCTCAGCCAAAAAGCAAGTTTCAATAAATTAAAAAACCTGAAGTCACGCCAACCATACTCTAGAACTACAGTGGAAGAAAAACAGAAATCAGTACAAAGAAGATCTCTCAAAACCACACAATTACATGGAAATTAAACAACTGCTCCTGAATGACTTTTCAGTAAACAATGAAATTAAGGCAGGAATCAAAAAAATTCTTTTGGCCAGGTGTGGTGGCTCATGCCTGTAATCCCACCACTTTGGGAGGCCGAGGCGGGCAGATCACCTGAGTTCAGGAGTTCAAGACCAGCCTGACCTACATGGAGAAACCCCATCTCTACTAAAAATACAGAATTAGCCAGGTGTGGTGGCACATGCCTATAATCCCAGCTACTTGGGAGGCTGAGGCAGGAGAATCGCTTGAACCCAGGAGGCAGAGGATGTGGTGAGCCGAGATCGTGCCATTGCACTCCAGCCTAGACAACAAGAGCGAAACTCCATCTCAAAAAAAAAAAAAAAAATTATTTGGAATACATGAAAACAGAGACACACATACCAAAATTTCTGTGATGCAACAAAAGCAGTGTTAAGAGGAAAGTTTATAGCACTAAATGCCTACTTCTTTGGAAGGCCAAGGTGGGTGGATTACTTGAGGTCAGGAGTTCGAGACCAGCCTGGCCAACATGGTGAAACCCCGTCTCTACTAAAAATACAAAAATTAGACGTGCATTGTGGTGCGTGCCTGTAATCCTAGCTACTCGGGAGGCTGAGGCAGAATTGCTTGAACCCGGGAAGCAGAGGCTGCAGTAAGCCGGAGGCTGCAGTGAGCCAAGACTGTGCCACTGTACTTCAGCCCAGGTGATAGAGAGCAAGTCTCCATCTTAAATAAATAAATAAATATAAATGCTTACATCAAGAAGATGGAAATATCTCAAATTAACAATCTAACATCATACCTACAGGAACTAGAAAAACAAGAACAAACTAACCCCCAAACTAGCAGGAGAAAAGAAATAACTAAAATCAGAGCAGAACTGACATTGAGACCCAAAAATCCATACAAAAGATCAACAAAACCAAAAGTTGGTTATTTGAAAGAATAAAAATAATCAATAGACCACTACCTAGATTAATAGAAAAAAGAGATGTGATCCAAATAAGCACAATCAGAAATGAGAAAGGTGACATTACAACTGATCCCACAGAAATACAAAAGATCTTCAGAGACTATTATCAACACATCTGTGAGCACAAATTAGAAAATCAAGAGGAGGGATAAATTCTTGGATGCACATAACCTCCCAAGATTGAATCAGGAAGAAATCGAAACTCTGAATAGAGCAGTATCAAGTTCCAAAATTGAATCAGTAATAAAAAACCCAGCAGCCAAGAAAAGCTCTAGACCAGATGGATTCACAGCTGAATTCTACCAGATGTACAAAGAAAAGTTAATACCAATTCTACTGAAACTATACCCAAAAATTGAGGAAGAGGGAATCCCCCCTAACTCATTCTATGAAGCCAGCACAACCCTGATACTAACACCTGGCAAAGACACAACAAAAAAAGAAAACTACAGACTAATATCCCTGATGAACACAGACACAATATCCAAAACAAAATATCAGCAAATCAAACCCAGTTAATTCACCATGATCAAGTCAGCTATATTACTGGGATGCAAGGCTGGTTTAAGACACACAAATCAATAAAT
Organism: Pan paniscus; assembly: GCF_029289425.2. Lineage (NCBI taxonomy): Eukaryota > Metazoa > Chordata > Mammalia > Primates > Hominidae > Pan > Pan paniscus. The sequence goes on from NC_073258.2 coordinate 110,930,923, forward strand.
ATGATTTACCAGATAAACAGAAATAAAAACAAAAATGATATGATTATCTTAACAGATGCAGAAAAATCTTTTGATAAAATCCAATATCCCTTCGGGATAAAAACCTTCAACAGAGTAGGCATTAAAGGAACATATCTCAAAATAATAAGAGCCATCTATAACAAACCCACACTGAACAGGCAAAAGCTGGAAGGATTCCCCTTAGGAACAGGAACAAGACAAGGATGCCCACTCTTACCACACCTATTCAGCATAGTACTTGAAACCTTAGCAAGAGCAATCAGGTGCCAGGCACAGTGGCTCACGCCTGTAATCCCAGCACTTTGGGAGGCCAAGGCAGGTAAATCACCTGACGTCATGAGTTCAAGACCAGTCTGGCCAACATGGTGAAACCCCATCTCTACCAAAATTACAAAAATTAGCCAGGTGTGGTGCTGTGTGCCTGTAGTCCCAGCTACTCAGGAAGCTGAGGCAGGAGAATAGCTCGAACCTGGGAGGTGGAAGTTGTAGCGAGCCGAGATCATGCCACTGTACTCCAGCCTGGGTGACAGAGGAGACTCTGTCTCAAAATAAAACAAAAATTAAAATAAATCATAGATGATCCAAACAAAGCGAAAAACATTCCATGCTTATGGATAGGAAGAATCAATATTATTAAAATGACCATACTGCCCAAAGCCATTTACAGATTCAATACTATCCCTATCAAACTACCAAGGTCATTTTTCACAGAATTAGAAAAAGCTATTCTAAAATTCATATTGATCCAAGAAAGAGCCCAAATAGCCAGAGCAATCCAAAGCAAAAAGAACAAAACCAGAGGCATCACATAACCCAACTTCAAACTATACTGTAAGGCTGCCATAACCAAAACAGCATGATATGAGCATAGAAACAGACACACAGACCAATGGAACACAGTAGAGAACCCAGAAATAAAGCTACACACCTACAACCATCTGATTTTTGACAAAGTTGACAAAAATAAGCCGCGGGGAAAGGACTCCCTATTTAATAAATGGTGTTGGGATAACTGGCTATCCATATGCAAAAGAATGAAACTAGACCACTACCTTTCACCATATACAAAAAGTAACTCAAGCTGGATTAAAGATTTAAATGTAAGACCTCAAATTATAAAAATTCTAGAAGAAAACCTGGCCCTAGCAAAGAATTTATGGCTAAGTCCTCAAAAGCAATTGCAGCAAAAGCAAAAATTGACAAGTGGAACCTAATTTAACTAAAGAACTTCTGCACAGCAAGAGAAACTATCAATAGAGTAAGCAGACAATCTGCAGAATGGGAGAAAATATTCTCAAACTATGCTTCTCACAAAGATTTAATATTCAGAGTCTCTGAAAAATTTAAATCATTCAAGAAGCAAAAAACAAATAACTCCATTAAAAAGTAGGCAGAGGACATGAACAGACACTTCTCAAAAGAAGATACAAGCAACGACAAACATATGAAAAAATGTTCCACATCACTAATTACCAGAGAAATGCAAATCAAAACCACAATGAGATACCATCTCACAGTAGGCTGAGTGGTTAGTATTGAAAAGTCAAAAAAAAACAACAGATGCTGGTGAGGTGTGGAGAAAGAGAATTCTTATACACTGTTGGTGGGAATATAAATTAGTTCAGCCACTGTGGAAAGCAGTTTGGAGATTTCTCAAAGAACTTAAAACAGAGCTATCATTTGACCCAGTAATCCCATCACTGGGTATATATTCAAAAGAAAAGAAATCACTCTACCAGAGAGACACATGCACTTACATGTTCACCACAGCAGTACGCACAATAGCAAAGATACGGAATCAACCTAGATGCCCATCAACAGTGGACTGGATAAAGAAAATATGGTACATATACACCATGGAATACTATGCAGCCATAAAAAAGAATGAGATCATGTCCTTTACAGCAACATGAATGCAGCTGGAGGCCATTATCCTAAGCAAATTAACGTAGGAACAGAAAACCAAATACCACATATTTTCACTTATAAGTGGGAGCTAAACATTGAGTACACGTGGACATTAAGATGGGAATAGACACTGGGGACTACTAGAGATTGGAGAGAGGGTTGGGGGCAGGGGTTGAAAAACCACCTATTGGGTAGTATGCTCACTACCCGGGTGACAGGATCATTCATACCCCAAACCTCAGCATCATGCAATAAATTCATGTAACAAACCTACACATGTACACCCTACATCTAAAATAAATCTTGAAATTACAAAACAAAATAGAATAAACTATTTTCTCCTCTCAACTGCACATTTTTGCCATCTAATGACCTTCCTGTTTAACATGAAAATGCTACTCCTTTCCCTTTTCCAAAGAAGACACTCTAAGAACAAAAAGAACCTTAGAAATCATTTAGTCCAAACACCTCATTTTACAGCAGAGGAATCGGAGGCCCTGAGAGTTGGAGTGACTTGTCCAAATTCCAACTACTAATTAGTGGCAGAGCCGCAGCAAATGCCCAGGTTTTAACACCCACAGGCTGAAAACTCTCAATCCTTCACAGCTTCATAAACCAAACTTTTGATTATACAGCATTATCTCTAATTGGGATTCTCTCTTACTGCATTATAAACCGAAGCAATTGGTAATTTGTCCCATACATTTTATAATAACGTCCCTTCATATCACCAGTCCTGGCTAGAAAAACCCATATGTAGAAAAGGTTTTTGCCCAGTGCATTGCACAGGAATTAGCTGTTGAAGGCAGCGGCCCATGCTGTGCCCTCTTTATCTTTTGACCTGGAGCCTCAGGTTCCCTGATATATCTATTAAAAGGTGAGAGTAAGAACAGATGTGGCACAACTCTTCAGAGTTACTTGTTCAGTGTTTTAAAGAGCTTGACAGATGATTTCCTCAATTCTCTTCCAGACTATATTTTTTAATACACAAAAAGTAATCTTGCAAGAGCTGTTTGCCCCTGCCATAGGGTAACAATAGGCTGGAGTGCAGTGGCGCAATCCTGACACACAGTAACCTCCGCCTTCCGGGTTCAAGCGATTCTCCTGCCTCGGTCTCCCGAGCAGCTAGGACTACAGGCACCTGCCACCACACCAAGCTAATTTATGTATTTTTAGTAGAGACGGGGTTTTGCCATGTTGGCCAGGCTGGTCTGGAACTCCTGACCTCAACTGATCCGCCCACCTCAGCCTCCCAAAGTGCTGGGATTACAGGGGTGAGTCACTGCACCCAGCCAGATATTACAACTTTTCGTTTCATTGCATTCCCAGGTCTTATGACTGAATGATTTTATGCCAACTTCCACTTATAATCAAGGAGAGGACTGAGAAACCATAATTTGATAAGAAACCACAACTATGTGGTTATCCTTTAAGTTATAAAAGTGCCTGATAACCAAAGATTTTACATAAATTACAAGAGACCACTTGGGTATAAATATTCCTTGATATTAGACAAACAATATTGTATCTGCCTAGTGTCACCTGTAGGAGGAGTTTCTCTCTAAAATAACTAGACTTAATATCCTTGAAAAACATCAGTGACAGATGGAAAATCCTATGTCATGTTGGCGTATTTTGTGGGGTTTTTCAGAAAATCTTTAAGGGGTACCTTTGTGCCCAGCAAATACCTGTCAAATATTATCACAGCACAACATGCTCTTGAAGGCTGTAAGAGTGATTTTTTTTGTTGTTTTTTGTTTTGTTTTGTTTTGTTTGAGACAGGATCTCGCTTTATTGTCCAGGCTGGAGCGCAGTGGTGCGATCTCAGCTCACTGCAACCTCCACCTCCCAGGTTCAAGCGATTCTCCTGCCTCAGCCTCCCGAGTAGCTGGGACTACAGGCACACACCACCATGCCCAGCTAATTTTTGTATTTTTAGTACAGATGGGGTTTCACCAAGTTGGCCAGGATGGTCTCGCTCTCTTGACCTCGTGACCTGTCCACCTCAGCCTCCCAAAGTGCTGGGATTACAGACATGAGCCACCGTGCCCAGCCAGAGTGACTGTTAATGCAGCTGACTCATGTCACAAACTGTCACCCAATCCTCTAAGCTTCAGTCCTTGGACATTCAAAACACCTCAAAGTGCCAGGACTAGTGCCATCTTATGAATTAATAATGCTGCTTCACGTCCCAGCTCTGCCACTGAACTCTCCTCAACCCTCTTTCTCCAAACACTGGCCAGGTCCGAAGTAACTGAAATCAGAGAAGATGGGAACCTGAGATGGGGCAGGCAAGCGATATTCACCGCCTACCACCAGGATGCAGAATCAAGTGCGCAGTACGGCTCAGGCTGATGTTAGAATATATTTATTGCTACATTTATATACAATTATACAAACAGCCCAGACAGGAAAGAAATGTTGCATCGATTTCTGCAGATTCCACCAACATGTGCACAGAAATGGAGCTGTTCACCACTGAGTTTGCTCTTGGATTGAAGCCAAATATAAGTCACATACATTTTTTTGAAAAAGTGGGAAATTCTTGGAAATCCTGTCCATAGATTCTTCCTTACAAGCTAGTCATGCAGAAAAAAGTGGGTTCTCATAAGCTGATGCCTTCCAGCATGTTTGGGGGATAGAGTCTTGAAGATGGGGTGCAGTAGATGCTGGCTTGGGACTGCAGGGTGCCGTGCGAAGTCCCAAGTCCTGGCCCATCTTGCTAAGGTCTGTCTTTAGGAAAGGCAATTGAGAGGGGACTGGAGAGAAAGAGAATAGCAAGAAAGGGAAATCCAACAGTAAACTGAGAAGAGGAGAGAACCATGAGCCAGGGCCCTGGGTAATGGAATACTGGTCCATCCAGTTCCAGCTGAGATTGCAGACTTTGGGGGATATACACATTCAGAACACCAGGTATGTCCTTATCCTAAAGCTTCCCATAAGTCAGTAGCCAGGGGCCTGCATGAAGACACAGAAAGTGAATAGGAAAGTCAGGCAAGAAAGAAGAAAACTCAACTCAAACACTCGTATTATCAACATTCAGTTGAAAAGGCATGACCGTGAATGTCTTTGCACATTTTCTAAGTTAACATTTAGTCATGGTTAGTTGATGGTTGAGTGATGAAGGGGAATGGAATGCCAGTGAGGAAATGTAATGATGTACAGATTGTATCAAAATAAAGGTGCGTCCACAAACTCTACACTCTGACCTCAGCCTGGTTAGAATTACTTTTGGCCTCAAAAGGAGTCTCACATATAGATTTTGCAATGTTCTGATCCAGAATTATGATGTGGATATAAGATGACGGTATAAACACTCTCTCTTTCATGTCACAGTCACATACACCTTAGTGACGTGAATCCCAAGAGAAATTGTTGAGCAGCCACGGGGCGTGTGTGCTTAGGGAATGAGTTCACCTTATTTACACCAGCTCCGTCTGATCCACCTCAGGCCCCTTCCCAACTCAGGAATCCAGGAGGGAGGACCTGCAGATTGGGTTTACTCTGGCCTCCTCAGCTAAAATCAGCTCAGAGCCTCAGAGAAAGGTCTGAAGGTTGAGAAAAAAGGCCCATGAGTCTAAATACACCAGACTGTGCCAGCCTTTGGGGTTGATTAGTAATTTGGGTACAGTCTAGTCCCAAGGCTGTAGGGGTCCTATTCATGTGGAAACCAGTCAGTTCTATCTTGTTCACGGCTTATTTTATTTTTGAGACAGGGTCGCGCTCTGTCACCCAGGCTGGAGTGCAGGGGTGTGATCTTGGCTCACTGCAGCCTCGACCTCCTGGGCTTAAGCAATTCTCCCACCTCAGCCTCCCGAGTAGCTGGGATCACAGGCATGTGCCACTATGCTCAGATAACTTTTTGTATTTTTTGGAGAGCCAGGGTTTTGCCATGTTGCCCAGGCTGGTCTCAAACTCCTGAGTTCATTCAACCCACCTGTCTCAGCCTCCAAATGTGCTGGGATTACAGGCACGAGCCATAGCGCCTGGCCTGTCCATGGCTTTAGATGTCACGTTTAATTCCTTAATGTCACCATAATCCTACAGGCCCCTAGTCACGAGGAAGATAGGATGACAGTGCTGTGGAGAAGCCCTGGGGGCAGTGGGAGACGGACCAGAATATCACTCAAGAGTCCCTGTTCTTTCTCTTGAGTCAATAATTTTATAATCAACTATGGAGAGGCCCAGCAGTTCTTCCAAGGGTGCCAACTATGTGACACCTCAAGCTGGAGGATGTGGCAACCACCAACTCTGTGGATCCCTTCATAAATTCATGTCTAGATAATTCAAAATCTCTTTCTGTCATTTGATCTTGACTTTTCATGCAGAAACTTTCTTTTCCTACTTCTGACGACAATAGCTCAGAGTCAAACTCACTCAAAGGATTTGCTCTAAAAAGAACATTAACAGATGAAAATCAAGGAGGAAAAATCATAAAAGATCAGGTAGATTTTACTTTGGGGAGTTTTACGAGTTGACAAAATGGAAAGAGTTACATGAATGAATTTCTGCACTGGAAGAAATGGCTAAAGATAAATAGCTAAGAAGAGTATTGTTTGCGGCAATCTATGGCACATTAAGAATGTGCTTTAACCCAGGATTTTAGCTCAAATATCAGAAATAAGACCAGCTGCATTCTCAGCTAGACCCGTTTCAAAGAGAGTGAGAGCAAATGATGATGGATGTGTCGTAGCATTTCAAGTGGACTTTGAAACAATGAAAGTGTTTTGGTAGTGTCATGAAATATCAGAGAGAATCTTGCACGACCTTAAACTCATTTCAGGGCAGGCCAAATTCAAGGCCAAAGAAGCAAATTGCTTCTAAAAGTTCCCCACCTTAAATGAACACATGTGACCATTTTTTGGTCACATAAATAAGTCTAAAACATAATATTTCTATAAAGAACATTGGTTCTACATCTTTAAATATTATCTCAAATATATTGACCTTTAGCTAGAAGGAGGTTTAGAGAACTTTGGGAGGCTTAATCAGCAAGTTGGGGGAACTCAAGATTTACAACATAAACAACATTGTTGTGGTTTTATTCACAAATGGGATGAGTCAAATAGTCTCTGCCAAAAAAAAAAAAAGAATTTAAAAACCTGTTATCATGGTAATCATATTGAAAAATGATTTTTAAATATTACCAAATTCAGGTCAGTACGTAATACTATATTAACCTAGCTTATTAACCAATTCTTTAATTCTTCTGCTCCAGGAATCCCCAACCCCTGGGCCGAGGACCAGTACCGGTGTGTGGCCTGTTAGTAACTGGGTGGCATAGCAGAAGCTGAGTGGTGAACAAGCATTACAGCCTGAGCGCCGCCTCTTGTCAGATCAGCAGCAGCATTAGATTCTCAAAGGAGCGAACCCTATTGTGAATTGCGCATGCGAGGGTTCCACGTTGCACGCTCCTTTATGGGAATCTAATGCCTCATGATTTGAGGTGGAACAGTTTCACCCCAAAACCATCCCCTCCACCCCCTAACCCCACTCCCAGCCCATGGAAAATTTGTCTTCCATGAAACCAGTCCTTGGTGCAAAAAGGTTGGGGGCCACTGTTCTACTCAATGTGCATGTACAAAACTTCATTTTTAAGTAAATCTGAATATGTCTTTTTTTTTTTTTTTGAGACGGAGTCTCGCTGTCATCCAGGATGGAGTGCAGTGGTGCCATCTCGGCTCACTGCAACCTGTGCCTCCTGGATTCAAGCAATTCTTCTGCCTTAGCCTCCGAAGTAGCTGGGACTACAGGCATGCACCACCACTCCTGGCTAATTTTTTTTGTATTTTTAGTAGAGACGGGGTTTCACCATGTTGGCCAGGCTAGTCTTGAACTCCTGACCTCAGGTGATCCACCTGCCTCCACCTCTGAAAGTGCTGGGATTATAGGCATGAGCTACCGCACCGGGCCTGAATATGGATTTTTTAAAAAGAAGAAAAGCCTCCCAGCAGAACAGAAGTGTCATAAGAGAACTTGCACCATAATACTTTCATTCTCAATGCTAGAGAGGGCTCTTTCTAAAGGTAAGAGAATCCCCTAAAGTAGGAGGTCCAATCAGCTCACCAAGATTACAGGTAAAACATCATTTTAATAAATTCTAGCTCACCTCAAAATTATTAAATTGGAGGATGATGTCCTTGATTGGCAAAGAGCCCAAGAGATGCAAACTATTGGGAAAGAACCTGGAAGGGATGGAATCAGAGGCTGTAAAGATAGAGGTTGCTCTTGATCAGTTCCTTTGACTTGAAATCCACAGGTCCTGTGGATGAACAGGTTCAGATTTTATGAGGTCCCACCAGCATCCTGGCAGTGGAAGGTGTGGCAGGTCTAGTGGGCAGGTGAGCTCGCCCTGGCCACGGCTGCCAGTTGTACTTACCTAGTGAGGGAGGGAGCCTTCTTCCTAAGGGTTACATTTGCTTTATGCTGCTTTGGCAAGAGCGCATCTGGAACAATGCATACAGTTTGGGTCCCCACCTTTCAAAAGAGACATTAACAGATTAGAAAGCATTTAGCAAAAGAACACAGTAGGAAGCTGAATGGGCAGGCTGACTGCTTGCTCAGCACATTGCAACATCAGGGCGCTCTTGTCAGCCTGGATTATGTAGGGCTTGTTATTGTCAAACTGTCTGCCTAATCTTTAACCTCTTTTTTTTTCCAGTCCACCTTTGAAACTCCACGATTAGAATGTGGAAATAAAAATAACTTTAAACCTTCCTTTTAAATAGATGCTAGACTTCAAATAGTGCAGCAACTCTACACAAGCTAACTAGTCTCTTTCAATAATAAGACCTATTATTTAGAATAGTAGGTCTTGTCTTAAAGCCATAAAAATCAGAACTTCATGTCATTCAGTAATGTGTTCTACCAGATTTTATATTTTATGTGAAGTTCTCTTTTGATTAACCTAGCCATTGTTAAAGTTATTTTCAGGTAGCAACCAGACTAATGGATCCAAAATACTTTATAGTGCCTACTCTGAAATCAATAGTTGCTATGCTTTTGAATAAGCAAATTCTCAGTACCTGCCTACTAAAAGACTGGATAGGTTAAGACAAACAAACCATGAAAACTACCTCCTCTGCAGACACGTTGGCATTGCCGGAATTAAAGAGGTCAATTTCCGCCCTACTCTCTCTGGTCTGTCTTCCTCAGCTGACTCACCTGCCATTCTCCGATATATCCCTTAGAGATAAAACAAAGTCAGAATTAACTCGACAAAGAAACTGCTAAACTGGCCAAACGTATCCATGAGTCAGTTCCCTGACTGGGGAGAATACTGGTTACAGTATTTTCTAACGTTGTGGGTAAAACAATTAGAAATGCAGTTACTAGCAATCTCTATCTTACGAATGAGTTATGAACCAAAAGGGCAGCTGTGGTGGGCTGTTTCCCATGGAAACCACGTCATGAAGAGTGATTTTGTTTCTAGGCAGTTTAACCCATAATGAAAAGCTGAGTCTTTGCAGTAAAATACAGTAGAAACTCCAAATTTGTCAAATATTGTAATAAAGGAACATAGAAACAATGACATTTATTAATGGTTTTATAATTCTTCTTTAATACTTGAGCTTGATGTTAACCTGGCCAGAAATAATTCGATGGTTCAATAGTACCTGAAATTTAAGAACATTTTAAAGGGAATTCTAACTATTTTCAAAGACTTTGAAGGTTAGTCTGGCTGGCACTTTATTGTATGACATGCCATTTCAGGCTGAGTAATTCCAGCACTTTGGGAGGCCGAGGCAGAGATCACCTGAGGTCGGGAGTTCGAAACCAGCCTGACCAACATGGAGAAATCCTGTCTCTACTAAAAATAAGAAAATTAACCGGGCATGGTGGCGCATGCCTGTAATCACAGCTACTCAGGAGGCTGAGGTAGGAGAATCGCTTGAACCTGGGAGTTGGAGGTTACGGTGAGCCGAGATCGGGCCATTACACTCCAGCCTGGGCAAGAAGAGCAAAACTCCCGTCTCAAAAAAAAAAAGAAAGAAAGAAATGTCATTTCAAAATGTATAGCTGTAGTTTTTCCATAGTCACTAGTAATATTATTCTCACTGTAATTAACTAGTAGTACTATTTATGTAGATTTAGACTCATAAAGGAGCAGAGAGAGCAAAGGAAGAGAATTATTTTTCATGAAAATAATGAGAAAATTTAGGAGAGCATGAGAAAGGAGGATTTGGGAGTAAAGTTAATAGATGAAAGGCACAAGAGAGGGAATAGAACTGAAGGAGAAAACTGCATGTATGAGTTTCCCTAACAGGGAAAGAAAGGTGAAGAGACGTCAGAAATTTCCAAGCTTTGCCACCAGGTGGCGCCATGAGATTAGATGACAGTATTTTAGCTGAAGGCAGCAACAACTGAAGGGTAGTGAGGGTGAGATACATAAAAATCACATGAGCTGGATATTCACAACACAGGAGGCTCAGGATTTGTGAAGCGGTAAAACATGGGTTAGAATATATATCAAGTTATAGCAAGAATATATATTAAATTATGTGTTAGAATATATAATAAGGGACGCAAACCTAGTTGAACTTATTTTTTAAGATGTTGTCGGCCGGGCGCGGTGGTTCACGCCTGTAATCCCAGCACTTTGGGAGGCCGAGGCGGGCGGATCACGAGGTCAGGAGATCGAGACCATCCTGGCTAACACGGTGAAACCCCGTCTCTACTAAAAATACAAAAAATTAGCCGGGCGTGGTAGCGGGCGCCTGTAGTCCCAGCTACTTGGGAGGCTGAGGCAGGAGAATGGCGTGAACCCGGGAGGCGGAGCTTGCAGTGAGCCGAGATCGCGCCACTGCACTCCAGCCTGGGCGACAGAGCGAGACTCCGTCTCAAAAAAACAAAAAAAAAAAAGATGTTGTCTCCCTCTGTCACCCAGGCTGGAGTGCAATGGCGCCGTCTTGGCTCACTGCAACCTCTGCCTCCAGGATTCCAGCGATTCCTGTCTCAGCTTCCCAGGTAGCTGGGATTACAGACACATGCCACCACATCCGGCTAATTTTGTGTGTGTGTGTGTGTGTGTTTTCAGTAGAGTTAAGGTTTCCCCATTTTGGCTAGGCTGCTCTCAAACTCCTGACTTAGGTGATCCGCCCGCCTTGGCCTCCCAAAGTTCTGGGATTACAGGTATGAGCCACTGCGCCCAGCCTAGTTTAACATTTTAAAGAATCTATTTATCTAGTACAGGCCATGGCTCACACCTGTAATCCCAGCACTTTGGCAGGCTGAGGCCAGGGGTTGATCACCTGAGGTCAGGAGTTTGAGACCAGCCTGGCCAACATGGGGAAACGCCATCTCTACTAAAAATACAAAAATTACCCGAGCGTGGTGGCCTGCACCTGTAGTCCCAGCTACTCTGGAGGCTGAGACAGGAATCGCTTGAACCCTGGAGGCAGAGGCTGCAGTGAGCCAAGATCATGCCACTCACACTCCAGCCTGGGCAACAGAGCAAGACTTCATCTAAAAAAAAAATCTGTCTAGTTTAGTATATTAACATTTTTTTTTTAGACAGGGTTTTGCTCTGTCCTCCAAACTGGAGTGCAGTGACATGATCATGGTTTACTGAAGCCTCAACATCCCAGGCACAAGCAATCCTCCCACCTTAGCCTCTCGAGAAGCTGGGACCACAGGTGTGCTTCACTACACCTGGCTAATTTTTCTTTTCTTTTTTTTTTTTGGTTGGGGAGGGTGGGACATGAGGTCTCACTATGTTGCCCAGGCTGGTCTTGATCTCCTGGGCTCAAGCAATCCTCCTGGGATTACAAGCATGAGCTGCTGCACTCAGCCAACAGTTTTTTTTTTTAAAGTAAAGACATACAAATGGCAGCAGATATATGAAAAGGTGCTCAACATCATTGAGCATCAGAGAAATGCAAACCAAAACTGCAATGAGATAATCATCTTACCCCAGTTAAGATGGCTTTTATCCTATTAAGACAGGTAATAACAAATGCTGGTGAGGATGTGAAGAAAAGGGAACCTTTGTACACTGTTGGTGAGACTGTAAATTAGTACAACCACTATAGAGAACAGTATGGAGCTACCATATGATCCAGCAACCCCACTACTGTGTATATACCCCCCAAAAAGAAAATCATTATATCAAAAAGATACCTGCACTCCCATATTAACTGCAACACTACTCACAATAGCCAAGATTTGGAAGCAACGTTAAGTGTCCATCAACAGATGAATGGATAAAGAAAATGTGGTACTTGCATACAATGGAGAACTATTCAGCCATAAAGAATAATGAGATCCTGTCATTTGCAACTACATGGATGGAACTGGAGATGGCTAACGTTAAGTTAAATAAGCCAAGCACAGAAGGACAAAAATTGTATGTTCTCACTGATTTGTGGGATCTAAAAATAAAAATAATTAAACTCATGGAGATAGAGAGTAAAAGGATGGTTACCGGAGGGTAAGAAGGGTAGTGGGGAAGCAGGAGGTTGGGAGATGAGAATTGTTAATGGGTTAAAAAAAAAAAAAAAAGTAGAAAGAATGAATAAGACCTAGTATTTGATAGCACAAGGTGACTATAATCAATAATAATTTAATTGTACATTTAAAAATAACTAAAAGGGTATAATTAGATTATTTGTAAAACAAAGGAGAAAAGCTTGAGGGGATGGATACCCCATTTTCCATATGTGATTATTACACATTGCATGCTTGTATCAAAATATCTCATGTCCCCCATAAATATATACTTATGTGCCCACAAAAATTAAAAATAAATTTTTTAAATAAAATTTTTAGTAGCATCATCTACAAAAAAGTTTTAAAAATTAAAAAATTAAAGTACACACACACGGTTACCTCAATATACTCAGAAATTGCGTTTAATAAATTTAAAACCCTCTTTTTATTTAAAAAGAAAAAACTCTTAGAAAAATATGTATATGTATGTGAAAGGAAGTTTCATAAATCTGATAAAAGTCATATACTAAAAATTAGTCAGGCTGGTGCCATGTGCCTATAGTCCCAGCTATTCAGGGGGCTGAGGTGGGAGGATCACTTGAGCCTGGGAGACGGAGGGTGCAGTGAGCCAAGATAGCGCCACTGCACTCCAGCCTGAGTGACAGAGTGAGACCCCATCTCAAACAAGAAAAGAAATGAGACACCACTTATGTTCCACATGGGACTGGAAATTGCAGCCAGTCAACTCAGTAAGAAACAGAATAAAAGTTTTATGGATGGAGAAGACTGAAAACTATAATTATTTGCAGAAAATGAAGAAAGTCTGTGTAGAAAGCCCGAAAGACTTCACAAATTATTAGAAACGGTGAGAATGAAACAAGGTTCCTTAATTTAAGGTCAGCAAAAAAAAAAAAAAAAATCAACTGCATTCTCTACACCAGCCAGAAATAGTTTTCAAATGTAACTCTGAAAATGACAGCAAAAAGATGATTAATAATAAATCTAACAAAATTAATACATGATCTTAATGCAAAAATTTAAACAACTTTACTGAATGGCATCAAGGAAGACTTGGTGGAAAGACACTGCATATTCATGATTAGGAATGCTTAATATTGTACAGCTGTAATTACTTTTCTTTCTTTTTTTTTTTTTTCCTTTTTTTTTTTTTTTTTTTGAGACAGAGTTTCACTCTTCTTGCCCAGGCTGGAGTGCAATGGCGCAAACTTGGCTCACTGCAACTTCCGCCTCCCGGGTTCAAGCGATTCTCCTGCCTCAGCCTCCCGAGTAGCTGCGATTACAGGCACACGCCACCATGCCCGGTTAATTTTTGTATTTGTAGTAGAGACGGGGCTTTACCATGTTGGTCAGGCTGGTCTCGATCTCCTGACCTCGTGATCTGCCTGCCTTGGCCTCCCAAAGTGCTGGGATTACAGGCGTGAGCTACCGTGCCCGGCTGTACAGCTGTAATTTCTTACCAAATTAATCTGTTAATACATTTCCAAGCAAAAGTCCCCAAAGTATTTTTTCCCATACAGGTTACACGAATTTATGCAGAAGAACAAAGAACCAAAACTAGTCAGGAGCCTATTTTACAAACAAGGTGTAGCAACTTTTTAAGAAAGCTCAACCAGATATCAAGACTTGTTAAAAAGCAAAGGCTGTAGTAATTAAGACAGAATAGTATTGACACAGGGATAGAAACACTGACCAATGCAACAGATGAGAGTATAACGAACAGAGGAAGAAATATGAAAGAAATGGCAATGGGATCAATAGGAAAAGGATGAACTGTTTAATAAAGTATCAAGACAACTAGTCATCTAGACAAAAAAATAAAATAAAATTGGATCCATACTTCATACCATGCACAAAAGTTATTTATAGCTGGACTAAAGATTTAAATGTAAAAATAACCAAACTTTTAGATGAAAATATAGGAAAACATCTTCATGACATAAAGTGAGAGAATAATTTCTTAAAACAAGACACACACAGGAAAAAATCCCCACAAATTATGAGGAGAGTAATTTATAAATTAAGCTACAAGAAATTGTAAAACGTTTACCTATCCAAAAAAAAAAAAACAAAAAAAAAACCACCATAAAAAGCCAAAGAGAAGGTAAGCCATGGAAGGAAATATCTCTAAAACATTTAAATGTCAAAAGATTAGTAACCACAATGGAAAGAAATTATCTGAATTAACTGGATCAAGATAAACAATCTAATAAAAAACAGGCAAAAAAAAGTTATTTCAAAGAAAATGAAACATGAAAGGCCTTTAAAGAAAAATTATGTTATATTAGTTATTAACAAAATGCAAATTATTAATAAAAGCACAATGTCATCTTAAACCTATCAAATCGGCAGAAATTGAAAAGTTTAGTGATATGAAGTGTGGTGAAGATGTGGATATAGCCTTACTTTAGGAAACAATTGATGGTTACATAGTAAAGTTGAAGATGTGCATATTCCATAATGACAGACAACTCCCCTCCCTCGGTCTCTGCTGTAGAAATACTGTTGTGCTTATTCACTAGAAAACATGAATAGAAGACAAAAATATCTGTGGCTATATTGTTTAAAGATTTTAAAAAATACTCGTAACAATCCTATAGCCAGACGCAGTGGCTCATGCCTGTAATCCCAGCACTTTGGGAGGCCAAGACTGGTGGATTACTTGATGTCAGGAGTTCAAAACCAGCCTGGCCAAAATGGTGAAACCCTGTCTCTACTAAAAATAAAAAAAATTAGCCGGGTGTGGTGGTGGGTCCTTGTAATCCCAGCTGCTTGGGAGGCTGCAGCAGGAGAATTGCTTGAACCCAGGAGGCAGAGGTTGCAGTGAGCCAAGATCATGCCATTGCACCCCAGCCTGGACGACAGAGAGTCCATCTCAAAAAAAAAAAAAAAAAATACTGGTAACAATCCAAATGTCCACCATTGGGGGAACTGATAAATTGTAGTGCACTCATAAAATAAATACTGCAGTGAAAATGAACCACAGCTATATTCATCAAAATGGATGTGCATGTGTGTGTAAAAAAATTATGTTTTGAGAACTTCATCACGAATTACAAAAAAAAACTAGTTGTATAAAGTTCATGTGTGGGCAAAACTAGACATTATATTGTTGTAGATACAAACACAGATAGTAAAAGCAAAGAAACGGATGACGTGATGGAGAGGAACATGCAGTGCCAGTTACTGGCAACATACTATTTTTCAAACTGATACATGAGTATCTAATATATATACATACATTCCATCATTTATATTTCTACTAGATGCATTTCATTCTCTAATACTGTTATAAATGAATCTCTAGTTTTTAAGTGTTTAAAAACAGAAAGTAATGAAGGAAAAATACTACAATAGATGGGGAAGTTATGAATTTTGTTCCAAATATCTTTGGTCTTTGAACCATTTGAATTTCAAAGGTCTCAAAGAAACTATGTAGAAGTCAATAGTTACTCTAAGGACACTGAGTAAAAGAAGCAACTGTGTTATTTCCACAGTATTGGGTTGGAGTGAGACCCAAACGAGCAATTCTCAAAGTGTGGTCCCAAAACAGCAGCATCAGACTCACCTTTAAAACACGCAATTATTTTATTTTATTTTTTTGTGGCATGGTCTCGCTCTGTTGCCCAGGCTGGAGTGCAGTGGCATGATCTCAGCTCACTGTAACCTCCACCTCCTGAGGTTCAGCCAATTCTCAAGCCTCAGCCTCCCTAGTAGCCGGGATTACAGGTGTGCACTACCATGCCCAACTAAGTTTTGTATTTTTGGTAGAGACAGTGTTTCACCACGTTGGCCAGGGTGGTCTCGAACTCCTGGCCTCAAGTGATCCGCCCGCCTCAGCCTTCCAATATGCTGGGATTACAGGCCTGAGCCACCGCACCTGGCCATAAATGCACATTCTTGAGCAGCTGCATAGATCTACTGAATGTGAAACCTGAGGAGGGCACCCTGCAATCTGTGTTTTAACAAGCCCTCCAGGTGATTCTGATGCACGCTAGTGTGAGAACCACTGCCAAAAGTTGTTCAAGTATCTAAGAAATCCCTTCATTATAACAAAATAAGACCTCCCTAGGTCACATCAAAATATTAATAGTCATCCAGACAGAAAGACACAGCACTGGCCCTTAGGAGAACATTAGTTTTTAAAAACCTTTAACTCAGGAGGCTCGTGGGCCAAACCCAGCTTCCCATCTGTTTTTGTACAGAATGTGATTTAAGAATGTTTTTTACCTTTTTTTAAAAACAAATCAGAGGAAGAATATTTTGTGACACATGAATTGTATGAAATTCAGAGTTAAGTGTCCATAAATAAAATTTTATGGGAACACAAACATGCTCATTATTTACATATAGCTGCTTATGCACTACAACAGCAGAGTTGTATAGCTGGGACAGAGACAACTGGCCTGCAAAGTCCAAAATGTTTAGTATCTGGGCCTTTTCATAAAGATCATTTGCCCTATTTGCTCTAATTTAATAGAACCTACTAGTCTAAAAGCAAAATATAATTATAGTAATTTTCTGTTGAAAACGCAATTTTCATTTTAATTACACACAGGCAAAAATCTAATAAAGAATCATAAGGAAGTTGAATCAGATTTTTTTTTTTTTTTTTAATAGAGACGGGGCACCATGTTGCCCAGGCTGGTCTCAAACTCCTGGGCTCAGGTGGTCTCCCGCCTTGGCCTCCCAAAGTGCTGGGGTTACAGGCATGAGCCACCATGCCCAGCCCAGATCTATTTTTATCTACAAAGCCATTCAAATAACCCACACAGAGCATCTGAAAAATGTTACTAACGCTTTCTCTCTTCAAATTTCTAATAAATGACAAAGAATTGCACAAAGAATTGACTGGCACATTTCAATGAAATACTCATTCAGTTCTGAAAACGAATGTAGCGTTCTCCTCCGGCATTTATTCGGGAGGTTAACTCAAACTATAAGCCTGTCTCAAATGCTGCCTGGTAACTTCATTTTTCAGCTCTCACAGTGGCCACCCTCCTCGCTGGCTCTCTTCTACATGCTAAAACTCACCAAGAGCCTTCTTCCCTTTGATCCTCAACCTCAAATTTTCTCCAGACTGAGTTCAGTTCTTATCACTGAAGACTTGCTCACTGAGTTCCTGAATTATTTTATTCAACACCTATTGGGTGGCTTAAAAAGCCTTCTATCCACATCCATCTTCACTTCTCCAATTTCAACTTTCCTCTAGATTTTAAATATTTCTTGAGCACAGACTCTTCTTTGATTTCTAGGGCTTTAACAATCATTTATTAATTTAAAAAAATAGCCAGGTGTGGAGGTTAACGCCTATAATCCCAACACTTTGGGAGGCGGTCAGGCGGATCACTTGAGGCCAGGAGTTCAAGACCACCCTGGCCAACATGATGAAACCCCTTCTCTATAAAAATACAAAAATTACCTGGGGGTAGTGGCGGCCACCTGTAATCACAGCTACTCCGGAGGCTGAGGCAGAAGAATCATTTGAACCCAGGAGGCAGAGGTTGCATTGAGCAGAGATCACGTCATTACACTCTAGCCTGGGCAACAAGAGCAAAACTCTGTCTCAAAGTAATACTTTTAAAAAATATAATGCGGAAGATGGCCGAATAGGAACAGCTCCGGTCTACAGCTCCCAGCGTGAGCGATGCAGAAGACGGGTGATTTCTGCATTTCCATCTGAGGTACCGGGTTCATCTCACTAGGGAGTGCCAGACAGTGGGTGCAGGTCAGTGGATGCGCGCACCATACGCGAGCTGAAGCAGGGCGAGGCATTGCCTCACTTGGGAAGCCAAAGAGGTCAGGGAGTTCCCTTTCTGAGTCAAAGAAAGGGGTGACGGACGGCACCTGGAAAATCGGGTCACTCCCACCCGAATACTGCGCTTTTCCGACGGGCTTAAAAAATGGCGCACCATGAGATTATATCCCGCACCTGGCTTGGAGGGTCCTATGCCCACGGAGTCTCGCTGATTGCTAGCATAGCAGTCTGAGATCAAACTGCAAGGCGGCAGCGAGGCTGGGGGAGGGGCGCCCGCCATTGCCCAGGCTTGATTAGGTAAACAAAGCAGCCGGGAAGCTCGAACTGGGTGGAGCCCACCACAGCTCAAGGAGGCCTGCCTGCCTCTGTAGGCTCCACCTCTGGGGGCAGGGTACAGAGAAACAAAAAGACAGCAGTAACCTCTGCAGACTTAAATGTCCCTGTCTGACAGCTTTGAAGAGAGCAGTGGTTCTCCCAGCACGCAGCTGGAGATCTGAGAACGGGCAGACTGCCTCCTCAAGTGGGTCCCTGACCCCTGACCCCCGAGCAGCCTAACTGGGAGGCATCCCCCAGCAGGGGCACACTGACACCTCACACAGCAGGGTACTCCAACAGACCTGCAGCTGAGGGTCCTCTCTGTTAGAAGGAAAACTAACAAACAGAAAGGACATCCACACCAAAAACCCATCTGTACCTCACCATCATCAAAGACCAAAAGTAGATAAAACCGCAAAGATGGGGAAAAAACAGAACAGAAAAACTGGAAACTCTAAAAAGCAGAGTGCCTCTCCTCCTCCAAAGGAACGCAGTTCCTCACCAGCAACGGAACAAAGCTGGATGGAGAATGACTTTGACGAGCTGAGAGAAGAAGGCTTCAGACGATCAAATTACTCTGAGCTACAGGAGGACATTCAAACCAAAGGCAAAGAAGTTGAAAACTTTGAAAAAAATTTAGAAGAATGTATAACTAGAATAACCAATACAGAGAAGTGCTTAAAGGAGCTGATGGAGCTGAAAACCAAGGCTCGAGAACTACGTGAAGAATGCAGAAGCCTCAGGAGCCGATGAAATCAACTGGAAGAAAGGGTATCAGCAATGGAAGATGAAATGAATGAAACGAAGCGAGAAGGGAAGTTTAGAGAAAAAAGAATAAAAAGAAATGAGCAAAGCCTCCAAGAAATATGGGACTATGTGAAAAGACCAAATCTACATCTGATTGGTGTACCTGTAAGTGATGGGGAGAATGGAACCAAGTTGGAAAACACTCTGCAGGATATTATCCAGGAGAACTTCCCCAATCTAGCAAGGCAGGCCAACATTCAGATTCAGGAAATATAGAGAACACCACAAAGATACTCCTCGAGAAGAGCAACTCCAAGACACATAATTGTCAGATTCACCACAGCTGAAATGAAGGAAAAAATGTTAAGGGCAGCCAGAGAGAAAGGTCAGGTTACCCTCAAAGGGAAGCCCATCAGACTAACAGCGGATCTCTCGGCAGAAACCCTACAAGCCAGAAGAGAGTGGGGGCCGATATTCAACATTCTTAAAGAAAAGAATTTTCAACCCAGAATTTCATATCCAGCCAAACTAAGCTTCATAAGTGAAGGAGAAATAAAATACTTTACAGACAAGCAAATGCTGAGAGATTTTGTCACCACCAGGCCTGCCTTACAAGAGCTCCTGAAGGAAGCACTAAACATGGAAAGGAACAACCAGTACCAGCCGCTGCAAAATCATGCCAAAATGTAAAGACCATCGAGACACTAGGAAGAAACTGCATCAACTAACGAGCAAAATAACCAGCTAACATCATGACAGGATCAAATTCACACATAACAATATTCACTTTAAATGTAAAAGGACTAAATGCTCCAATTAAAAGACACAGACTGGCAAATTGGATAAAGAGTCAAGACCCATCAGTGTGCTGTATCCAGGAAACCCAACTCATGTGCAGAGACACACATAGGCTCAAAATAAAAGGATGAAGATCTACCAAGCCAATGGAAAACAAAAAAAGGCAGGGGTTGCAATCCTAGTCTCTGATAAAACAGACTTTAAACCAACAAAGATCAAAAGAGACAAGGCCATTACATAATAGTAAAGGGATCAATTCAGCAAGAAGAGCTAACTATCCTAAATATATATGCACCCAATACAGGAGCACCAAGATTCATAAAGCAAGTCCTGAGTGACCTACAAAGAGACTTAGACTCCCACACATTAATAATGGGAGACTTTAACACCCCACTGTCAACATTAGACAGATCAACGAGACAGAAAGTCAACAAGGATACCCAGGAATTGAACTCAGCTCTGCACCAAGCAGACCTAATAGACATCTACAGAACTCTCCACCCCAAATCAACAGAATATACATTTTTTTCAGCACCACACCACACCTATTCCAAAATTGACCACGTACTGGGAAGTAAAGCTCTCCTCAGCAAATGTAAAAGAACAGAAATTATAACAAACTATCTCTCAGACCACAGTGCAATCAACTAGAACTCAGGATTAAGAATCTCACTCAAAACCACTCAACTACATGGAAACTGAACAACCTGCTCCTGAATGACTACTGGGTACATAACGAAATGAAGGCCGAAATAAAGATGTTCTTTGAAACCAACAAGAACAAAGACACAACATACCAGAATCTGTGAGACACATTCAAAGCAGTGTGTAGAGGGAAATTTATAGCACTGAATGCCCACAAGAGAAAGCAGGAAAGATCCAAAATTGACACCCTAACATCACAATTAAAAGAACTAGAAAAGCAAGAGCAAACACATTCAAAAGCTAGCAGAAGGCAAGAAATAACTAAAATCAGAGCAGAACTGAAGGAAATAGAGACACAAAAAACCGTTCAAAAAATTAATGAATCCAGGAGCTGGTTTTTTGAAAGGATCAACAAAATTGATAGACCGCTAGCAAGACTAATAAAGAAAAAAAGAGAGAAGAATCAAATAGACACAATAAAAAATGATAAAGGGGATATCACCACCGATCCCACAGAAATACAAACTACCATCAGAGAATACTACAAACACCTCTACGCAAATAAAATAGAAAATCTGGAAGAAATGGATAAATTCCTGGACACATACATTCTCCCAAGACTAAACCAGGAAGAAGTTGAATCTCTGAATAGACCAATAACAGGAGCTGAAATTGTGGCAATAATCAATAGCTTACCAACCAAAAAGAGTCCAGGACCAGATGGATTCACAGCCGAATTCTACCAGAGGTACAAGGAGGAACTGGTACCATTCCTTCTGAAACTATTCCAATCAATAGAAAAAGAGGGAATCCTCCCTAACTCATTTTATGAGGCCAGCATCATTCTGATACCAAAGCCAGGCAGAGACACAACAAAAAAAGAGAATTTTAGACCAATATCCTTGATGAACATTGATGCAAAAATCCTCAATAAAATACTGGCAAAACGAATCCAGCAGCACATCAAAAAGGTTATCCACCATGATCAAGTGGGCTTCATCCCTGGGATGCAAAGCTGGTTCAATATACGCAAATCAATAAATGTAATCCAGCATATAAACAGAGCCAAAGACAAAAACCACATGATTATCTCAATAGATGCAGAAAAAGCCTTTGACAAAATTCAACAACCCTTCATGCTAAAAACTCCCAATAAATTAGGTATTGATGGGATGTATTTCAAAATAATAAGAGCTATCTATGACAAACCCACAGCCAATATCATACTGAATGGGCAAAAACTGGAAGCATTCCCTTTGAAAACTGGCACAAGACAGGGATGTCCTCTCTCACCACTCCTATTCAACATAGTGTTGGAAGTTCTGGCCAGGGCAATTAGGCAGGAGAAGGAAATAAAGGGTATTCAATTAGGAAAAGAGGAAGTCAAATTGTCCCTGTTTGCAGACGACATGATTGTATATCTAGAAAACCCCATTGTCTCAGCCCAAAATCTCCTTAAGCTGATAAGCAACTTCAGCAAAGTCTCAGGATACAAAATCAATGTAGGACAAAAATCACAAGCATTCTTATACACCAACAACAGACAAACAGAGAGCCAAATCATGAGTGAACTCCCATTCACAATTGCTTCAAAGAAAATAAAATACCTAGGAATCCAACTTACAAGGGATGTGAAGGACCTCTTCAAGGAGAACTACAAACCACTGCTCAAGGAAATAAAAGAGGATACAAACAAATGGAAGAACATTCCATGCTCATGGGTAGGAAGAATCAATATCGTGAAAATGGCCATACTGCCCAAGGTAATTTACAGATTCAATGCCATCCCCATCAAGCTACCAATGACTTTCTTCACAGAATTGGAAAAAACTACTTTAAAGTTCATATGGAACCAAAAAAGAGCCCGCATCGCCAAGTCAATCCTAAGCCAAAAGAACAAAGCTGGAGGCATCACACTACCTGACTTCAAACTATACTACAAGGCCACAGTAACCAAAACAGCATGATACTGGTACCAAAACAGAGACATAGATCAATGGAAGAGAACAGAGCCCTCAGAAATAACGCCGCATATCTACAACTATCTGATCTTTGACAAACCTGAGAAAAACAAGCAATGGGGAAAGGATTCCCTATTTAATAAATGGTGCTGGGAAAACTGGCTAGCCATATGTAGAAAGCTGAAACTGGATCCCTTCCTTACACCTTATACAAAAATCAATTCAAGATGGATTAAAGATTTAAACGTTAGACCTAAAACCATAAAAACTCTAGAAGAAAACCTAGGCATTACCATTCAGGACATAGGCATGGGCAAGGACTTCATGTCTAAAACACCAAAAGCAATGGCAACAAAAGACAAAATTGACAAATGGGATCTAATTAAACTAAAGAGCTTCTGCACAGCAAAAGAAACTACCATCAGAGTGAACAGGCAACCTACAAAATGGGAGAAAATTTTCACAACCTACTCATCTGACAAAGGGCTAATATCCAGAATCTACAATGAACTCAAACAAATTTACAAGAAAAAAACAAACAACCCCATCAAAAAGTGGGAGAAGGATATGAACAGACACTTCTCAAAAGAAGACATTTATGCAGCCAAAAAACACATGAAAAAATGCTCATCATCACTGGCCATCACAGAAATGCAAATCAAAACCACAATGAGATACCATCTCACACCAGTTAGAATGGCAATCATTAAAAAGTCAGGAAACAACAGGTGCTGGAGAGGATGTGGAGAAATAGGAACACTTTTACACTGTTGGTGGGACTGTAAACTAGTTCAACCATTGTGGAAGTCAGTGTGGTGATTCCTCAGGGATCTAGAATTGGAAATACCATTTGACCCAGCCATCCCATTACTGGGTATATACCCAAAGGACTATAAATCATGCTGCTATAAAGACACATGCACACGTATGTTTACTGCAGCATTATTCACAATAGCAAAGACTTGGAACCAACCCAAATGTCCAA
This sequence comes from Pan paniscus, assembly GCF_029289425.2. Taxonomy (NCBI): domain Eukaryota; kingdom Metazoa; phylum Chordata; class Mammalia; order Primates; family Hominidae; genus Pan; species Pan paniscus. The sequence goes on from NC_073258.2 coordinate 110,954,507, forward strand.
AAATGATAGACTGGATTAAGAAAATGTGGCACATATACACCATGGAATACTATGCAGCCATAAAAAATGATGAGTTCATGTCCTTTGTAGGGACATGGATGAAATTGGAAATCATCATTCTCAGTAAACTATCGCAAGAACAAAAAACCAAACACCGCATATTCTCACTCATAGGTGGGAATTGAACAATGAGATCACATGGACACAGGAAGGGGAATATCACACTCTGGGGACTATTGTGGGGTGGGGGGAGGGGGGAGGGATAGCATCGGGAGATATACCTAATGCTAGATGACAAGTTAGTGGGTGCAGCACACCAGCATGGCACATGTATACATATGTAACTAACCTGCACAATGTGCACTTGTACCCTAAAACTTAAAGTATAATAAAAAAAAATTAAAAAAACATTTAGGAGACCTAACAAAAATATATATATATATATATAATGCTTTCGGCCGGGTGCAGTGGCTTATGCCTGTAATCCCAGCACTTTGGAAGGCCGAGGTGGGCAGATCACGAGGTCAGGAGATCGAGACAATCCTGGCTAACATGGTGAAACCCTGCCTCTACTTAAAAAATACAAAACATTGGCCGGGCGTGATGGGTGGGCGCCTGTAGTCCCAGCTACTCAGGAGGCTGAGGCAGGAGAATGGCATGAACCCGGGAGGCGGAGGTTGCAGTGAGCTGAGATCGTGCCACTGAACTCCAGCCTGGGCAACAGAGCGAGACTCCATCTCAAAAAATAAATAAATAAATAAATAAATAAAATAATAATAATGCTTTCCCTCCCCTACAAGAGTAAATCATATATTTCAACTTTAAATCTTTAAGCTATATTGACCTCATCTTGAAAACAGGAGCAATAAACTGGACAGACTAGAGTTACAAGCCCACATGCAGTGGTTCAAGGAGGTTGGTCTTCAATCTGGTGGGTTTGATCAGGTCACTACCACTCTGTATTCAAGTCGAACTTAAGATTTAAAGCAGTCTTCTTTGGCCTATAAATCAATCGATACATTCACTGTGAGTTATGCAGACAAAATAATCCTTCCAAGAGCAAGTAAACATGTCTCAGTTGGCTTTAAACTGGAAAGGTCACATTTTGTAATAAAACAGATAAGGGCTTTCGCTTCTAAGAAAACCAAAATCCAAATGCGGAGTTTGCCACTGTGGTTGTCCTTCGGCAGGTTACCTAGCTGTAAAATGGAATACCTTCAAGGACACCTGCAGCCTTTATGATGTCTTTGTGTGGATAAGGGAATAGTGCCCCTTGCTCAGGCAGATGCAGCCATTTAGCCCCAGGGTACAGTTTGTTGAGAAGAACACAAACTACACTCACACTTCCATCCCTGCACCTCTGTTCCTCAAACTTCTCTTGAATTTACCTTTGCTTAGCTCGCTTCTGGTAGCAATGTTTTTGTCCTACAGGGCCAAACTGCTCAGTGGACATTGGCCTAGATCTTGTAGGCTTCTCACCATGGCTTAGGAAGCTCCTGTGATCTGGCTGTTCCTCAACTTCCTCTCACACATCACTCTCCTCCGGGGTCACCTGGCTCTGGACATACCGCCTTTCTGTCTTTTCCATGAACAAGTGAAGCTCTTTCTTGCCTCAAAGTATTTGCATATGTTGTTCCTTCTACCTGGAATTTTAAAGCAAGGCTGTAAATTGGTGTCCAGTGGGCTACTTCTGGCAAGCAGGTGTATCTAGTTTGGCTTGCCAAACTTTTTCTAATTTTTTTTTTTTTGAAACAGGGTCTTGCTCTGTTGCTCAGGCTGGAGTGCAATGGTGCAAACACAGCTTACTGCAGCCTCAACCTCCTGGGCTCAAGTGATCCTCCCACCTCAGCCTCCCAAGTAGCTGAGACTACAGGTGCGCTACCACACCAATTTCTTTTCTTCTTTTTTTTTTTTTAAATAGAGAGGAGGTCTCACTATGTCGCCCAGACTGGTCTCACATTCCTGGCGTCAAGTGATCCTCTCACCTCAGCCTCCCAAAGTGCTGGGATCACAAGTGTGAGCCACCACACTGGGCCCTAATTTTATTTTTAATTTTTGTAGAGTTGAGATCTTGCTATGTTGCCCAGGCTGGTCTTGAGCTCCTGGACTCAAGCAATCTTCCCACCTCAGCCTCCCAAATTGCTGGGATTACAGGTGTAAACCACTGCACTGAAATAGCTGACATGTATAATCTGAAAGCCTTCACATAAAAATTACATTTCAACTCAAATATAGTATATTTGAATGCTTTTCCTCTAAAAGCCATTTTCTAGCTTATCTTGGAAGATCACAAGGTATAGCAACACAGGGCCTACCTACCCCATATGTAAAGAGCCGATGCCCTCCCTCTTCCTCACTCTTCGGACAGAGCACGAGACTCCTGACGAGACACAGTCCCCATCAGGCCCAGTGCACTCTTTTCATCTGTCTGGCATTTGCATCTACCATCTTGATTTAAACAGAGGAACAAGAGGAGCTAGCCTTTTCCTCCTTCAGGTAGCAACTTACATGCCACTTCCTCAGAGACTTTTTCTTACCTCCTGTCCTTGATTACATTTTCTTCTAACTCAGTCCCTTGTTTATTTCATAGTTGTAAGTGGATATAAAATTGCTGTTTTTATAGGTCAGGGATGGTTAAATATCAGTAACTACACATGATTCAACGTAGTAATACAATTTGTATTCATTATTCTGTTTTCCAATGTTTGTGTTTTCCTACTGGAAGTCAGTTCATTAGGGCAGGGACTTGGCTACTATGATATTCTGAATGACTAGTACACAGCGCCTGTCAAGCGCTAACAGATTTGGATGAATAAATGGAAGGACTCCTCCCACCAAAAGTCCTTAGCAGCTCCAGAACGTACACAAAGTACATCTTAACCTCTCCTGAGGAGAGCAGCGCAAGATATAAACAGACTTTCCTAACCGACAGCCCAAGGCATGCTACCAGACCTCCTCACCCTCTACTCATACAGCGGAGGATACTGTTGGCTCTAGTGCTGGAAATTAATCCTAAAGCATGATAGATTCTGAAACTCCTCTGTGAATCAGCATCAAGACCACTACTGAACTGAACATCCACTGAGATACGCCCTCGGCCCTAAAGGCAAGGGGTAGGGAGATGGTACTTGTTCCTGAGGCGACTGCTAACAATTACAATAACCTCTATAACCTTGTCACTGTTAGCAAGAGGTTGGTCACCACCTAGCTCTGAGTGCCTCTTGTTACTCGTCTCATTGTCATAATTATTTCTTAACTCTTCTGTTTCTTCCTCTAGATGATGTTTTAAATTATTTATGATGATGTATTAAATTATTTATGAATCCTCAGAGCCTAACTTGAGGCATCTAATAAATGTTTAATGAATGAATAACATTATTTGAATGGATGACATCACTCAAGTGCTTCGTGGAGCCTATTTACTATAGATGGCAAATACGGGAACAGATTTTCACTTTACTAGGCATAATCTCACTGACTTGAGCAGGGGTATGGAGTGGGGCTCATGCCAACGTGTCAGATTTAGACATATGGAGCTGACAGAGGACACTGTTAGAGACAGCATTTTCTTGTTCTTGTTATTCTTGGAGCATAAGAATTATGTGTAGATTTGGGGAAAACACTTTGCAGAAGACACACAGTTAAGTGACAACTACTCTTAACTCAAAGAAATTGCTCTTTTCAATGATGTTCTTGTTGCTGAAACCAGTTTACATTTTAAACATCGTAATAGATTTTTTTCCCCCATGTGGCACTGGTGGTCACATGCAGTCACCTTTCTGTCCTACACATCTGTGGGGTCCTCTCTTGCTTTGGCAGTACTTCATGTTGGCACTCTCCAAGGTCCTATACTAAACCCACCAATTCTTTCCTTACACTTTCCCCTTGGGAAATTTCATCTGAAATTCCATCAGCATTCCAAACTCAAACTGTCCAAAAAGAAATGTCACAGGCACACCCAAACCTGCCCTCCCTCATGATTTTCTAGTATTTCACGGTACTACCTTCTGAATCCCAAACTTTACGTTTTCAATACAAATGGGCAGTCCCAGCACACACTCCACATCCTTCTGTGACTCGATATATTTGCATATGCAGTTCCTTCTTTCCAGAAACTTTCCTATCTTTGCCTCCTCGATTAAGAGTAACTCGTCCTGAAAGACTTGGCTTAGGGATCATCTCCCACAGGAAGCCTTCCCTGGAGCTCTGCAGTAAGATCAGGTGCCTTCCTTCTGAGCTCTCAGAGCTCATCTATCCATTCGTTTGTTAAATAGGAGCATCTATGGCATTCCAGGCACTGCTGTAGGCCCTGGGCATATACCAGTGTACACAACAGTAAAATTCCTGCCCTCATGGAGCTTACATTCTAGTGGGGTGAGATAGATACAATACAAATAGGTAAATATATAGTATGCTAGATGGTAAGTGCTACAGAGAAAAATAAAGGCAAGAAATGGGTACCAGATACTTGAGGAAGGTACAATTTTAAATAGGGTTGTAAAAGGCGGCCTCATTGAGGTGGCATTTAAGCAAATTCCTGGAGGTGGCAAGGGAGTGAATCATAACAATATCTGGGAAAGTGTCTTCCAAGCTGAGTAAGAGGAGTTGGACCAGCTGGCTGCTTTAAAGAATAACAAGGAAGCCAGTGTGACTTCAATTTAACAAGAGAAGAGGAAATCAGCAGAGGAGGCCCAAGAGCTTTGGCAGGGACCAGAATAGATTAGGCTGCAAATGACCGCTGAAAAGAACATGGCTTTTACTCAGAGATGGGAAACCTCCGAAGGATTTTGAGCACAAGTGACATGGTCTGACTTACCTGTTGTAAGATCTTAAAAGACTGTAAAATGGCAAACAGGAAATCAAGAAAACAGAATGGAAGTCTTTTGCAATCATCCAGGCAATCCTGTGGGTAGAACACTGATGGCTGTGGAGGATGAGGTGGTCACATTCTGGATACATTATATATCTTGAATGCTGGGCCAACAGAATTATGATTGGACTGGATGGAGATTATGAGAGAGTCATAGATGTGGTCAAGGTTTTGCCTAATTAGCTGGAAGAAGGGACTTACCATTCATCAACTGAGAAGGGGAAGACTGAGGCAGGAGCAAGTTTAAGGAGGGAAGATCTTGAGTTTAACATAAGTTTGAGATGCTTATTAGATATCAAACTAGAAATGTTATGTAGAGAGTTAGATATATACATCTGAAGTTCAGGGGAGAATTTGGTTAGAGATTTAAGTTTTTCAGTCTACAGGTGGTATTTAAAGCAATGACACTGGATAAGGTCACTAAGAGATCCAAATGTAGACAGAAGGACTGAGACTTGGCACACTATAATATGAAGGGGTTGAGGAAGGAACCTCACTTATTCATAACACACAAACACATATAAATTATGTATTTTGTGTACCGGGAGAAAACCATAAACTATTTACTGCTTAGGAGCATGTCTTTCTTATCTCCATATGCTTTGTATAGGCCTGGCACACACTCAACAAACATGGGGAATGATACCTTCTAAGAGAATCATAACTAGAATCCTTAAAAGGTAAACAAAACATATTAAAAAATGGAACCCAAAGGACTTGGCTACAAATATGAATATTCATAATACTAAAGGATGAAAACTAAAATGACAGAAGTTACTATTTATTAACATTTCCAATATGCCAAGGCTGTAAACAAAGTATTTCATGTTTATTATTACAATCAACACTCACAAGATTAATAGTGTTACTTCTGTTTGATGAGACAACTCAGGCTCAAATGGCCAAGTGGATTCCCAAGGTCTCAGAAGTGGCCAGGCCAAGATGCAAACCCGAGGTGGGAATCTAAAACCCATGCAATTACCTCAACATCATGGTGCCTCACAGCTATCCCAAAGATTTCTCTTATTTTTTTTGAGACAGAGTTTTGCTCTTGTCACCCAAACTGCACTCGGCTCACTGCAACCTCCACCTCCTGGGTTCAAGCGATTCTCCTGCCTCAGCCTCCTGAGTAGCTGGGATTATAAGCAGCCGCCACCACATTTGGCTAATTTTTGTATTTTTAGTAGAGTAGGGTTCCACCATGTTGGCCAGGCTGGTCTCGAACTCCTGACCTCAGGTGATCCACCCACCGTGGCCTCCCAAAGTGCTGGGATTACAGGCGTGAGCCACCGCGCCTGGCCCCAGAGATTCTCTTAATGCCTGTCAGACTATGTATCTAATGTGCTGTGAACTGATAAAACCTGGATCTAAACAGCCTCTGTAAAAAAAAAAAAAAAAAAAAAAAAACGTCTGTTGAAAAAGCAGGAAAATTTGGTACAGGATCCCTATACTCCTAATTTGGGGATAACCATAGGCTACAGAGTCCATATTTTGACTCCTGACAGTTTCTAAGCATGCCTAGAAAAACCATGCAGAGACAGGTGTCAGGATCAGACCTCAGTGGCAGCGACTGGCTAAAACAGCAATGGCAAGATGGTGACCATTACAGGCTAAGCCCTTCTGAATCTCTCTGGTACACAAATGAAGAACGTAATGTGACTCTTGGGGAAAAGGACTGGGGAGAGGGAAATCACAAATTACTAAGACTGATGTTTCTTCTGTGTTATTAACATGACTATCATTAGCACTTTTGAGACAAATCCTAGGCTGTACCCCCCCAAAATACTTGTGGTGCAAGAAAATCATTTAAGAACTAAGATCAGGCTGGGTGTGGTAGCTCATGCCTGTAATCCCAGCACTTTGGGAGGCTGAGGTGGGCAGATCACTTGAGGCCAGAAGTTTGAGACCAGGCTGGCCAACATGGTGAAACCCCATCTCTACTAAAAATACAAAAATTAGCCAGGTGTGGTGGCACATGCCTGTGCTCCCAGCTATTCAGGTGGCTGAGGCAGAAGGATCGCTTGAACCCAGGAGGTGGAAGCTGCAGTGAGCCAAGAGTGCACCACTGTTCTCCAGCCTGGGCAACAGAGCAAGACCCTGTCTCCAAAACACACACACACACACACACACACACACAACAGAGCAAGACCCTGTCTCCAAAACACACACACACACACACACACACACACACGAAGATCAAAGTTTATAGGCACAAGAACAATATCTAAAACCTAAGCTCTAAAATCAAAGAACATTTCCTTAGCTTCATCAAGAAATATCACATGAATAAACACTGAATCAAAGTGACCTAAAGTTGAACTAAGTGGCCTCTCATTTCTGTATCTCCTGCACATTTTATCTCAGTTTTTCTTCTGGCACTTAACTACCATACTTTCTATACCTCAATTTGAGTCCAGGACTCAACTCCCCGATTAACTACAATTTTCTTGGCAGAGTTGCAAAGTCTCATCTATTCATCTGTCTCCCATAATTCCAACAGTGCACAAACAGCAATTGCTCTGAAAATCACTGATTGAATGATTCTGAATGCAAATGTATATTATGTCTATATATGTCTTATTTCATGGAAAAGGGAATAAACATCATGCCTTCTTTTCTAATTCAGCATTCCTTTCATAGTACTATTAAACCAAAAATATTTTAAATATCTAATTTTTAAGAGCTAAAGCATAATGGTTGAAAAATAAGAGGTGGCAGACAACATTTTCCTATCTGTATACATCTCACTAGTTATCTAGAAGACATACTTACTCGCAGTCTTCCCAATGCTTGAAAACATTCCAAAAATTTACATACCTTAACCTCCTGTAAAGATGCAAAACTACTTTTCCAATGGATACATTTCATACAAAGCCTTTTATACAGCTTATGCCCCCCAAATTCATTTTAAATATCCTTAAAAGTACATTAAACTATATCCAGAGGATTAGGTTCTGGATTCTAATTCCAGGTCTTATATTGTCTGGTACGAACATTTTACAAAATGGAAGTATTATCTCAGCTTATTTTAAGAATGCATATAAATTACTAAATGGACCGGGCATGGTGGCTCACACCTGTAATCCCAGCACTTTGGGAGGCCAAGGCAGGTGGATCACGAGGTCAGGAAATCGAGACCATCCCGGCTAACACGGTAAAACCTCGTCTCTACTAAAAATACAAAAACTTAGCCAGGCATGGTGGCGGACGCCTGTAGTCCCAGCTACTTGGGAGGCTGAGGCATGAGAATGGCGTGAACCCGGGAGGTGGAGGTTGCAGTGAGCCGAGATCGCGCCATTGCACTCCATCCAGCCTAGGCGACAGAGCCAGACTCCCGACTCAAATAAATAAATGAATGAATGAATGAATGAATGAGTGGACAGGGATTTATATTGTACCTATCAACAAAAATGACTACTTTTAAAAGATGTTAATATTTCTTGAAAAATGACAAGCAGTTTAACCAACCTAAAGGTTTTAAGAAACCCAAGTGAGCTACTATCAAGTACATTTGCAAATATTAATGGAATTAAAAAGTAAACTATTATTTACTTTTACATACAATGAACGATTATATGTCCTTCAACAGCAAATGCTTTAAAAATACACAAATTTTAGGCTGGGCACGGTGGCTCACACCTGTAATCCCAGAACTTTGAGAGGCCGAGGGGGACCAATCACTTGAGGTCAGGAGGTCAAAACCAGCCTGGCCAGCATGGTGAAACCCCGTCTCTACTAAAAATACAAAAAATTAGCCAGGCGTGGTGGTGGGCGCCTGTGGTCCCAGCTGCTCAGGAGGCTGAGGCAGAAGAATGGCGTGAACCCGGGAGGCAGAGCTTGCAGTGAGCCGAGATTGCGCCACTGCACTCCAGCCTGGGCGACAGAGCGAGACTCCATCTCAAAAAATAATAATAATAAAAAACAAAAAAATTAGCCAGGCATGGTGGCACACACCCTTAGTCCCAGCTACTTGAGAAGCTAAGGCAGGAGAATCGCTTGAACCGAGAGGTGAAAGTTGCAGTGCACCAAAATCGCACCACTGCACTCCAGTCTGGGCAACAGAGAAAGACTCTGTCTCAAAAAAATAAATAAAATAAAGTTCCTGAGAAGAAACCATCTACCTGTAACTTAGATTCTATCAAAATATTTTATCTACCTGTATTTGAAAACCTTTATGGCCTAAAAATTGAGAACTAGATTGTATTAGGAATTGTCTGAGAGAAACAATCAAAAGTAAGAAAGAAAAAAAAATCTAAGATGTCATTTGGGTATAAGCAGATGAATGAACTCATACCTCTAGCAAAAGCTAAATTGATGAGCATAATCAACTACAGTTTTCAACTTTTAAAAAATCTAGGCTGGGAGCAGTGGCTCACGCCTGTAATCCCAGCACTTTCGGAGGCCGAGGTGGGCAGATCACCTGAGGTCAGGAATTTGAGACCAGCCTGACCAACATGGAGAATGGAGAAACCCCATCTCTACTAATAGAAAAATCAGCCAGGCATGAGAATTGCTTGAACCCAGGAGGCCGAGGTTGTGGTGAGCCGAGATAGCGCCATTGCACTCCAGCCTGGGCAACAAGAGTGAAACTCTATCTCAAAAAAAAAAAAAAAGAAAAGAAAGAAATCTAAAGAAATTTCCAAAGTGAGTTGTTTAGAGTTGTCACAGCCAGGAAATAACTGTGCCTGTATATTCTGAGATAATCTCTGAGTTATGTTTTGGTGAACATAATCCTGTCATAATGAGCTGAAAGAGTTATTTTTCTAACCCCAAACTGTTTATATATATATTAAAAAAAAAAAAACAAAACCCTTCGAATTTCTTCTAAAAGCCAGTACATTATGACAGTCATTGGAGAGCAAAAAGAAGTCTGATAAACTATTGTTATAAGCATTATTCTGAGGTTAATAGTTTTCAACTATAAACCAGTATTAATAATTCAAACATACACAGATATTAAGCCTCGGTTAGGCATACATTTTTGTGAAGATAATGGATCTAGAATGGAAGTGTCCATAATCTGAATCCAGAGAATGCTCTGAAAAAGGACAATCTGATTCAGAACTATAAAATCAGTTATAAAAGCTAGAGTACGAGAGCATAAGACTTGGAATTAGAACCCAGAACCAAATCCATTTGTTCTTGCATGTCTTTAATTTCTACTTCTATTGTGCCACTAAAGAACCCATTCCCAAAAAGTCATGGATAAAAGAAAAGAAACTGAGGTTTTAAGTGTCTCAAAAGAGGTCGGCTGGAAAATAAGTTCAGAAGAAAATACATTACCACAAACATGAACAATATAGCAAACATGAGAGCAAATTACACTTAGACATTTCCTTTATCAGAATTTCCTTTAAATTCATTCCATGGCCACGGCCTTTCTTAGGCTAACTACAGTAGACATAGCTCTTCTATTATGCTATCTCCTCTGCACTTTCTAGTATACTTTACATCACAACATGAGTTTTCTTTTTCAAGCAAGGTTTAGTTATTGTTCCCTTCTGTAGCTGTGCCTTCCCAAAGCTACCAGTTGTCCTCAAATCAAATTAAACCATCTAAACATAGGATTCAGGGCTCCATAAATTCCTGGGCCCAACCCACTCCAGCTTTATCATCCTACAGTCAATGCACACTGGCTCACATTTTCTATCTATTTACTTTCATTTCTACAGTCTAGAGACTAACCATATACGTATTCTCTCTTCTGCCGTGCCTTTTTGTAACACCTTCTTCATTAAAAAGTATTTTTCCTCTTCAAAAAAACACAAACACCAAAAGCACAGGCAACAACAACAAAATTGGACTTCATCAAAATTAAAAACTTTTGTGCATCAAAGAAAACTACACTATATCAAGGGCGAAAAGGCAATTCACAATGGGAAAAAAGATTTGGAACTCATATCCGAAAAGGAATATTCCAAATCTGGGATAATGGATTAACATTTTGAATCCCAAATATAAAGAATTCCTACAACAGAAAAATAAACAATTTTTAAAATGGGCAGAACTTGAATAGACATTTCTCCAAAAATGATATATAAATGGCCAATAAACACATGAAAAAAGTCTAACTTCTTTTATGATTTGAGAAATGTATCAAAGGAAAATGCAAGTCAAAACCACAATGAGGTACTGCTTCACCATTAGGATGGCTATCATCGAAATCAAGCAAGCAAGCAAATAAGCAAACAAACAAAAAACCCAGAAAATAACAATTGTTAGTGAGGATGTGGCAAAATTAGAACCTTGTGCACCGCTATGTGAATATAAAATGGTGCTGCTGCTGTGGAAAATATTACGACAATTCCTCAAAATATTAAACACAGGGCCAGGTGCGATGGCTGACGCCTGTAATCCCAGCACTTTGGGAGGCCAAGGCGGGCAGATCACCTGAGGTTAGGAGTTCAAGACCAGACTAACCAACATGGAGAAATCCTGTCTCTACTAAAAAAAAAAAAAGAAGAAGAAAAAAATACAAAATTAGCAGGGCATGGTGATGCATGCCTGTAATCCTAGCTACTCGGAAGGCTGAGGCAGGACAATCGCTTGAACCCAGGAGGCACAGGTTGCAGTGAGCCAAAATCGCATCACTGCACTCCAGCCTGGGCAACAAGAGCAAAACTCCATCTCAAAAAAAAAAAAAAAAAAAAAATTAAACACAGAATTAACATATGACCAAACAATTCCATTTCTGGGTATGTACCCCAAAGAACTGAAAGCAAGGACTCTAAGATATTTGTATACCAATGTTCAAAGCAGCAATATTCAGAGTAGTCAAATGATAGAGGTAATTTAAGTGTCCATCAATAACAGATAAATGGATAAAATATGGTATATGCATACAATGGAATATTGCTTAGCCTTAAAAAGGAATAAAATTCTGATACATGCCACAAAATAAATGAACCTTGCAAACATGCTAAGTGAAATAAACCAGACACGAAAGGACAAATATTGTATGAGTTCACTTTTATGAGGTACTTAGAAACATCAAATTTATAGAGACAGAAAGTAGAACAGTGGTCACCAAGGACTGGGGAGGAGGGGGAATGGGGCATTACCATTTAATGGGTACAGGCTTCAGTCCGGGAAGATGAGAACATCCTGGAGATGGATGGTGGTGATGGTTACACAACAATGTGAATGTACTTAATGGCACTGAACTGTACACTTAAAAAATGGTTAAAATGATCAATTTTATGTATATTTTACCATGATAAAAAAGATTCAACTGAAAACTTTTAACTTTATTAATCTTCTCAATATTTAATACAGATATTATAAATTACTCATATTTGACTGGTCAGTTGGGTCTAAAATGAGTCTTCCTAGGTTAGAAAAACTTTTCAAATTAGAGACTCTTTTAGGATAACTTTATTAACTGGTGTTTAAAATTTGGCCTATGAAATGAAAATTAAGTAATTTATCAGAAAACAAGCATACCTGAGAAACGTATACTGAGTATTCATTCATATTCCCTGTCAGTTACTAATTTTCCTGCTTATTGATCTTCCTTTTATTGTGTAAGTTTCCTTCATCTCAAAACTGTTTTTATGAAAATAGCTAAAATTTAAAAGTAAATAATTAGGTAAATGCAATGATAGCATAGAGAATTCAAATGCTAGACTTGAATTTCATAGACTTTTCAATATATATAAAAGTGAGGGAGGAGATAGATATTCCTTTATGATTCTGAAAAACACATGATTCGTAAGTCTAAAACAATATAAAACATCATATTTAAGTTGAAAAAAATAAAAGGGATATCATAGCATATATTGTAATACAGTGCAAGAAGAATTTCATATAATAAATCCATGTTTTATCAAAAGAAACTTTTCCAAAAATAGTCACATAAATAATCTCAGAAATTCTGATCGCATATTACCACTAGGAAGATGGACATTTGGCTATACTGATTTAGTAAGTAAAAAACTAAAACCAGTATCACTATTTTTAGGAGCAAACTAAATGGCATGCATAAATATAAAAATGAATCCAAATATTTAAAATAATGATTAAATAAAAGTGAAGAACAATTAGAATAGGGTGGTAAAAATAATAAGTTGCACTGATAGAAGCAACTAGCTAGCTACAAACATGGAGGAATCTGGGCATACAAATAACAGGAATCAACAATATGGCATTGCCATTTTAAAAGAAATGATATTGTAATAGATAAATGCAAATGATCTAAGGCTAAGATAAGTTAATATTTGAAGTCCCCTATATAGGTCAAAACAAAGGGTCACAATCATCCTAATCTTGCTTCTAAGTCCTTGAATATAGCCAGCTCTTAATAAAAATGCATTGGCTAAATGACGACCATTAAATAAGAACCCGGAGCCATCAAGTAGTTAGGGATCTCCACAGCCAAAACATAAACCTGAATGCAAAGGATGTGTCATGGGGTATCACCTTAGTCAAGATCTTTCATGTAAAAATTGTGTAGGAAATACTTCAACTCCTAAAGTAGTCCATATAACCCCAAATCAGAAAACTCTTGTATCACAGAGGTTAAGGGAAGTCAAAGTATTGATGAAATAAATGGCAATTTTAACAGATAAATGTAAATCTGAGTGTCTACTACCCAAATGGAAAGTAGCTGAACCATACAGCCATGATCTTTCCACAGAGAAAATGGTAGTTCTTATATCTTGATACATGGACATAGTAAGAAGTAGGTCTACTAAGGAAAAATTGGGAGTTAAAATTATTTAACTGGAAAAGCTAAGGATAAGAATGTGTTAATCTTTAACATATGGTTAACATATGGAACATGATTGTGAGCCAGCTTTTCCTAGTTACTACCGTAGACTGTGGGGGGTCAGGCTGCCTGAATATTTCATAAAGTTATCAAACACATTTGCAGAATCCAAAGAGCTTTTGTATGAGCTAGAATACTGTCATTCCATCTGACAGACCACATTAGAATATTTGATAGGTTAAAAAAATGGAAGTGGTACAAACTAAGAAAATGCTAAAGTTCTGTTCATTTAGAACAGACTTAAGAGAGGAACCTAACAGTACAGCTCCACACTGAACTGTTTTCTCTTATTCTTACTAATGGTATCTAAGCTTTGGTTTACTCATTAGTTCAGTATGTTAATGCTAAAGTTAGTAATCCCTTAGACTTTAGTTTCCAGCTTTAACTTTTAAGACTAATTGTTTTTATTGTGCCTATGTAAAATGGGATGCCTGTGAATTTAAAAAATTATTTTCATTTCTAAAAACATTAATAATCAACACGGTGATCAATACTGGGACAGAATACAGTGGGATTTAAAAAAAACACACAATAATATTGAAACACTTCTAATGATAAGAGTGACTTCCAATAAAATCTAACATAACTTTATAAGGGGCCATTCCAGTTCTTAAAACTCTAATTAGACATAAAGCAAAATATTATTTAAAATTCCATTTTCTGACAGGATCAGAGTAAAAAAATCACTATGTGTCCTTCAGAACAAAATAATAAAGTGACAGTTAAATATTACTATCAACAAAAAAATCTAGCTTTTACTATTTTTATAGATTTATCACTTATTTAAGTTAAAAATTAGTAAGAAGACTTGAAAAAGGCAATCAATTTCTAGATTTATAGTAACTGCTCTATAATACAGCTTCAAAATAAGAACATGTACTTACATAAATATACTTAGCATACAGTTCTTTAAAGAATGTTGAAATGTTAATAGTGAGATGAATCAATGACAAGAAACCGTATCTTCCTCAGGAAAAAGAAACTAACCACTATACAATAAAGGCAATGACTGGAAACCCTAAATTACGTTTTGTTGTCAACAAAGTCAATTTAATTTAATAATTTAACTTTTCCACAGAATTAATCACTATTACTTCCATACCAAAGAGGTATCATTTGGGGGAAAGAGTAGATCTATGAGGATTTAAAATTATTTCCTATCTACTTCTTACTTTTAAGTTGTGGTGATTCATGGCTGTGATAAAGATTGTAATTTTCAAGAAATGTACAAAAAATCCATGTTAAATAACAACAGTGGACCTTGAAGGCATGAGCTTTTGTCACTTTATTGTTAACCAATGAATATTATCCAAAATTAGAGATGTAATTGTAACTTAATTGTACAACACAAAATTATGCTAATGGTAAAAGCCTACTGGGATTTACCAAATACTCATTAGTGTATTTTTACATTGACTATATGAACATGTGCTCGCAACTGCTAATAAGTTATAATTGGTTTAATCTCTAAGAAATCCATATTGCAAATGGTTCTTGTTTAGAAAAATTCACACAGCCTTAAAAATGGATTAAATCCATTTTAATCCTAATCTACAAATAGATCATAAACAGCAAAATATAACTGATAATTTTTCAATACTGTATCAAACTGATGTAGCTATGGTAGTGCACATAATTCAAAATGAGGAAAATTAACAAAAATCCAATGAAAGTTCAGGTTTTTATCTATTATGCAATTGCTTTAAAGTGAACATTTATGTCTCAAAACATGAATAGTAGGGTCCACCATCCATTCCTTTGATGTACTGCAAGTAGGAATATTCTCTTCCATAGGATTCTGAAGCATGTGCACAACCATGGTACAACAGTCACTTCAAGGTTAACCAGCTATGTTTTGTCCTGCAAAGTTCAAAAAATATATTAAACGCAACCTTTCTTTTTCATAATGTCTGCCCAGATTAATCCTTTTAAAGTCAGCAAAATCAAAAAAGCACAAGAGATATTTTCAGACACAACTTGAATCTACTGTGCATGAAAATGTTTAATAAAATGGCAATTTTAATAGATAAATGTAAATTTGACTGTGTAATACCAAATGGAAAGTAGCTGAACCACACAGAGAAAACAAGGCTTTACGTATCTCCAAATTTAGCTGTTTTACAATAAACAAAGTATTAGAACATGTGAATATTAGAACCTCCTTCTAACTGGAAAGATTTCTTCAGTAAGCTATAACTGAAATTAATATAAACTAAAATTATAATTTCTAAAATAAGAATTAACAAACCAAATTTAAGTATTTTTAGTCAGAGATTGAAACAAAATAAGCACAGTGATCTAGAAACCAAATATACTGATTATGTAACTATCATATCAAGGTACAGACATTCTTCACATGCTACAAGGTTAGCATTTCTCTCTCTCTCTCATACACACACAGAGTACACACACACACACACAGTCTCTCTCTCATTCTCTCTCTCTCTTGCTCAGCCATACAACACCCCTCCAGGATGATAGTATACCAGTGAGGAGCTTACAATTTTAATACAAATCAGAATCCCACAGTTTGACTCGACAAAAAGGCAGTTAAAAATTTAGCACTCTTAAGATATTCTGAAGGAAAATGAAATTTTGAAAGTATTTCTTGATGATTGAGGCTATGGTTATGAATTATAAAACATATACCTTACACACTCCATTGTGTTTGAACAACCAGTCATCACAGATGTAGTAGTGAGGTAGTATTGTTGTCCCCTCCTCGGGACTGTTTTTATATGCTGCCCTTCCAGAAAGGTCCAGGTTTTAAAAAATAACATTAGTTACCAACAAATGCATATTTTCTTTTTTTTATTAATCATTTGTTTTTCTAAATCAGTCTATAAAAGAACAAAACTTTTAAAATCTTGCAGAGGCTGCTTCATCAGTAAACTCTCCTAGGGAGCTACTACTGCTGTCTAAACCTCTGTGAAATGGTAGGCAAAAAAAGCCATCAAAGGATTACAGGAGATAAAACACCAATCAGTGTAAGCTGTTAAAGATGACTGTGATTAAATAACCAAATATCAAATATCCAATAAGGTAATTAAATTTAGATTAAAAAAAAAACTAAGCACCAGCTGTACATACATTATTAAATGTTCTAATCTCTTTCCTGATTCATAGCCATATTCTACATGATGATCAAAGACTGTCCACTGTGCTACCTACCATCATTTTAAACACTGCCTGATCTGTATGATGGTGGAATTATGGCTATGGACACGGCAGATAAGAGAAGGGCACACTGAGAAAATGTGAGTGAGAGAGAATGTGGAAATACAGGTTAAATATGGAAAGGGCAAGGGAAACCCATTAAAATGTTCACCATTATCCTTTAAAATGTACACAGAACTGAAACCACACATACACGTGATAATTAGTGTTAATCTTCAACAGAAAAAAAAAAGAAAAAGAAAAAAAATGTGAAAGGAGGCAATGGAACACCATTCTCCATTCCCTGGACCAAAAGAAAAAAGAAAACCAAGCATGATATCATACTGCCTTAATGTTGAAGAGCTCCCCTTAAATTTGTCTTTTAGCTAGCACAGTCAAACTGGTGTAAGTGCTTTGGCAAGGTGGGATGCATTCCATCATATCTGCAAAGGCCTGCTTTTCTCTGTTGGTGGTTCAGCTTATGAAGAACATATATGCAAAATAACAGCTCTCACATTGCTTCAAACTCATCGATACGCTGCTTTGTATTGCCTTGTCGAATCTGTCGCAGAGTCTTGTACTTATCACGGCCTGCTTTAACATTCTCAGCATGAAGAACATCATTTTGTGTTTTCTTGGTTTCATCTCTGGCTTGGGCTAATTCTGAACTTAATGCCTATTTAAAAAATAAAAAGTACAACTATTATTTTTTTCTTAGATTTAAAAAAATTTATGAAAATGGCTTTAAGATGCAAAAATACATATACCAAATCATTTCCACTGTGAAACCTTTTTCTTTAGGTATAAGTTTGTTTTAGTAATAGTGGTGGCAGTGGTAAGGGAGGAATACACATGGCCTTTCCACATTTATCAACCATGGTATTTTGTACATTATTCTAAATTTCCTTAACTTTCTAATCTAATACTTGAAATGGCTAAAAAGTTCAAGGTAGCCATTACAGACTAATATTACTATGAGATTTAAAATCTATACCTCAAGGGAAGCCTTCTCCAAAAGTCTTAATATATTTATTGTAACTATCACCTCATTTTCTTTTAATATTTAAAGATTTTAACAATTAAAATATTAGATAACTTACTGGGAAAAAAGAAAGCTCATAATATTAAAATCCTCTACTTTGACCTAGTTATGTCCATGTAATATACTGACCTTTTGCCAGTATAAAATCTGAACAAATAATTAAGATTATGCAATGTCTTAAACATAGTATATTAACTATCATTCTTTCCAATGTACATTTTATTTTATTTTATTTTTTTGAGACAGAGTCACTTACTATTGTCCAGGCTGGAGTGCAGTGGCATGATCTCGGCTCACTGCAACCTCCACCTCCCAGGTTCAAGCAATACCTCAGCCTCCCAAGTAACTGGGATTACAGGCTCATACCACCATACCCGGCTAATTTTTGTATTTTTGGTAGAGGCAGAGTTTCACCATGTTGGCCAGGCTGGTCTTGAACTCCTGGCCTCAGGCAATCCACCTGCCTCGGCCTCCCAGAGTGCTGGGATTACAGGTGTGAGCCACTGCGCCTGGCCCTCAATGTACATATTACTGATCAAAAACTAAATTCACATGTTTTTCAACATGACATTAGAATACTTTCTACCTTTTAAAATGGGTCAAGCTGTAATTAAATAACTCACTAGTTAAGGTCTGATTATACAAAGCTAACAGGTATTTGCTAATGGGTTCACTCAGTGGAAGAAATGAAGTAGCATGACTATAGGCCAAACACCCACAAACCAATCACAAGGGCAGCCAGTATTAAAACTTCTATATTCTTTTTAACTAAGTTTGTCTAAGATGGGGAAAATGCAAACTATATTTCAAATGCGCATACAACTGGAAATTTTAAATACCTGAAGTTGCTTCTTAACACGCTCATTTTTCTGTGTTTCGGTTACACGTTCTTCCTCGCTTCTATGGTTCATTACCCCTTCATTTGATAATTCAGCACTAGCTTCAGCATTATTCTCATCGTGTTCATCATGTTCGTTTTCTGTTGGAGGAATGACTGGTGGTGGTGGAGGTGGAGGGGGGGCAGACATCACAGTTTTTAACTCTTCTTTGGTCTTTTCCAAGTCTTCCTGGGCTGCAAAAGCCTGAACATTAAAAATACGTTTATGAGCAACTTACTTCAAAAATTAATAATCAAAACAATCAAGTTATACTCCCTTTTTAATAGAAACTGTATTTCAAGGTAATGAAAATAGGCCCTATTTATGAAACCTCTATTTTCATAAAAGAATGTCAACAGGTAAAAGAGAAAATCAAAAACATTATTATGCAAACCCTATTAGAATTACTAACTCTGTGAGCTTCAAGTCAGTGACAGGTTAAAAGAAAAACAAGCATACATGCAAAAAAAGAACTATTAATTCTGGCAAGGATTATCAATTGTTTGCTAAAACTGTTGTGCAAATAGTTGATGAGAAATAGATATTCATATAATGCCTAAGAATCTCACACCCAATAGATTTTATTTGAGCCACAAGGGGAAAATGTAACCGAATAATGGAGGAATGAGACTGTCGTTACTCAAATCCAATGAGCACTAAAAAATACTAATGGTGAGTTAACTAGATATTAAGTGTCTTCTGATATGATACAACCTGAAATATCTAACATCACCAATTATTTGGGTGATCATATTATCTTGGTTTACCTGGAAAAGTCCTGTTACACTGTTGTCCCGGTGTAATTATGAACAATACCCCCTTTTTCTCAAAAGTACTCCAGTTTAGATGTTCAATTATATGGAAGTCTCACCTCTGATGCACTGTAGTCAAAAACATTTAATTTGAATTCCCCAGGTTCTAGATCTAACTTCTGGTTCAAAGGAAATACTGGAGTTAAAGGATAAGGTCAATGACACAAGGAAGTAACTAAACAAATGTAGGAGGTGAGACATTCTGTAGGTCCCTTCAATAAATCAAAATAATAAAAAGAGAAACTGCCCTCCATTAAAAGAGACTTACAGCAAATAGAGACAATGCAAAGTCCTCTGAACACTTGTCTGGCAAATTAGCTATGAGACTTTTTGGGAAATTCTTAATATAGTCTAATATTCTGAGATGAAAATTGACTAAAATGAAATAGTACATACAGTAAGATTTCATGTTGAATATATAAACAGGAAGTATCCTGGAAGGATATGTACTAAGGTTTTGCAGTATTGCCCCTAGTTTATGGGAATACAATTGTCTTTTGTGTGCATTTTCTAATTTTCTATAATTCACAGACTTGATATCTGTAATATGCTAATTTTTTAAAGTTTATGTGTCTCTAAATTTCATAAAT